>NC_138728.1:49743413-50118846 GCF_965113295.1 Leuciscus leuciscus
CCAATGCCCAGGCTGCCAAGGCAACTGCAAAGGGCAGCAAATATAAATGGACAGATGTCAGCATCAGTGAGATGTATCGCTACATTGGGTTGCTATTTTACATGGCCATGGTGAAGGTCAGCTCCATCAGCGACTACTGGCGGCAAAGCAGTGTTTTCTCCGTACCCTTTCCAGCTACAGTTATGTCCCGGGACAGATACCGCATCATTTCATGGAATGTGCACATGAGTCACCCAGATGCAGATATGGATAATGACAGAAAGAGGGGCACACCTGAACATGACCGTCTTTGCAGGGTCAAACCTCTCATGGACACGATCCGTCAGGCTTGTAAATCCATCTATCATCCTAAAAGAAACTTAGCTGTGGATGAAAGAATGGTGGCATGCAAAGCACACACAGGTATGACGCAGTACATGAAAGCCAAGCCAACCAGATGGGGTTTCAAGTTGTTTGTTCTTGCAGACTCATCGAATGGATACACTGTGGACTTTTCTGTGTACACAGGAAAGAACAACTTTCCCACAGGCCATGGACTGTCATATGATGCTGTAACATCTCTTTTAGACCACACATTTTTAGGTTCTGGGTACCATGTGTACATGGACAATTTTTATACAAGTCCAAAGCTCCTCAAAGACTTGTTTGCAATGAAGTTTGGTGCATGTGGGACTTACAGGGACAACAGGAAGGACTGCCCTCGGAATGCAGCTAATTCACTCTCTAAAAAATCTGCCAGGGGATCCATCAGGTGGATTCGCGATGGTCCTCTTGTATTTGTGAAGTGGATGGACACACGAGAGGTATCTGTCTGTTCTACCATCCATCCTGCTTATACAGGAAACACTGCGCAGAGGAGGGTGAAAACGCAAGATACATGGAGGACAAAGACATTTCCATGTCCTGCACCTGTGACTGAATACAACAAGCACATGGGGGGCGTTGACCTGTCTGATCAGCTGATACAGTATTACACAACACAGCACAAAACCATGAAGTGGTACAGAAAGATTTTTCTACACTTCTTGGACATTGCTTCCACCAACTCTTTCATTGTGCACAAAGAGCTACATGGTAACTTGTCCCATAAAGAGTTTATGGAGCAACTTATCATAGAGCTCTGTGGTGTGTCACAGAAAACGGCACCAAAACGGACCGATAGTGACCATGTACCGGTTCCAGGAGCTGAGCTGACTTCAGATGACAGGGATGTTGCCACAGTTGGTCGCCGCTCATGTGTGCATTGCAAAGCAGTGCGTGGTAAAAAGCAATTAACACCATGGAAATGCCAGGCATGCAATGTTCACTTATGTCTTCAACTGAACAGGAACTGTTTTCAAGAGTGGCATAAAGATGTGTGACTGTGTTCAGATGTGTGTGCTCTGCTGACCACCTTCCACTAACCATCAGAGTTCAGAAATCATTCTGATATGTTTTTTTGTTGTTTTTTTTGCTCACATTTGATTCGCTTAGAGCCCGCATCAACGGGGCATAAGCATTTACTGTGAGATACCTGCCTTTACTTTTGTTTATTTATCGCTCACAATTGCTTTGTTTATAGCCGACTGATTATTTTTTTATTTACTGTAGAATATACAGCCACATCAAATAAGCTTTTGTTTAGCAATTTCTGCTCATATGTTCTATATATATATATATATATATATATATATATATATATATATAATACAATTTTTGTCAAAAATAAAGTCATCAACTAAGATGTTAGCTGTTCCAATGTTGGCTATATTCAAACTAATGAATACATATGATAAAATGTAGGCCTATAATCATTTTTTTACAAAGAAAGAGTACACTTGAAATATTGTTGAAATTGTAATTATTGTTGTAATTGTAACCTTTTTAATAAAATAGCAAAACATATTTACAAGATAGATGTAAGCAAAATCTTAAATGGTCAATAAAAGCCTTCTTCTAAATATATCTTTTGTCATTGCATTGTGGCTCAGTCAGTGTCACACCTGAATGAATGGCTAATTATGCAAAGTGGGTGTATTCTAAGGTGTAAACCACTCCTCCTTCACGCCCACCTCGCATATTGGCTTTGCAAGCAAAACCTGTCTTACACAATTTAAATCAATGTACTGTTTTCTGTGAACGATAAAGCAAGACTATTTTCACATAATTTTGAAGCCAGAACCCGAAGCGATAACATCCATTTGTCAAAAGTCTTATTGACGCATATTTAGTATGAGTTTTGTGATCTTGTTTCAGCAACTTTCATTTTTATTTTGTTCAATAACCACGCATAAACATTATTCTCTTAAAAATACAAACATCTACATACTTGTTGCTCACATATTATGCTAGCCCTGTTTGTGCTATATAGAGTGAATTTACACCTTTGCCATTAACATGTTTATAAATAACTGAAAAAAGCACTAATGTCAGGGCATGTCAAAACATCCCAAGGGCCCCAAAAACACCTTAGACCTCAGAGGGTTAAACGCGCATCTGATGTCAGCGCTCTCCACGCAGCGTGTGCTCTCAGTGCAGCACGCAGCATCACGTGTCGAAATAAACAACACGAGGCATCAGCGATAGTTTTTATTACACCTCTAGAGGCCGCTCTTGTACTGCATGATGCCAGCAGACCTTTTCAGCTCTCTCTTACTGTGTAATGAATGACAGCGCGCGCTTCTCAGCTGCTCCAGCAACGGACGCGACCAGGAAAAACTATCGGTATGTATTTTTGCCGATAACGATAGTTCCACCAATCAACTATCGGTGCCGATTAATCGGCAAAACCGATGAATCGGTCGACCTCTAACTTCAAATCTGTTCTCAAGATGTATAGGCAGTGGTAGCAGACCAGTGTTTGCAATCCTTGTCAGAGTTGTATCTGGGGTAGAGGATGCTACTGCGGTAATATGTGATGCTCGTGACAATCTGATGTCTCGAGTGCCTTTGGGTTTAGCTCCCTGTTTGTGCCATCGATTAGTAAGTCGATCGGCTTGTTTCTCTACCTGTCGAGGAGTACTAGTTTCATGGGACTCACCGGCTGTATGCTGAGGCTGTCCATGACGAAGCTCTGTTGTGTGCTCCGTCTGGTTTGGTGGTCCCGTAAGTAACTTTGTTTCTAGAACTGCAATCCTTTGTAAAAGTCTGTGGCAGTTAGTGCAGCAAGTAGATTCCAGAAGAGGCATTTTCTCTTATCCTTGTAGGCAGTTGTGTTTTCCTTTCCCGGTATGTAAGCTGGTCGGGTAAAAGAATTCTCAGTTTTTGTAGTAATCCAAACTTTGTCGTATGAGCACTGTGCTGATTTGCTGAAGTTAAAATTAGGTGATAAAAGGAAATAAAATAAAGGAAATAAAATATAGAAAAAATAGGAGATAAAATGTAAAAGCGATAGAGCAAAACGCGGAGCAGTAAGCAAGAGCGTCCGAACAGTAGCTGAGCAGGAAGTATATTTAAGTTTATTGTACTACAATGTGAAGAAAATCCAGCAAAACGCGGGGGCGCGTTTGCCGACCTCAGAGGGTTAAAAGTCCTCACTGTAGACTGCACATCATGTAATATTTACTGATTGTAGTTATACATTACTGGGCTTTTAGCAATCATAATTAGAGCTGTAGCGGTGCGTCGATGACGTCGACGCGTCGACGCCAAAATTACGTCGACGTCATATTTTTTGCGTCGACGCTTCTTTATTTATTATCTATTTATTTTTTTTGCACCATTCCCGGAGGTACAGCTCGCCACACACACACGTCTCCTTTCTCTGCAGAATGCCACAAATCCGCTCAACCAATCACAGCGCACCATTCCACGCATTGTAAACAGTAACGGTGGCGCTCTGACACCCGGCATCCTAGTTTTCCTTATCTACTTTGCACTTTTTGATCAACAAACAAACAAAAAAAATAATACATGGATGAACCTGTGGTGGATTCTGCCGTAGGGAAGAAACGTAAGCCATCGAAATCTAATCATTTACGTGAGGAGATTAAGAAGATGAGGCACGCGGGAGGAAGAGAAATGCCGACTGATGCTTGTTCTCACACGACAGCGTCAAACTTCTGTCGAATTCTGACACGTTAACCCCAGGGGATCTTTTAAAAAACTTTCAATTCTTGTACTCAAAGTCAACGAAAACCGAGCAGGACCTAAGCCATTTTACAGCTGATCGCCGTCAAAAAAGAAGGTCGCCGTCGTTCAGAAGGTATTTCCAGCGATGGCTGATGTAGCCTATGTTTAGTCCAGATTAGTATTGACCGAGTTCAGAGGCTGTCATATGTGGATCAACTTACTTTGTTGTGTATTTTCAACAGTTTCAATGTGAAAATTAACTTTTATATTGATTCAATGGATTAATTGCATGAAAAAAAAAGGATTTATCACATTTATACTATATTATTCAGAAGTAAACATTGTAGCTGACAGTGTGTTTATGTCAGAATGTTTATTTTTAAACCACAACCTTCTAAGTGCTTCTTTTACCAATATATTTAACATATCTTTTGCATTTCTCATCCAAACAACGTCAAACTTGGCACTGCACTTACTCGTGCCCAGACAGCTGTCGAGTTTGAAATCCATCGGAGTAACGGCTCGACAGAGATATGCGAATAACAGACAGGATAAATAATTCCAATTAGTCGTTAGATTAGTCGACTAATCGATAAAATAATCGCCCGACTAATCGTTTAATTAATAATCGTTTACCCCAGCACTAATCATAATGCTTTCAGATGCTTGAGGGGTAGCTGATAGGTTAGCTTCATACAGACTGCAATCAGGTGTGCCACATGCACAATGCCATGTTTGCAAATATATTTTGTGTAATGATCTGAGTGTGAGTGTAAGTGTAATTTTGTTTGTTATAGAGTGTTCATGTGTGTTTATGTTTTAATGTTAAGTTTTGCAGAGATTATTTCCACATCTACACTGCCTGACTCTGAAAGAGTTCAAATGGACTCTGAAAGCAGCACTGGTGCCTCTTTTTTCTCTGTCGACTCAACACTTCGCACAAGACCTAGCACATCAGCTACTCTTCCACCAGAGGATATGCCATTAGGGTCCAGACCTGTAAAAACTGATGATTTGGGTTAGTGTTGATTTATTCATTTGTTCTCAAGTTAACTCAATACAGTCGGACATTATTGTGAAACATGCTCTAATTGTGAAATGTAAATTCCAAATCTACAATGTAGACATTGCAAAATGTCTGACTCAGCCTGGTCCACATTTCTTATATATTCATACTAGTTAGACCACTGTAGCCATGCAGACTGTGTTGGTAAAGGGATAGTTCACCCAAAAATGTGAACTCTGTCATTAATTCCTCTCCCTCATGATGTTCCAAACCCGTAAGACCTTTGTTCATCTTCAGAACACAAATGAAGATATTTTTGATGAAATCTGAGCTTTCTGGACCAGCCATTGAAACTTTCAAGGCCCAGAAAGGCAGTAATATACGATATATAAGACATGGTTAATATACTCCATGTGACTCCAGTGGCTCGACCTTAATGTAATAAAGCGACGAGAATATGTTGTGTGCAAAAAAAAAATAAAAAAAATATCGACTTTATTCAACAATCTCTTCTCTTCAGCTTCATTCTCTTATGCTGTTCACCTAGTAAACACAGTCCAGCGCTTCAGGTTCTACGTCAGAACGCTGGCTCATTATTGGCCAAGGCTGGTCACGTGATCACCACGACACATGTGTGTGATGCTGATGCAGGAGCTTGGCCAATAATGAGCCAGAATTCTGACATAGAACACGGGACTGTTTTCACTATCTGAACAGCTTAGGACAAGAGAGAAGAGATTGTTGAATAAAGTTGTTATTTTTGTTTGTCTTTTGCCCACAAAACGTTTTCTCGTCGCTTCATAATATTAAGGTTGAACCACTGGAGTCACATGACTATTTTAACCATATATTAACTGCCTTTCTGGGCCTTGAATGTTGCAATGATGTTGCTGCCTACGGCTGGTTCAGAAACCTCTCGGATTTCATAAAAATATCTTTATTTGTGTTCCGAAGATGAACAAAGGTTTACGAGTTTGGAACGACATGAGGGAGAGGAATTAATGACAGAAAATATTTTTTGGGGGGTGAACTAACCATTTAAGTGTATGAGCCTGTGTGGTTTACAGTACATTATCTCATGGAGACTTTATTGACTCAATTGAGTTGCAGACCATGTTGATTCAGACAGCTTGGTACTGTGGCTTTAAACAACTTTTCTGTTTTCATTTCCAGCTTGGAAAGGCATTGTCAGTCCAGAACTGGCAGCAGACCACTACAGAAGACAGTGGCTGCAAAAAAAAGAAGACGAGCCAACCCTGAAAATTAAACTAGACATCGGAGAAGATGTAGAGGAGCAAGAGGGAACAATCCTCAACTTCTACAAGGCTCCCTACATTGATTGGGCAAGACCATTCCAAGCTAAATTACAGGGTACTGTAACTTAACAGACAGTAAGCTGTACATGTGATGTACATCTTATTGATTTAATTACATGTATAAGAGCATTGATTGTCTACTCACTGCTTTCTTGCTTTTTTCTCTTTCTTGAGATCATATTCTAAAATAAATTGAGCATATACTGCATAAATTTCATATTTTCATATAATGGGGGAGAATATTGGAGAAAATTATCTTTACATTTTTGTACAGTATATTAGTGCACTCCTTTGACTTTGTGTAATTTCTTGTATTTTCAGGAGATTTGGCTATTGGGGATGGTATGAATCGACACTTTTTAAGTATGGTAATGCACAAGTTGCAACATGGTTTTACTGTTGATTTTGGTAAGTTTACTGGACAAATCTGGTATAAAGATAAAATAATAATTTAGCTAAATTAAGTTCTTAAAGGTTTCTTTTAGGGTGTGTTCACACTTGTAGCTCGGTTCGCTTGGTATGTTTGGTCTGGACCCAAAAAAACCCCCATTAATTCCTCACACACACAAACACAGATCTGCTGCATGGAGACGCGGTTCTGATGCCTGTACCGAACTGTGATGGGCAAACTTGCGACAATGGCGAAAAAAAAATTATATGAGTAAGCATTCTGTCCTTTTTAGGGTCTCATCTTCCTGGTCTTGGTTCGTTTACATGTCCCTAAGGGTGTTCTCACTTGGCATGTTTGGTTCAATTGCTCTGTTAGTGCAGTTCATTTCAATAAGTGTGAATGCTGCCACCTGAACCCTGGTGTGCATCAAAAAAGCAGACTGAGCCCGCTGAAAAGATGGGTCTCAGTCCACTTCCAAACAAACTCTGGTGTGGTTCAAATGACCAAACAAACTAATCAAACTAAACTACAGGTGTAATTTCACCTCAGAGCAAATTTTACATTGTGTGTTTTTATGTTTACAGGTGATAATAGTGTAAAAAAAAAGACAAGATGTTAGATCAGATGCAGTTTTTTGCACATACAGAATCTTTATATCACTCATTGTATACCTTTAAACTGGGGACTGTCAAAAAAAATCTAACTGTGAACTTCAAATGTAAAAATCTTTGGTTTATTTCCCTGTAGGAAATGCATGCGGCACTTTACTCTTTGAGGGCCAACCTGACCATCTAATCCCTTCCACCTCACAAGTTTTGGCGCAGAATGAAATGTTTATCATGGTTGGCTATTCTTTTCTGCATGGTGGACCTCGTCTGACAGGTCTTAGCCCTGCAGTTCTTCATGTGCTGTTAGGTGGAACACCCCAGACAGCCACCATCACACTTGAAGATGTGGCAGATCTAGACATCAAGGAGACCATCAGACCGGTATGTTCCAAGAAGTGCAATGCAATCCATATCTGTACTCCAGTATTTTTTTTTACAATGCAGATGTGAAAGTGCATATTGTCAGCTTTAATTTTAGAGTACATCCATATCAGGTGAACTGTGTGGGAATTTAATGTCATTTTATACTAAGTACACGTTTTAGCTTAACAAAATTAACGAGACAATTCAATAGAATCTTGATACCATGAGATGTATGACTGGGTTCCTATGCAAAAGTATGGAAAACAAAGTTTGAAAAAGTATGGAATTTGAGTAATTTCCTGGTCTGGACAAGTACATCAGAATGATAAAAAATGTTTTTTTGATTTTTGTAGGAATTTGTAGGAACCCTGGACTTGGTTACAACTGCAACAAATTACAAATGTAAGCACCACATACGGAATCAAGCCTAGACTTTTTCATATAAACTAATATTAAACACAACTAGCCAAACATCAGGCATCAGATGATTGATCACTTACTCTGGGACACTGTAAAGTGGGTAAATGTTTTAAAAGGTTCATAATTCGAACACAGTTCATACACATGAAATATGGTGCAGTTCTGAACATCTCAACTGAAGATAGGGGCGATTAAAGCAGAATAATATTGCATTTTCATTTTTTATGGGAGGGGCGCAAATCACAAATGAGTGATTATGGGCTAGGTTGATGTGGGCCCTTAAGACCAACATACCATAAAAATTTCTTCATCCTCGGTGCCACGGTTCAGGTAGTTATTTAAGAAAAACTGCATTTTTTGGGTTGGGGGGGGCCCAGCGCGGGGGGGGAAGTGGCCCCCAGGGACCAAACGAAATTTTTCCGTAAAAGTCTAGTGGGGCTACATGCCCACCAAATTTCATGTTCCCCGGTGTTTCGGTGTCCCTGGTATCGTTGACGAAAAATTCAGTAGATGAAAAAAAAAAAAAAAAAAAAAAAACCTTTGACAATCCCTATATGATCATAATAATTTAGACTGCTCTGTATTAAGTGGTATATACAGTTGATATGTAATTGTGATGGGTCTCATATTGATTTGAAAGCTTTTTGAAGATGAAGCATCCAAGAACCAATGCTGTGGACTCACTGAGGATCAGAGGACAGCTGTAAACGAGTTGGCACTGGCATGGGATCTCCCTGTATTAACAGAAACCAACAGGACTTGGCTTCTTCACAATCTGCTTCAACATGCAGTCCAAAGTTCCAGCATTAAAAAAAATATGAAGGATTGGGTCATTTGGGTGTGTAAAGTATTTGTCCCATCTAACTGGACATTTTCATATTTCAGACATGCTTTGTTCTTTTTTTGAATGTACATTCCTGGTTACTTTTCCAGACCTAGTGGTAATTGGACTTTTTCTCGTAGTTTGTATGCAACTGAAAAGGGCTTAATGGTGTCTCTAACCCTTTACCAGCATCTCCAGTGCAGTAATTTATGAGTAAATTTATGAAACACTCTCTCCAGCTCCATACAGCAACAACAGACTGTAATTATTTAATCTGTATGTGACTACTGTATGTAGCAGAATACTTTGAAACAAAATAACATAGTTAAGCATAGTACAAGGGAAAAAATGTCTTGGCAGGAAAAATAATATTTTATCCTTCTGATATTTTGAGGTTCTTGGACGAAACGCACGCCAGCTGAAGCAGTTTAAGCAGGGATTGAGGGAGTCATTGATTTTGCCACTTTTGGAATCTCGACCTGACACAGTGTCATCGGTTTTTCCACGTCAGTCAATGGCTGAATGCAGTGCTGAGGTATTCCACTTTTTTGTCCAACAGTAATTTTAATCGGAAAAAGTGCCATCTGACAATTTTTGTAACTGTGGTATGTATCTTAGTATCAAGGAATATTTGTTGTTGTTATTGGAGCAATTAGAAACGCAAATAAATGGGACACAACACATACTAAGCCACAAAAGAATGAAACCTGCAAGTGATGATAAAATTTGTATAGTTGTCATAATCATCTTGTGTTCTTAGGTTATTCTAGACCACATCAAATGGCCTGATGAAGGAGGGTTGGAGGATGATGGAGATGACAGTGGGTACTCAATTGACATCAAATGCAGAATTATGGGGTACTTGCGTCAGTTTATGAAAACAGGTAAATTGCATACACAGCAAAATCCCCAGTGTTAAATTAACACTCCTCAGTGTACATATGTGTCCACACTACAGGGTGTTAAAATTAACACTGAAGCAGTGTTGAAGTTAATGAGATAATTAAGTGATTAATTAAGTGATGATTGGCCATTAGTGGTGACACCTAATGTTAATAAGCAGAATCATTGAAGGAAAGAGAAAAGACAAGAACAGAAAAAAGAGAAACACCAACTGACTTCGAGCCATTACACATTATTGCGCATAATGGTGACTTGACACGAACAATTCCATAAAACATTAAAGTCTAAACTTCTGTTGAATCTCAAGAACTTTTGTAGATGTATGACAGAAATAAAGTCAAACTGGTAATATTAAGTGCAATTATGTGTAAAGGCTCGAAGTCAGTTGTAGTTCTTGTGTTTCTCTTTTTTTTCTGATATTCTTTTTCCTATGTAATGTCCCATCTAGTGCTTTCCACTTTTAGTGTTAAACAACTACCCCCACCCAACCCACTCATCCCACACACACACACAATTTCCTTTAATATTAGGATTTTGTAAAGGTGCCTTGTAAATGAACTTAAGTTATTATGTTCATTAAAAAAATCTCTGCATTTTGATTTTGAATATTTCTTATTGGCGGTGGTTTATAGACACCTATTGAGAAGGTGCATTGCCTGTTTGTGTACAACGCATGAGGAAATAAAATAATTTTAAGATCTGTCCCTCTGCCATGCTGAGCACTTGTTTTGTCCTACTTGTGAAGTCACATCAACAAAGTGTATTTACTCAATTATACAAACATGTCAGACATCATAGGAAAAACATGTACACTATTAACCTTAATTAACCTTAACATGCTTGCAAATTAGCCAAATCGTTTTTTTACTGCAACATGTAGGGTTAGAGACTCTTGTTTTCTTGTGCTTTGGCTCTTTTTATTTTCAGTGTCCCAAGAGCAGCTGAAACAGCTCGTCAAGTTTTGGGTTGGATGGGTGATACCCATGGCTAACATGAAAGTGGAGGTGGTTAGAGCGGAATATCCCACTTCATCCACATGCTACCGCATGCTTCGCTTGCCAGGTTACTACAAGAGTTACAGCGAATTTAGTGTTCATTTAGAGAACTGCATTGCCACAAATGACAGTGGGTTTGGATTATTGTAGAAAGTGGAATTTTCTGAATTCACAAGTTACCTCATTTCATTGTTTTCCATACAATTTTAGCTTTATAAATGAAGAATCTTACCATTGTTAAGCATTGATCAGTTTTTCAATGTTTCAAGATGTTGAAATGTTGGCTTTTATTGAAATGGTTTAGGAGTTGTGTACAGTTGTACAAATGTATTTACAATGAACTTGATAAAAAAAAAAGAAGAAGAAGAAGTTGTGTCTATTTGATTTTCATAGGGAATTAAAGTTCATACCGATGACCCTACACATAGCCAATGCTGTGCATATACTCCAGCGCAGCTAAATATTTATCTACTCCCATGCATGTTGAGGGTCCTATTGGGTCCACAGCAGCACTAAGTCCAGCTAGGTCATCTGGTCTCAAATGGCAGTCACTCTCAGGGACATGGACACCACAGTTGGGATCACAGGGTATAAGACCACTACTTTCCCAGTCAACCAAAGGGATCTGCAAATCCTGTAACACAAGTTGTCATTACTTCATCTGCCACAAATGCATGCATGCTTGAGTAAGGGATAATGTATGGCGAGGCGGTTTTTATAGCGAATAACCCCGACAGGCTGATCGGGACTCCGACGCGAAGCGGAGCCTGAAGGGGTTGTTATTCGCTATAACAACTGCCTCGCCATACATTATCCTGCTTATTACATGGTTACCTACAAAATAAATAAATAATTTGACAAAAAATATTGATTTAAAAAGGAGTTTATTGATTTAGAAACGACTGTATTGCTTCCGCTAAAGAAAATAGTCCGTTCCGCGTCCATAGCAACGCTCTGTTTTTCATGGCAACGGTGTGTTATATTTTGCAGCGGTCTGATATCAAGAAATAACAGACCGCATTCTACATTGGAATTCAACCAAGCCATGTAATAAGTATAATTAACAAACATGTAGACCCATGTGCCACAGTTGATTAGGAGTGAGATTTCTCTCAGTTGAAAGGGGGTGATTGTCCCAGCCATCTCTGAATCCATCAAGCTGGGCTTGCAAGCGGGGAATAAAAACATAATGGCAGCAGAATAGATGAATACTACTGGACAGGTCAAGTAGACCATCCCCTTCCAGCTGGTGCAGCACATTGTAGAAGTGGCATGTGACCGCTGTGAACACATCTCGCCAGAGACGTTCAATTCTGTTAAAAACACATACATTTATTTCAGCATTTAAAATATTCCTGTCCAGAAACAAGTTATTCCAACTGAATAATAATTGTAGCATGCAAATAAAAAAAGGACTATTACAACAAATCAAAAACTAGTTAATGCAATATAATAGGCCTTTTTTTATCAGTAAGTGCAAAGTAAATACTGTACTCATGTTAGGCAATTGAGGTGAAAGAGGATTCTAATCCTGGCCTTGGTTTGGTACTAGCAAGGTTTAACAGAACATAATAAGTTGTGGAACATACAGTATTAAAAAAATAAAGCATATGTAAACATTTTACCGTTTATATATACATATAAACATATATTCATGGTTACCTCTGATTATGTACACTTTTCCCTGCAATGAAGCTGTTTCTCCCGGATCCCCGGATGGAGAACATGAGGCGGGCCACATCAACATTTTCTACACCATGGTCACCACGAACCCTTGAGAAGTAAATGTGCCAGAATTTAAAACTGCAACTTTCAGCTAATATAAGAGGCCATTTAAACAAAGGACAATCAGAGTGGTATAGTTAAGAGTAAATATATATAAATTTAACTACAAGATTGACCTTTGTGGCAGGGGCGTAGCCAGAATTAGATTTTTGGGGGGTCCCATCTTAAAATGAGGGGGCAACCCATTTTATATATATATATATATATATATATATATATAGCTTAACACCTATAAATAAAACAGCTTAACACCTGTACACATTTAAAACAGCATATTTACTTCACCGTTTCAGCAGAACAGACATAACAGCCCACAACATAGCTCGGTGATTATTACCTTTTACATGAGTCTACGAGGGCGATTATTAAAAGTGTCAATGATGTCATCATACTCAGTCCAGAAAATCCACCAATTTACGTTCGAAAAACAGCAGGGAAAGATTTAAAAGCAAATATATACAGCACAAAATCACAGCATTTTTACTTAACTGTTTCAGCAGCATAACAGCATACAACATAGCTCAGCGGCTATAATTCAAACCATGGGGATTACCTTTTACATGACAAGGCGGAGTCTACGGGGGCGATTATTAAAAATGTCAATGATGTCATCATAGTCCAAAGAATCCACCAGTTCCCGTTCAAAAGACAGCAGGGAAAGATTATTTAAACGCGAAGTTGTCATGTGTGATCTCAAAGATGATTTGACTCTTCCAACTGTTGAGAAAAGTCTTTCGACACTACAAGAAGTCATTGGCAGTGTGATCATTATCTTCAAGAGTCTATTTATGTTTGGGAAGACATCAGAGGGGCAGGTGTCCAAAACCTCCATGAGGGAAGAGAAAGAGTGGCCATCGTCTATTTTCCTGCACATAAGTTGAAAGAAAATGCTTAGTTCGGCTTCTTCAAATGAAACGCCATAGTGTTCGCAGGGCATCCTCAGTAGCTCGCCTTTTGAAAAAAAATCAGAGCCGGGCAAACACGCAGCAGCTGCACGCATTAATCCGCATTGATCCTCTTGAAAACGGCTGTTCAGTTCAGTGATTTGTCGGTCTAAAATATCAATCCATAGTTTGTTGAGATCAGCATTGTCCTTTATGGCTGTGGATTTGCCCAAACTACATGAAACCAGAGACTCTTTCAGTCGGGCCGGTAGCTTTCTTACTCTGGTGCTGGTGACATCCCAGTTGGAAATGGAATTCTTTTCCATCAGTTCATCAGTCAACTTTAAAACTTTGTCGAAATCATTTTGCACATTTTCTCGGAACTGTACATACATATCCCTTAGATTTTTTATCAGAGATAGGCAGTCGGTGACTGATATTGTGCTGCTCTGTAAACCCCTGGTAGCAACATCACTGGTCTCAAATAATTTCCCAAATGTCACCAACAGAAATACAATTTTTTTTGTCTGAATTTGATGCATGAGTGAATCAGCTTCTAGTTTCGTTTGGCCACTTGTTTCGGAGAACTCCGCCAGCGTTTCTAAAATTACATCAAATAACGTCAGTACTTTGCCGATGGAGCCAGATTTTGAGCTCCACCTTGTATCTGTAGATCGTTCAAGTTCAAGACACCTTCTGTGAGGATAAAGCTCCTTCTGGATCTCTAAAAAACGGGCATGCCTGTGCGCACCAGTCATGAAAGTGTGCAAAGAGTTCACAGTATCAAAAAAAGTATTGACATGGCCAGATACCTTCGTTGCGGTGCAGAGAACTAAATTCAGCCTGTGCGAGTTGCAATGCACGTACAAGGCATTTGGAAAAGTACGCTTTAGAATCAAGTGCACCCCACCCTTGTTACCTGACATAACAGAAGCCCCATCAAAGCCAAAGCCAACGCAAAGAGATGGATCCAACTGTAATGGCTCAATGACTTGCAAAATCTTAGCAGAAATCCCATTAGCACTCATATCTCCCGTTTCAACGAATCCAACCGCTCTCTCTTTAACTTTGCCTGCATGAACGTATCTTACACACACAGCCACCAGCTCGCGTTTTGAAATGTCCTTGCATTCATCCGCCATAATTGCGTAGTAGGTGTATGGTGTCTCATGCAACTCAGACTTGATCTTTCGTAGAAGTAGCGAGGCTGCACATTCAAGTAACTCGTTCTGAATTTCTGCACTCATTAGTCTGGCGTTTTTTGGTATCTCCTGGAGACGATTTTGCACGTTTGGGTCATGCTTGGCAATTAAGCTAAACAGTTCCAAAAAATTGCCCTTATTTAAGGCCTCTTCATTTTCCCTGTGGCCACGTAAAGCAATGCCTTGTTTTGCACAGAACATAACAATGTCAATGACCACTTTGACGTGTTCGCGGTTTTTCTCCACAAACGTGCGGTCATCCCGAAAGAGCTGGTTTAAAACAGTACCATGGGTTTTACGGGTTGCTTTATATGACTCATATTTACAAATGGAAAGGGAATGAGATTTGCTGGCTTGGTGTCTGATGCATGACCTGCGGAGGTGTTTCCAGTCTGTGAATCCATCGCAGATGAATGCTTTTTCTGCGCATGGATCGGGAAAATGCCGACATGCTTTGCAAAACACAGCATTATTTGTTGAACTATATTCAAGCCATGTAAACTCATTGTACCATTTTGGGGAAAAGCAACGATTCTTTCCGGCAAACTCAGTGTAAGGAAATGTGGTCATCACTGGTTGTGAAGGCGGTTCATCAATTGCAGACAAATCATTGGGCATTATGCCGATCTGTGTCGTGGAAGTCTCACCGCTACACTCCTGTGATGAAATAGGCGTTTCTGTGTCCTGAGAAGCCTCAGGTGCCACTTCACTCGCTGTCGCAGAAGCAGACTCAGATGATGTAGATGACACATTTTCTCTTTCTCGCCGTGCTTTTTTGAAAAAGGCTAATATTGTACTTTGCGCGGCAGCTGCCATTGTCACCGAATATTAATGAACTCTCAAGCGAAGATGACAGCGTAAGTTACGCACAACACGTGACATAGGCTATCAAATCAAGTTTGAAAACAGCCGCATTTTACCGCGCAGCATTTTGATTGGTCAATCTATCAATCAGACTGACAAATCAACATTTTCTTATTTTAAGCAATCGGAAATCTGAGGGGGCCGGACATGTAAATGAGGGGGCCAAGGCCCACCCAGGCCCCCTCGTGGCTACGCCACTGCTTTGTGGTAAGCCACATCTCTCAACAGCTTCACTGAAGAAGGCAAGGGTAGTGGAGGCCTTGTTGTTATTGGCAACACCAAGATACATTATCTACAGGAATAATACAGAACAACTCATCATACACAAAATCAAACCTTTTAATTTTCTAGGTTTGATTAAGTTATATATACTCGTGCGCAATTTTTGTGAGCAAAAAGTAAACAAAAATAACGACTTTATTCAACTATTCATTTCGTTCTCTCTGGGCCTCGAGTTAGTTCACGTAGTAAAACAGCGCAGCGCTTCTGTGTTGTACATCACACGCATCACACATATGACCAGCGTCAGCCAATAGTGAGCCTACGTGTGACGTACAACACAGAAGCGCTGCGCTGTTTTACTACGTGAACTCACTCGAGGATTTCATCAAAAATATCTTAATTTGTGTTCCGAAGATGAACAAAAGTCTTACGGGGTTGGAACAACATGAGGGTGAGTAATTACTGACAGAATTTTCATTTTTTGGTGAACTAACCCTTTAAGTTCAAATCAAATACTTCCAAACTGCCCATACTACTTCTGAATAGGATGTCTAAGTTACTTCATAAATTGTATGAAAATTATGGAAATATATGGTTCAGATTGCACAAACCATATATGGCAATGGAGGCACCCTTATATGGTCAGTAATGGAGCTTGGATGTCATCTAGTGAAAAACTTTGGTACTGCGCCCAAACAAAATCTCACTGAAAGCAAATTTTTTTAAGATATCAACCTCAAATTTGTTCAGATGTTTGGCTTATTATTTTTTTAGTTTTAGAGTCAAACATATTTTGTAAAATATATATATTATTATAAAAATTATATTTTTACATTGTGTATTTTCCTATATTTTTTATTTATTTTTCACTTTCAAAATGTATTCCACTTCTACAATTATCTGCCAAATGTCTTCTTAAAAACAAGACCAAACATATGTCTATATTCCAAAGAATGCTTAAATTTCAACCATTTAAGTTAAGACAGGCTACTTTATTTTCATGTCTATGTGAAAAAGGGGGAGCAAGTTAAGGGGTTAAGTAATTGTTATGCTACTGTTAAGATATACTGCAAAAAAAGGCCTGCATCAAATAATTATCAGTACCTTCCTGGAGAAGCCATCAATTCCTCCGAATATCACCATATTGTACCTTAATAGAGAAAGTGAAAAAAAGTGTATAGACATCCATAACCTTACTTTTATATAGAACTAGCCCTGCAATAGATTTGTTTGAAAAACACAACCAACCTTATAAGTTTGTGGTTTGTGTCGATATGCATTAGTGATCTGGGGCCTGGGACAGAGTATGTCCTGCGTACCACACACCGCAACTCTGACATCCTTGATACAATCCCTGCAGTGTCAACTCTGTGCATTGATGCACGGACCCTCCGCCACTGAACTCGATGTCCCCGAGCCCGCAACAGTCCCAACATCATGCGATACTCAGCATGTGGGTTGCTGGAGTGAATGTCTGACACCAGGACGTCAAGTTCATCATCAGTTAAGTCACTGTACAGACCCCTCACAGATAATCCCCAATCACTCATACGTCTCTGCAGCGTCCACCTAGAAACCCCTACAAAATTGGCAATGCACTTCACAGATAGGCCCATACTAAGAAGCTCAGCCACATATTCCTCGGATATAATAACTCTGGGGCGGCCACTATTTCCCCTTTCCAGGGAAACTGTTATACATGTTTCCTTGTCATTTTGCTCAGAGACTAGGTGATGTAACTCCGTAAGGGCATCATACACTGCTTGAGGGATCTGAAGTTGGCTTGACACTGCGCTGAGTACAACAAGCTCCTGTGAACATACAAACTCCAAATAATCTAGATCCAGAGGGGCACGATCAAGGCAACTTGATAGTCGGATGTAGAGCCTGTCAAGTAAATGACTGAGTAGCATTTCCTAGAGAGAACAAAACTATATTAAAAAAACAATCCTTCTAGCATCTCAACAATGTTGGCTGCCTAAATAATACATATATGCCAATAAACAATTATTAAAACAAACATGACTGGACTATAATAATTTATAAGTTTTGCATAAGTCAAACCTGAAATAAAAATACTGGAATTATGTTATAGTCATGGCACAGAGAAACAATGATAAATATGACCAAACATTATTGCACTCAGTCTAGCTTAGTTTTTTGAGGAAGCGCCTGTTTCTAAGTGGTTAAGCATCTG
Source organism: Leuciscus leuciscus (assembly GCF_965113295.1). Taxonomy (NCBI): domain Eukaryota; kingdom Metazoa; phylum Chordata; class Actinopteri; order Cypriniformes; family Leuciscidae; genus Leuciscus; species Leuciscus leuciscus. Next base: position 49,761,443 of record NC_138728.1, read on the forward strand.
TTGCAGGTCAGCTGATTTGTGACACTGCAGGGCACATGGGAGTGAACTAACTATTCTTAAACTATGTAAATAATGATTTTATATTTCATGGAACACCAATTTGCAGTAATTTTGGATTTAAAACATGCTTTAAATCGCATTGGCTTTATAGAATGTTAATTAACCTGCTCTGTGACTCACTGCAGCTTCCAATTATGCCTACTGGGCAAATAAAATACCTTTACTTTACTATGGTATTCCTATAAATGTTATCATCCACCAAAAACAAACCAAACCAAAAGAAAGAAAAACATTGCACACATTTGATATGATATGATACTGACCTGCGAAGACCCACTCTGTTCTGTCATTTTTCTATAAGGTAAAGCAGAAGAGAATATAAGGAATACATCGTTTAATGAGAGTATCTTTTATGAGACGATTTAATAGCAAACTTAACAGTACAGATACGTTAGGCTAGCATTAGCGTTAGTGTAACTTACATTTCGTGAAACAATAAAGGCTAACCCAACTAAGAAACAATGATGATTACCAACTTAGCCGACCAGAGCACATATTAAAACTACTTAAACAAATGTATAACGGTGAATGATTGCAGGGGGAAGATAAGAAGAAGAAAAAACATACCTTTATTGGTTCCTCACATCGCCACCGCGGGAAGATGGTCACGGTTTTTTTTCCGCAGTTATCATTTTGGTTGGGAGATGTATCAGCCTTTAGGTATGCCACAAGTGCTGTTCGGAGCAGTGATGGAGTACTCGAGTCCTGGACTCGGACTCGAGTCCCTATTCTCTGGACTCGAGTCCGACTCGAGATTCTATTCTCTGGACTCGTGACTTGACTTGGACTCTTGGACTGATGACTCGTGCTTGGACTCGGACTCGAGGATATATAAAATCGGACTTGAGCATTCATCAAATGAATGACGTTGGATGAAGTTTCTAACCAAATAGGTAATAACATTTTGATTTAAGATGTTACACTTTTCCTGTTTCGGGCTCCAAGACCGGCCGGGATCTCTTTTTTCCCGCATATAAGAACGAGCAGAGAGAAAGCCCCGGCCGCGTGCGCACTCACCATCTTCAAACAACACGAGCGCTCTCTTGCTCCCTCTCCCTCACGCATATTAATCAAAATGACGAAAATGTCTAATTATGTCAATTAATCCAAAAAAAGAAAATGGAACTGAAGCTGTTTATGCACTGGTTTCAGAACTAAGAGTAGCCTATATGCTAATACCCAGCAAACACAGAACGTTGGCGCAACGTACCCAACCTTCTAACAACGTTTTAACAACATGGCCAAAAGGTTGCTATAACTACGTTGTGTGGTGAAAGTTGTTACAGCGTTGTCACAATGTTGACATTAGCTGTGTCTGAAACCGCTCACTCGTTCACTCATTCACTAATCCTGGCTACATGGTGAATGGCAGTTGAGTGCACTACATCAGCAAAGAGTGAACGAAAATGAGTGAGCGAATTCGTATCGTGTATTTTATATTGTGTGCGTGTGTGAAAGCGGTTAACGATAACGGCTGGTGTTACCACGGCTCGCGGGTGCAGATCTGGCGGTCCGCGGCATTCTGCTCACCGGCCCACGGGCAGGTTGCTGACGAATGCCTCAACAATTTCCCACTTGTGGTCCATGCTCATTTTATTCATGAAGTTATAGTTAATCCTTAATTTTAATAACATTTAATGTATTTTCTTAATATCCACAACAAGTGAAAATTAAAAAGTGATGGTCAGCAAACCAGAAAGTGCACCACGCCACCGGTCTGATGCATGGACCGGTGCATGGTCTGCTCTTGGACCACCATCATATTCAGTTTATTAACTTGCCATGAATTATTACACAAATGTTCATGAGTGAGTGAGACTGCTGAACACTGTGTCGCAGGAAGAAGGATCTGAAGTGCCGGTGTTTCGGCAATAAAAACCCGCCGAACTGATCCGAAACCATGCAGCCCAATTTTTATCCACCCGCCCAAATTTTTGCCCGCAAAATAGATAGCAAAACCGCCCAATTTGCAGCCCTGACTGTGTAGCCTAGACTAGAGCACACGGCAGAAAGGGTAGGGAGGGAGCGAGAGACCTTGCGTGCATGTGCATGTGAGCTCATTTTTTGAGATATCAACCTAAAATGTGGATTTTTTGGAATTGGATTGTGGAACACAACTTGTTCAGATTTTTTGCTTTTATTTTCTTGCAGTTATAGAGTAAAATATATTTTGTAATATATATATAGGCTATTTTATATAAAATATAAATAATTATATTTTTAAATTAGTACATTTAAATGAACTCAAACTTATATAACTTTTGTTCTGTTTCACTTTCATAATTTATTTCACTTAAACAATAATTTGGCAAATGTCTTCTTTAAAACAAGACCAACCATAGGTCTATATTCCAAAGCATTCTTGAATTACAACCATTTAAAGGAACCGTATGTAAGAAATGTATTTCAATTAATAATAAAATGGCCCTGATATGTCACTAGACATTAAGAAATCATGTTCATTTCAAATACTTATATCACTGACAACAGTAGTCCGGCCAGGATTTTGTCATTTAAAAAGTGAAGTTGCAGCCCTCAACTGATGTTGATGTTGTCATGTTGTGTTTTGACCTGATGCTCCACCCTCCACCTATCTACCAATCACGAAGCCAGTAGTGTTTCGGCATCCGGGTTGCCAGCTCTGCTCTAGTTACCACAGCTGCAGCTACAAACGTGTCGGATAAAAAATATCTAACATTACGAAACCTAAAAGACCTCGTTATGAATCCGAAATACGTCGTGACAAAGTCCGAAATAATAAAGTCCGGGGGACTGTTTCTGGGGGACGAGTCTGAGGGAAGAACAGGAGACAAATGTAAGAAGAATGCAGAAGACAAAAGGTAGGTAAAATAAAAAGTGAACCCCCAGAAACAGTCTCTGCAATAATAATCTCTGCAATAATAATTAATAAAGGCTGGTTTAAAGTACTTCTTCCTGCCTCTAATATAATTGCTGACATAATAACAACCCATTGTGACATATGACCTGGACATGTTCTTGACAGTTTCTGTGAAATTCACCCTTTAAGTGATTTGTAAATTAATTTAATTATTTTACCCCATTTCAACTTTCTTTCCCTTTTACTATTTGGTTGTTCCATCATTCCAGCACTTTTTCTCCTCTCCTCTCCTATTTCCATTTTCTTTAATGAATTATTAAGAAATATTAATTAAATATTATTCAGATGGCAATAAAATCACAGACTAGCCCCTCTAAATGATGAAAATGCCTTACAACCCCATGAGAAACAATTACCGGCCAACTAAGGCTTTAGATGTTTTTGGTCCATGGATGATGTCAGCGCAACGCATTAGATGTGGCCTGCATGAGCGTGAGAGCTGTGATATTTTTTATCATAATTACTGATATAATGTTATCGTCCAGATACGAAACTTACACACTAAGGTGTCTACACACTGTAGCACTCATCCCACCTGCCACACACACACACACACACACACACACACACACACACACTCACCCGAAGTTGGCCGCCATTGTGCTTATTGAAAGATTTACAGATTGCACCAGGTTCTCCAGCTGCTCATGGTAGCCCCCCACATCTTCCAGCAGGACCTGCAGAACACTGCGGGGGAACCCAATGAGTCCATTGTTGAAGACATGCTGGCCCCGATTAGCTCGATTGTAAGAACCAGTCAGCTTGTGACTAGAATTAATGGCATTTAGGGCCTCCTGGGCGTTGTTTCTGAGCCGAGCCTCAAGCTGAGATTTGGATTCAATAATCCTACAGGTCGGTCCTGTCAGAAAACAGAGCGTGACATGCAAACGCTCACACAGCAATTTATTAGGTACTGGTTCTGTATTTAAAGCTGCAGTCCATTACGTTTGGTTCTCTGGCGGTTCATAACCAAAACTGCATGTGTCATGTGTAAGAACATTGTAGCCGGAGCTGCTTCTCTCTGTTTATGTCTATGACGAGTCACGCAGGTACTGGGATACTCCGCAGGGACGCCGACCTGAACCAGTATAAAATAGTCTGAATATAATAACTTATTATAGATGTACAGTAGTGATTCAGGATAGGATAAAAACACGGTTTGGAAAATGGATTCATGATGTACTCACTCATTATATACATTTTGTAAATTTTAAACACAAAAAGGTTTTGGACTGCAGCTTTAATGTGTGCGTAGAACAAAACTAAGATTGTGAGATGGGAGAATTGGTAGGTAGTTCCTTTAGTTCAGAGCACATTCACACACACACACATTTTTATATTAGTGTTCCTCACTCTTAGTGTATGTTTGTGAGATTTGTGTATTGGTGTATCTCACCCTTATGCAGAATCTCAATATGGGGCTGGGGGTGGGGGGTTATGATTAATACAACTCCGAAAGCTGCCAAAATCGGCATTAAAAAAGGGTGCGCCATGGTGTCAGTCAGATCCTTTTCTGGTCAGCAAGTTTATCTGTGTAAAAAACATAATATTTCACCAAATAGACCAAGAAATGTGCATTCATATTTTTGACTGAAGAATAGTGTTGATGATAGCAGGGGCATTTCTAGAGTCTGATCACTACTGGGTCATAGGCCCCCCAAGAATGTTCCAGAAGTACGTATAAATTTGTACGTACAATTGTTAAACAATAATAATCTATTTAAGCAATTGTTTTTCATACATTTTTATGTGTCTTATGGTGCTCCTGCCCCTTAAGGCAGTGCGCTGGGAAAAGAAAAAAACGGAGAGAAGAGAAGCGAGTTGTATGCTAGTTAGGCGGCTGTTCATGCCAAGGGGGTAATCCAGCACCCGGAAAGCGTACCTTCCCTGGGGGCCGCCATTGGTTAGCAAGCCATCACCTGCTGTTAGCATTCCATTGACTCCCATTCATTTTGGTGTCACTTTGACAGCAAATAACTTTGCATCTGAGGCGTTTAAAGACTCTATTTATCCATTGTTTATTTCTAAAGAAACACAACAATGTATAAAAGGCTCCATTACCTTGTATCTTACGTTATGGCCCCGTAGAAGCAGTTTTTGTAAAAATAGGCTAAAGATTGCGTCATAACCACGCGACTCTCTGTCGCTCAGTAGAGAAATAATCGTATAGACAGGAGCAGAAGCTCGCAGGCAATCGGGGGGGACGTGGAGGCATAAAGTCCGATAAAGTTTGAGTCTGCGCAGTACGCTCAGCCATCAGGAAGTGAGTGCTTCTAACTGTCTTCACTTTTCTCCTTTGAAAGTCTACGGGGTCGCTGTGTCCATTTATTACTGTCTATGGTTCATGCTGTTATGCCGATGCTTCTGATTAAAAAAGAAACGTGAATTACCACCATTGTAACCCGTGTTTTATTTATGTTACCCACGGTGAAGAGACAGGAGTTATCGCCGATACGGCATCAAGAAATAAGGGTTACAGACTGGTGGCAGCGGTTTCACATTTACATTTACATTTAGTCATTTAGCAGACGCTTTTGTCCAAAGCGACTTACAAATTGGGACTAAATTAAGCAAGTCATCGTGAAGAGGCAAAAAACAACGCCAGAAGTGCTCAAAATACGAAGTTCAGGCATTATTCAGAGTAGCATAAGCCCGATAAGCGAGAATTTACAGGAAAATATATATATAAATTTTTTATTTATTTTATTTTTATTTATTTTCTTATGAGGTTAAGTCCAAATTATGATGAGTCCGCCATTGCTATGGAAAGATTTAGAAGGTTCATAGCAGGTCTTGACCATGTTCTCCAAGCAAAATGTCATGAGCATGGCGCTGTAGCAAATTAGCTCTATGAAATATTAATAATCAATAATAACTGGTTATAATTGATTATGAATATTTGGATCAGTTAATATAATTAACTTACTGTCGTAAATTAATATTACAATCAATTAACCTGTTTGTCCCGTGAACACTCAGGATTAATTGTTTATTAACTCTAAGAAATGTACATTTCCGGGGCATGGGAAATGTCTTTCTTAATTTACAGCACTACTAAGAGCAGTAGCAAAGATCTTAAATGATTATTGACTCCAGTTATGAGCTTGAGACACGGACAACTTTACGTGTGACATGAACAAGATTTTATTAGTCTAAACACTTAAACTACTCTAACATACACACACATACATGCATACAGTTTACCAAGGGAAAGAGAGCTGAAGCAGAATACAGGAAAGCAAGAAATTATAGCATTGTTTGAAATTCAGCAGATCAACAGCCTTGAGCAAACCATCAGTTTAGTTCTAACACGCCACTGTCACCGTCCCGTATACGGGACGCCTAAGTTTACGTCACTATATTACAATTAAATCATAATTTAATCATGACAAACTATATATTGTTGGAAAAGTCTAAGACTCCTTAATAGATATTTCAGCACTGTTTTTTGTTACAATTTATGCAGGAACAGTAATAGATGAATTTATGACAAGAGCGCACCTCAAAAAATCTACATCATAACAGGAGTTCTGGCGTTTGTCACAAAAAGTCGACGCACACACTTTTAATAATTGAAACTTTGGTTTTCTTGCTAAAAGTTCATAATAAAACATTTAATCTAGTATTTGTCAATAAAAAAATATAAAATAATATTATCTTCTAAAAAGTATAACATGTATATTATCCTCTAAAATATTATATTATATATTTTTATCGCCTTTTTTATTACATTACATATTTTAGTAGTTATCATAAATTAGGTATCATTTGAAAGCTTACGATCTCAGAATTCATCCTGTGAAAACTGTTTTGAAATTGGACATTGTGTTACCATAGAAACGGTACTCTAAATTATTTTATCAGGCTCCTCCCCTTTTGGGCATCATTATGTTTCATAATTTATGCTAAAAATATTTTCTAATCTTGACAAAACACATATTGTCAGAAAGGTCTGAGTCTCAAGGTTCCATATTTTGTGACAGAAGTGATATTTGGACAGAAATGTATTCATTTGTTATGTTAGAATGCATACAGTTAAATTCAATGGAATTCAATGACACCCGGTGGCTATTTTTGGTAATACGCCTAAACAAAATCTCATGGGAACTTCAATTTTTGTGATATCAACTTCAAATTTGGAACACAACTTGGTTAGATATATGGCTTTCATTTTATAGTAATTTTTTTGTAAAACATATTTTGTAAAATATATATTTTATATAAAAGAAAAATATTAAATAAATTATATTTGATTTAATGTAAATTTAAACTTTCATAACTTTTTCATACTTAAATTTTTCTGGAGCTGTGTGAGCCAATGAGAAGATTTCCCTTTGGAGGGAAATTTTTACGACCCATTGTCCCTTTGAACATGCAATTTGATTGGATGTTTAACACAAGAATCTTTAAGATGCTTATAATACTAATGCGTCACAAAGTTAGCAGAATGTAATGTAAATTAACAAAACGGGGATGAAGATTGGAGTTTATAGATACCAAAAATGCCACACATTTGATTTGGTTAACCATATTATCCAAAGTCTGAAATATTAACCCAATAGAGTTTACAAGAATACAAAAGACAACCACATTAAAGGAAAATCATGAGATCGGAAAATTAGATACATGTTTACACATTTCTCAAATGGTTATATATAGAATATATAGAATTAACAGGGTTTATTTCTCCTTCTCAGTGAGAATTAAGTAAGAGTCGCAGCTTTCTGGACATTCTTTTGGATCGTAAAATCCTCTTATCAGTCTCAGTGTGTCCTGTAACAAGACACCGCGTTCTGCCAGTGTGTTAGCTTAATTTGGGATGTTAGTTTTTGGGGGAAGTTTCACAGGCATTTGTTGGGAGAGTGAGTTTGCTGGATTATTCATTAAATAAATGAATAATTTGTGTGTGTCTGATTGGTCCAGACGTTACAGCGCTACTAGCCTAGAAGAAGCATTGGCTATTGCTTGTAAGTGGGAACGAGCACAGGAAGGTCTCAGGCTTGCACTCCTTTCCCATCTCAGTCAAAAGACCAGCCTGACACTAAATTCATCAGCAACTTCACCCAGTGGTGAATTGCTTTCTGCGATGGTGTCCGCAAAGACTGCGTCATCTGGGGACATTTCATCAGAAATCATGACTGCAATAAAGCAACTAACTGCTGATGTTAAGATTTTCAGGATGGAAGTCGGTCACTTAAAAAGACAATATGATCACAGTTTTCAACATGCTTCCTCCAGTCAGAAAGACTACTCACCTGAACATGGTAGAGATAAACATTGTTACTCCCCGGTCTCATCCCAAAGGAGATATCCATCCTTACCTGCATTATCTCCACATCGTCGAGATGACCCGTATTCCTCCATCCATCGAGATGGTGACAGACAGCGAGGCTATAGAGATCACCACTTGAGCCCATCTCCACATTATAAAGAACGCCACGTCAGCCTGTCTCCACATCATCGAAATTGTCACGCCAGCCTACCTCCACATTATTGTGCTCAACATGCCAGCCCTACTTCTCATCGTCATAGCCAACGTGTCAGCCCGACATCTGATCATCGCTTACATCACACCTCTCATCATCAGGATCGTCATGTGACAGAATTGCCCTCCAACAAGTTTTCTGGTGAGAGATATGGCCCACGATCTTCTAGTGACCATCTACCCTCGTCTGGTGATCATCATGTCAGTTTCGACGATGGGGATGTTGATCTGTAGGGAAACATCTGGTAGCAGGTACTATGGGCCAAGTATCTGCTGAGTCTATGAGCGGGCCCAAACAAACTGAACAGGTAACTTCTGTTACTCCCACACCTTATGTTTTTGCTATCATTGAGAACATTGCTGTACAAGCATTTGTAGACACAGGCTCAGAAATATCCTTGATCAGTGAAACACCGAGAATGTCGATTCCCTCTCTCGTGAAAAATCAGTGACTGATGACTATCTAGACACTCTTGGTATGTTGCCTATTACTATTAGGGTGGGTGAGGAAGTGTTCTCCCATAATGTCCAGGTGGTAAGAAATGCTACACCGACTATACAGCATATAGTCCCTATTAGGAGTAGTGCTGTGACTCTAGAGCCCATTATGATCCCTGCCAGGTCATTGTTAGAATTTTAGACCCTGAAATACAGACAATGCTTTTGTAGCACGTACATTAACCTCTGTAAAAGCAGGTGTGACTTGTGTTCGAGCTATGAATCCGACAAGTGAGGATTTTCATGTTCCCTGTGGCACGAGGCTTCCATTCTTTACTCTCTCAACCAGGTGAAGAATACACAATGTTGGAACCCACAGTAGCTCAGATACAGACTCAGATTGATCCCTGCCCAAACCCCAAGGTAGACCTCGGTCAATCTGCATTTGAAAGAGAACAACAGATTCAACTATTCAATTCAATTCAATTCAAATTTATTTGTATAGCGCTTTTCACAATACATATTGTTTCAAAGCAGCTTTACAGAAAGTGCATTTCAGAAATGTACATAGAAAAAAACAGTTAGTTAATCATGTATTAATTTAGGGCATAACATATCGCCGGCGTGGAGTCGTCTCTTCACAGGCGTGGAGTCGTCTCTTCACAGGCTTCGAGTCGTCTCTGCACGGGTGTTGGGGCATCTGAAGTTTCCATGAGAGGCTAGGGACTATGATTTTCAAATATGCAGATATCTTCAGTGCAAATGATTATGACTATGGTCGTACAGATTTAGTCAAGCACACCATCCGTACTGGGGATGCGCAGCCCATTAAGAAGAGGGCTTATAGAACATTGCCACACATATGAGCTGAGATAGACAGGCAAGTTCAGCAGCTCCTTTCTCATGATGTCATCGAAGAAAGCTGTAGTCCCTTGGCTTCCCCTGTCGTCTTAGTAAAAAAGAAAGATGGCAGTTACAGGTTCTGCATTGATTTCAGGAAGCTTAACACAGTCACTGTAAAAAACTCGTATCCCTTACCCCGACCATCAGACGCTCTAGACAGCTTGTCAGGTGCATGTTGGTTTAGTACAATAGATTTGTCAAATGGATATTGGCAAGTTGACCTAGACTCTAATGATAGGGAGAAAGCAGCATTCAATACAGGCAGTGCTTTATATCAATTCAAGGTTATGCCGATGGGTCTCTCCTCCAACTTTCCAACGACTGATGGAGCTGGTGCTTCGTGGACTTAATTGGAAAGTCTGTCTTGTTTACCTTGATCATGTATTGGTGTTCAGTCGGACTTAGCGTTGCGGGTTAGTATTACAAGTATTACATGGTTTACCTTTTGCTGCTGCATATCTTGACGGTATTGTCATTTACAGTAACTCCTGGGAGGAACATGTGCAGCATCTCAGAAAAGTCTTGCAGCGTCTTCAGAATGCCGGCCTAACTTTCAACCCCACCAAGTGTGCTGTAGCTAAACAAGAGTCTGAATACCTTGGCTATGTCATTGGCCAGGGTGTTGTGCGACCGCAGGTGAAGAAAGTTCAAGCCTTGGAGAAGTGTGTGGTGCTCCAGACACGTAAGGACCTGCAATCTTTTTTGGATATGGCTGGATTTTACCATCGCTTTGTTCCTAACTTCTCCAGCAGGGCTGCTCCACTAATGGACATGGTGAGGGCACGTTGCCCGAACCAACTGCAGTGGACTGAGGAGAGATTGAAAGCCTTCCGGGAGCTTTGACAACTAGCGCTGTGCTACACAATCCTGACTCTAGTCGACCTTTCATTGTACAGACTGATGCCTCTGAGAGGGGAGTAGAAGTCGTCCTATTGCAAGGGCCACCAGAGAGCCGACAGCCAGTGGCTTACATCAGTCGCAAACTGTTTCCGAGAGAAGTACGTTATTCTGCTGTTCCCGCAGCCACTCGTTGTCCTTTCGGAGCCCAGAGCAAGAAGGCTCTAGATGCTCGAGACGTTGGTCCACCTCCGTGAGCCCTGACTCAAGGGATCCAATGCACTGATCGTGAGCTGCGACCATGGAGTGAATGTTTTCTAAATACAAAGTTCTGGCATGAAACTCTAGATAGTGCAGGCTAATAGGTCCTTTTACTCACCTATTCATAATCACATCGTTATCTATAGGGCGCAGCTGATTGGTTACTGCTACAGAATCAGTAGCCAATGAGCACTCTGCTTAACCTTCAAATACTTGGGTAGCATTAGCAAAAAAATCTGATCATAAAAGGATCATACATTTTTTTTTATTTAACTTAAAATTTATTTTTTACAGAATGAATGGTCACAAGTGGCTGCTTTCTTCCTGGAAGGAAGAGGAGCTAACTGAGCATGTGTAATATGAATATCATCTCAAACTCAGCGATCATCCAGGGGGGGCGTGAGATAACTTAAAGGGCTGGTATAATGCCCTTTTCACGAGATGTAAAATAAGTCTCTGATGTCCCCAGAGTGTGTATGTGAAGTTTTAGCTCAAAATACCCCACAGATATTTTTATATAGCATGTTAAAATTGTCACTTTTTTAGGGTGAGCAAAAACGCACCGTTTTGTGTCGGTTCCTTTAAATGCAAATGAGCTGCTGCTCCCGGCACAGAGGGCGGAGCTTCAACAGCTTGCACTCACACAGACAGGCACTGACAATTTCTAAAACCTTTAGCCTTTTATGTTCAAACCGGAGTTAGACAATGATGGAGAGTAGGGCTTTGACTTTTGCCCAAAAATCATATTCGAAGTTCGTTTGTTTATTAATATTAATAATAGCCTTGCTAATGAGCTCGCGATTCACAACTTCACCAGGCGTGAAAAAGCCTCGGAATCTGAATTGAAAACAACGTTTACAAGCAAACACATTTACAAAAAAGAATGCCCATAACAGGTTAGAATATTAAAGGATGCCTAATATTCGTTCGAATATCATAATTTTTTTAAATATTCGAATTATATTCGAATAACGAAGTTCGGAGTCAAAGCCCTAATGGAGAGACTAAAGAAGAAGTGACAACATGTAGAAGCAACAGGACATTTCTGAATGGTTAGTTGATGAATTTATGTAGCTTATGTGTAGTTATCTTCTAGTCATTGATTAGCATTTTCTGTTATGATAATCTGTTAATCGTGTTCCGGGGCGGGGTTTATGTAAATATTAGCGTTAGTGATGTCACTAACCCGGGAGGAAGCTCGTGTAGTTGTTGTAGTCCTTAAAAAACCATGTGCTTTGAACTTTGAGAGTTGTAACTTTGCAGATGTTGGTTGTGCTCAAACAGCAGCATACACACTAACTAAAGTTAGAATAGTGAAATCATAATCAACCACCCCTTTAATAATTTGAATGGATCCTTATAGCTATATGCAGTCGATTGGCATCTCCCTGTGGTCTTGTTTGGAATGGCAGGCTGACGTGCTTATTTGTTCAAGTTACTGAATAACTGAGCTAGTAAGTAAAGAATGACTGCAGGGACATTTTTGCAAAGTATGTTTGCAAAAAAGAAGGTTTAAATCTATATTGAATTTAAAAAATAATAACATGGAGTTGAAAAGTAATTAGTAACTAGAATACAAATGATATTGTGAATAAAAAAGGTTGGGGGTAGGCTTGCGGTATTTATTCGGAGAGAAGGGGGGGCCTTGGAGAAAATAAGTCATGTTGCAACCGTCCCCACTGCCCTATTTTCACTGAAGGAACATAAACAGACTACTGGGTCTCAAATGTAATATCTAAAATTCTTGTTTGTCGAACTGTTCTATAATCTCTATCAGAATTGAAATATATTCGTGGATATCTGCACTCTTGAGTGAAGTTGCATAATCAGGAATTGATTTTAGGACCAGGGGCCACTCGCCCCCATTAATTTCAGACCCTGATGTGCGTCAGTCAAGATCCAAGAGGAATGAAATAATAGATTATAATCCCGTTTCGAGAAAGAAAACAACGTAAAATTAAAACTTTAATAAGAATAAAGGTTTGTAGCACACAACAATTAACAGTCAATTTCATTACTGAAGGTTAAAAATCACTCCCTTCTTTATAAAAAATCACATAGTATTAATAAATACAGTTAAGCTGGTAGTTACCTCTTCTCAGCAGTGTCGTGTCGTCTGACTGCAAATCGAGGATTACAAGGCAAAAAGTGAAGAGAGGAGGAGCACAGTGAGGGGGGCGAGTAAACAGTGCTCCAGTAAAATGGGTTTAGTGATGCCCCTTTTGACATTTATTTTTCATCTTCTCTGTAGTTTTAATTTACACCAGAAGTTTTCATTTACACCAGAAGTTTGAATCCAGAAAATGGAAAAGTGCATTGCACAGTGAATATACTGTAATCCTACGGAAAAAACAAACCGCTAAAAACGCAAAGCGTCATCACGCAAAGCGTTCCCATAGCGTCATTTCTCGACGCAACGCTCGTTCCCTCTTCAGGGAACCGAGGTTACAGTCGTAACCGAGGCGTTCCCTTTCAAGGGAACTCCCGTTGCGTCGAGAAATGACGCTATGGGAACGTCTATACCAACGCCTCCATAGCTACAAATGTCTGTCCTGTGTGAAATCCGTAGAGCAGCACTAGGAAGACAAAACATGAGACCCTGGAGCAGAGTCTAGATCCAGAGAGTAAAACCTGACGAAAGTGTGCGGTGAGGACCAGCCTGCCGCATCACAGACGTCCTGTAATGAAACTCCTGAAATAAGGGCCTTAGAGGCCGCCATACTCCTCGTCGAGTGCGACCGGATAGCCAAAGGAGAAGGCTGCCCAGCCGCCTCATAAGCAAGTGAGATAGCCTCGACCACCCACTTGCTCATCCTTTGCTTAGACACCGGGCCCCCTTTGTTAGGGGACCCAAAGCACACAAATAATTGATCACTTTTACGCCACAGGGCAGCTCTGTGGACGTAAGCGTCTAACGCCCGCACAGGGCAAAGCAAATTATTAGCCTCCTGGTCAGCATTTTGAAAGGGAGGAGGACAGAAGGCCTGCAGAACAACAGGTCTGACCACATTAGTGGGGACCTTGGGGATATAACCCGGTCTCGGATGAAGGAACGCTTTAACCATACCCGGAGCAAACTCTAAGCATGACGGAGCAACCGACAATGCTTGAAGATCCCCTATTCTCTTGAGAGAAGAAATAGCCAGAAGGAAAAGAGCTTTCAGAGTAAGAAACTTCTCAGGAACCTCCTCAATGGGCTCAAAGGGGGCCTGGGATAAGCCTTGTAGCACAAAGGACAAATCCCAAGGTGGCACCCTAGAGCGAACTGCAGGCCTCAGCCTCCAAGTGCCACGAAGGAAACGAGATACCAAGGGGTCTTTCCCCACAGACATTCCACCCAAAGGAATGTGGTAAGCACCTATGGCCGCCACATAGACCTTTAAAGTGGCAGGGTCAGACCTGCAGTGAACCGTTCCTGCAGGAACTCCAGCACTGTACCAATTGGGCAGTGGACTGGGTCCAACCGACGGTCACTACACCAAGAAGTGAATACTCTCCACTTCAGGGCATAAAGTTTCCTCGTGGAGGGAGCTCTGGACTGTAGAATGGTCTCAACAACCTCGGTTGAGAGACCTGACTCTATGAGCTGGGCCCCCTCAGAGGCCAAGCCCACAGGTTCCACAGTTCTGGCCGAGGGTGAAATATCGAGCCCTCTGCCTGGGACAGAAGGTCCCTCCTGACGGGTAACTCCAGAGGATGCCCGTCGAGGAGGGACACAAGATCGGGAAACCATACTCTGCCCGGCCAGCGCGGGGCTATAAGAAGTAGATGGACCCGGTCCCTGCGAACTCTTTCCAGAACTCCCGGGAGCAGAGCAACTGGGGGAAAGGCGTACAGACGTAGCCTCGGCCACGTCTGTACCATAGCATCCAGTCCCAGAGGAGCTGGATGCGTGAGGGAGAACCAAAGTGGACAGTGAGACGTCTCTCGAGACGCAAACAGATCCACTTGTGCTTGGCCAAACTCCCTCCATATCAGCTCCACCACCTCGGGGTGGAGCCTCCATTCCCCGGGCCTCGGCCCCTGCCTCGACAGAGTGTCTGCTCCTATATTCTGTACCCCGGGGATGTAGGCTGCCCTGAGAGACAGCAACTTCCCCTGGGACCACAAGAGGATATGGCGTGCCAAGTTGGATAACGGGCGCGAACGCAAACCCCCTTGGTGGTTGATATAGGCGACTACCGATGTGTTGTCCGTATGTACTAGCACATGGTGCCCCCTGAGATCTGTGATAAAGCTCCTCAGAGCCCGGAAGACAGCTAACATCTCTAGGCGATTGATATGCCAGGAACGATGATGGTCTTCCCACAGACCTTGAGACGAGCGACCCTCCAGGATCGCTCCCCAGCCCGTGAGGGAAGCATCCGTCGTTAGCAATTTGCGACGACAAGGAGCTCCCAACACTGGGCCCTGGGACAGGAACCAAGGCTTCTTCCACATAACCAAGGCACGTAGGCATCGCCGCGTGACCTTGATTGTGCGAAATGGGTTGCCCCTCGGGGAAAACCCCCTGGTCCTGAGCCACCACTGCAGGGGCCTCATGTGTAGCAGTCCAAAAGGTATCACGTTGGAAGCTGCTGCCATGAGACCCAACAGTCTCTGGAACTGTTTGACAGTGAGTAGCTGGCCTAGCTTTACACTTTTCACAGCTGCAAGGATGGAATCTATCCGTGGCGGTGACAGGCGCGCCTGCATCGACACAGAATCCCAAACCACGCCTAGAAAAGTGGTCCTCTGTAGTGGAGAAAGCACACTCTTCTTGGCGTTCAGCCGTAACCCCAACTCTTTCATGTGGGCGAGAACAACATCTCGATGTTGAACCGCCATCTGATGCGAATGAGCTAAAATCAACCAATCGTCGATGTAGTTCATAATGCGAATACCCTGGAGGCGCAGTGGCGCCAGAGCTGCATCCATGCATTTGGTGAAAGTGCGGGGTGATAAAGCTAGGCCGAATGGAAGAACTCGATATTGGTATGCTTTGCCCCCGAAAGCAAACCTCAGGAACTTCCAATGACACGGACGGATGGATATATGGAAATATGCGTCCTTGAGGTCTATCGTGACAAACCAGTCCTCGGACCTGATCTGTGGCACGATCTGCCTCAATGTTAACATTTTGAACTTGAGCTGCATGACTGACTCGTTCAGAACTCGAAGATCTAAAATGGGACGCAATCCCCCGTCCTTTTTTGGAACTATGAAGTACCGGCTGTAAAACCCGGTTTCCCTGCTGGAGGGAGGTACATATTCTATGGCCCCTTTCTCTAACAGAGTGTTCACTTCCTGTTCCATAACCAGAACCTGCTCGGGGCCCACCACTGTGGGCAGGACCCCCATAAACCGAGGTGGGCGTTTCTTGAATTGTATCTGATACCCTTTTTCCACGGTCTGCAGGACCCAACGAGAAACATTTGACAGTAGCTTCCACGCTGTCAAAGATTCTACTAGAGGTACCAGCCTCTCGAGACTGGTTTCTGGATTTTGTTGCTGTTGAGTAGTCGGTTCGACGCCCTGTAACGGCGAACCGGCAGGGAACGACCGAACAGACTGCTCTAGCACCCTCCTCGGAGGGGGCGGGCATCCCGAGGCCACTACGTTTCCGGGTGGACCTTGAGATATGTGCTCGCCGGAGACCGCTGCGCCCTGTAACACCAGAGGTGGCAGGGTTGGCAGAACGGTCCCCTGAGGGTACCGAAGAGAGACGGGCACCGTAAAAAGAGGTGTTAACCGCTCTGCTTCGGGGGGAACTACCCTCATTTGTCCTGGGTCCTCGGACGTCAGGACTTCTTCCCAGCAGCCTTCTTGGCAGTAATAACGGTCCTCAGATCCGTTTTACCCCTCGAAGACTGCTGGGTTTGAGTGCGCCCTCCGTGTCCCCGAGGTTTTTGTGGGGGAGCACGGGAGGAAACGCTCTGCTTCTGAGTGGCACGGTGCTCAGCGCTCTTTTTAGAGGAGTGAGGCTGCTCCCGCTCAGCAGCCTCATAGAAAGAACGGCGGGGGAGGAGTTTTTGCAATGCAGCTGCCTGTTTAGCAGCTTCCTGAGATTTAGCTACCGCACTGTTTACTGCATCGCCAAATAAACCCACAGTGGAAACCGGAGCATCTAAGAGAACATGCTTTTCTTTCTCTTTTATATCACTCAGATTGAGCCACAGATGCCTCTCAGTGGCCACCAGGGCTGCCATAGACCGCCCGATTGATTTAGCGGTCTCCTTGGTGGCCCTGAGAGACAAATCTGTGGCTCTGCGTAGTTCAGCCACTGTATCGGGACCAATTCCCCCGCCCTCCTCTAAATCCCCCAATAATTCTGCCTGATAGGCTTGCATAATGGACATCGTATGCAGACACGCTGCTGCTTGACCAGCGGCTGCATAAGATTTATGAACCAGAGATGAAGTATATTTTACTGGCTTAGAGGGAAGTGAAGGAGCTTTCAGGGAAGATGCCGTTGCTGGAGAGAGATAGCTCGCAAGCGTCTCCTCCACCTTCGGCATCTCCCCATAACCATAATCTTTATAATTCTGAATAGATGAATAGTGAGATGTTTGTGGTGCATACACTCTGTATGAAACCGGTTTTCCCCACGATCTCGACACCTCGGTGTGGAGATCGGGGAAAAACGGAAGGCTTCTTCGCTGAGGCTGAGCACGAGATGGCAGGAAGCGTTCGTCGAGCTTACTTTTCGAACGAACGTCCTGCCTATCCTCTGGCCACTCAATAGATAGTCTGTCAACTGCCCTAGTAATAACATCGAGCAGTTCCTCAAACGCATGAGACTGAGGTGGCGAATCCTCAGACTCAGCTTCAACACTCACAACATCCAACTCCTCAGAGCTGGACAATTGCAGTATTGGTGCCTCTATCAGGGGGGAAGAAACCGCAGCGCGTGCTTCCGCACCCTGATGAGAGGCACTGGATCTGTCAGATTGATGCTGAGATAAGGCAGAGCCCGTCTCAACATCCACTGACAGATCCATTTGCGAACCCCAGGTCTGAGATCGCCGCCGAGCCTCAGCCGCGGCGGGACCCGAGCCCTGGGGAACGTGGTCGGGATTGAACCGAGCCAAACGGGATCGGAGCGTACGCAATGGAAGCGCACAGCAATGCTCACAGTCACCACCCTCGAGTGCTGACTGGGCATGCTCCTCTCCCAAACAAACAACACAAAGAGTGTGTGTGTCACCTCCCGTTAAATAACGCGGGCAGGGATGGACACACACTCGATACTGCTGCTTGCTCGCCATAACTGAATCAATATATATATATATAAAGACAGACAACACCAAATAACAAGGACAGATTTCAACACAGAGCGCAACTGAAGACTCAGAAAGCTTTCGTTTTCTGTTTTGGGCCGGCTTTTATAGTTTCCTGGTACGTGACGTCACCCGCCTCTGACGTTCCGCCACACCATTGGACTGATTTTACATGTGCTTCAAGACGTCATCACGCAAAGCGTTCCCATAGCGTCATTTCTCGACGCAACGGGAGTTCCCTTGAAAGGGAACCAGTATTAGATGATTGGCTTCTAGCTGCTTTTATGAGGTTTTGAAACTAAAATCATCTGACAGACCAGCTAGAACCAGCAGCTCTGTCAGGCTGGAAACCAGCTACTTCCAGCTTAAACCAGCTAAGTCCAGCAACCAGCAAATAAACAAGAGGTCAAACTCCCTGTAGGTGAATATAAGCAAATACAGAATGTAAAACTAACTGTACCCCCCTCTATGACCCTCGGCATATTACATAACACAATTGCATGAAACAAACGATCCATTTTATTCTGCTTCTTCTGTCATAATACTAAAAAAGTTCTGCCAGATCTGTATTGACAGAGATCAGTGTTGCATATATTCAGTAGTTTGTAATGATAAATGTAACGGTTGACACAAGTTTAAAAAAAAACTTAACTCATGCAGTCTAGCACAGAGAGAGACTTTCAGACTTTATATACCCTGACAGAATTCACAAAATATAGCCTACAGTGTATCCTATCTGCATCACGGACCACGGGTGAAACAAGTTTTTAACTTTATTCCTTGAGATATGTGTTGCTATACTTCTACTGTTTGTCAAATAAATCAAGACTAACAGACCCACCTTGTTACACGTCCTCTGAGAGCAGGGTTGCCAGGTCTCTGTGACAAAACCAGTCCAAGACTTAATCTTTTTTTAATTTTTTAATTTTTTTTACTTTATTTCGTTTTCTATTATGACATTTGTTTTTAATAAACAAAGGTCCAAAAAGGAAGCAATAGTAGAGTATACCGAATGTATGAAAATAAGGGAACTCTAGTTACAGAGAAATATCCCTGATACAAAATACCACCTCTGAAGAATCAATCTCTTTGCCACAATCATAAATAAAGAAATAGAAATAGTCTTTCCGATTTACTAAAAGAAGGTACAAAAATAACCCCAAAAATGCCAATCATTGGATCTGGAACAATCTCTTTTTTTTTAATACACTTTTTAAAGTAGGTCATAAATATCAGTCCAGTACTTGTGAAGGTTACAACATGTACCCTCCTCAGCCTGGCATGAATTAACCTGGCCCTGAAGCGTGTAGAGATTTGAACTGGATTAAGTTGTGTCTAGTAGAGTATATTTTCTGAAGACATTCCTCCCATTGTGCATCCTCAATAGTGACCTAAATCCCTCTCCCATTTTTCCTAATGGTAGCTGTGTCACAATCCACCAGATCGATTAATACATTATAGAAATATGACATGACTGATTGACTGAAATATGACTGATTTGCAGATATCTAAAAAAGTTTGAATTTTGTTGCTCGAACTTTGATTCGGAAAAAAATGGCTTTTATATAAAGTGAGCCGAAACAGCCGATATACCCTTCTGTTTCCAAAGTGAAAACCCATATCATTAAGTGTGGGAATAAAGGAGTGATTCTGGCATATAGGGCTATCGAGATATAGGAGCTTTCATATACATTATTACATTAATTTTGCTTCTGAAACAAATGTTAAGATATTTGTACTGGAAAACAAGACAAAATCACTGAGTAAGAAAATAAATTTGAGTGTCTTTCTAAGATGCATAAATTAACCAAAGCTTTTAATTCTAACATACAAATGTGTTTTATACCTTGTAGTGGTACATATGATACATGCACTTTCACATTTGGTAGCAATTCAGGTTTAGCGATTATTTTAAGTGCCTATACTAAAATACATCTTATAATCTATTTTTTAAATTCTTACTTGTTTACATTGTCATTTCCATAATTTGCGTATAATTACACCCTTCTGTAACAGTGACATATAATCGTGTCATACCTGTTATGATAACTGTACGCCTCGATCTCTGAAATCAACACCACTCAAAAACCGAACGGTGCCGTTTCACCAATGAACCAGGTTACTCTAATACTAATACAATGTTTACTTATTTAACAGTAGTTGAATGTTGTAAATAATGTTGAAAAGGTCAACAGATCTGACCAGAGCCTCTTAAACACTGATCACGGATCAGTACATGCCTTAAATAACATTCTGTGTGCTTATATCGTCTCTCCTACCTCAACACAGTCTCACAGATCTGTCAAGACTGACAGCAGAGGTGAAATATTCAGCATATTCAATATCTTTCAGATCAAAATGACATGCAACAGACATAAAAAAATAAAAAATGAATGTTCATTTTTCAGCATTTTTGTTTTCTTTTTTTTCCAAATGTATTATTTCACAGTAGACCTAGACTACTAGAATGTCTTAACTTGTAGTATGCAACCCTTTCAGAGGTCAGGGTTCACCTGTCTAAATGATGTGTATTTTGCCTTCACTGCACATCATGTGTGATTATGGGAGAGTAAACTGCCTTGAATTTACAGAGAGGTCCGACTGTCAAAACTATCATCTGTGCCTGTGGTTCTTAACTCAGTTGAAAGACATGTTTTAGATATACTTTAATGCCATATATCTAAGAGACCACGTTGCAGCCAAAATCTTAGTGTTTATTTGACTTTGTATACAGTATGGCATAGCTGAACTGTTTTGCCGGGATATATGGCACGAAGATTGAACAGGATTTTATTTTGTGTTTCTGTAAAAGTAATCAGAATGCATTCCAAATGTGTGACCTAAAATATGCATTAATTGTCATGCTAATGAAAAAAATACATTGTGCCTTGAGCTCATGTTCTAATCCAGAATAAATTATGCTGACTGGACCAATGAGTCTGTTTCTTTTCGGAAATATATTAGGCAGAAATTAATGTTTATCATATATGCAATGCACTTACATAAATGACGTTGGTGCTGTGTGTGTGTGTGTGTGTGTGTGTGTGTGTGTGTGTGTGTGTGTGTGTGTGTGTGTGTGTGTGTGTGTGTGTGTGTGTGTGTGTGTGGCATTAGACCGGATCTGTACGTTGCAGGTGGGATAGATGGCCAGTTCATCACAGAGATCACACACACTGATATATTGAGAAGTCATCTAGTATAAAAAAATGTCTTGCTTTAATAAAGCAAAAGGTAAAATGTTCAGTTTTACTTCGGCATAATCAATTGCACAGTTTATCTCCATGTGGCTCAACTTATCCTCTTCCTAGGCTCAATTTGATGTTAAAATGTTAGATCGGATGGATTTCCACATCAACACACAACACTTACAAAGAAAATACATCATACATTAAAAACATACAACAACAATCGTGTACCAGTCATTTATTTTGGTGAATAATTTTGATGGAAACAGGATCCATAAGATGATTAGGAAGACTGGTTCTGGTTCTGGTTCTGGTTCTGGTTCTGGTTCCAGTTACTGATGAATAGAGAACAAGAGTTATGTGAGAAATTGTCCTTTACTTTGAAGGTCATTCACTAGTGAGTTAATAGACTAAGAAGAATAGTCCATTAAAATACCGGTTAATAACATTATTTTTTAGGTTTTTTTTCTTTCTTTTTTTTTTTTTTTGCCTATAGGCTAGCCTACTCTAATAATAAATAAGTACACCATTTTCTTTACTCAAAAAACTCAAATAGAGTCTTAAGGCCCGTTCTGAACGATAATTACAAAGATAACTTTAAAGATAACTATATTAGTGTCCACACCGGCAGACGGTATCGTTCTGTTTATTATGTTTATTAAATGCCCGAGTTCTTTAAAGCAGGGTGGATTCTGATTGGCTGTTACTGTTTTTATTGTTCATCAGCTGGAAAAAAATGCTCTGAAAGTGATTCAAACGATATCATTTCTCAGTGCTTCTAGGTTATAGGTGTGTTGTGGACTCTGCTATTCTCTTATATCGAGAACGATTTTTAGAACTATATCTTTATCGCTATCTGTATAGTTATCGTATAGGTCTACCTTGGTGTGAACGGGCCATAAGTCTGATGTTTGCCATATAGTCATAGCCAATACACCAACAACATCATCTTTTATAACACAAGATTTTGGCCAAATGTAATGATAGGAAAAAACGTCAGTTAAACAGTTTAAAGTAAGATATTTTAAAACATTTGCTGCATGGTTAAAAACATGCTACTAATATAAAATTGCGTTTTTGAGAGGAGGGTATTGAGATGGGCTTTAAGTCATGTATGCTATAATTAGCATTTTATTATTACAATGTAAAATACCGGTAAAGCAAAATGTTTACAAACATTATAATATTTCGTGTATGCCTATTTATTCCTTTAATATAGCCTATAGGCCTATAATGTTATTCTGTTTTTCTCCGTTCACACAAGCGCCCATAGCATACGAAAAAGTTTATTCAAGTGTGTTATTAGTAGGCCTATACTGCTTTTAAAATTAAAATAAGAGAGCATACTTGACTTTTCAGAAATATACTTTTGCACTTAAGTAGGCTATACTTGACTTATACTGACAGAAAGTATATTTGGACTATGTACTCAATCTTTTGATCGAGATATAAAGGTATGATTAAAGGTATTCTAGTATACAGCTATGAAAACCCTTTCACAATATTCTAATTTTGAATTTGGGGTTTTCATAAGCTGTAAGCCATAATCATCAAAATTATAACAAATAAAGGCTTGAAATATCTCACTTTGCATGTAATGAGTCTATATATTAGTTTCACCTTTTAAGTTGAATTGCTGATATAAATTAACTTTTGCACGATATTTATATTTTATATTTATTCATTTAGCTGACGCTTTTATCCAAAGCGACTTACAATTGCTATATATGTCAGAGGTCGCACGCCTCTGGAGCAACTAGGGGTTAAGTGTCTTGCTCAGGGACACATTGGTGTCTCACAGCGGATTCGAACCCGGGTCTCTCACACCAAAGGCATGTGTCTTATCCATTGCGCCACCACCATTCACCACGCTGTATATTTAGCTACCTCTAATGGCAGCATATAGGCTATACCTATTATGACTTGACAACTGAGCGTCAACGTTGAATGCGTCAACGTTACATTTGCATAAGCAGTAGGCTATACCCTAGCCTACTATTTGATTGCCAAATTGAAATATTAAACAGAGCAATACAATTACGTTATTAACCGGTTAATACACATAATAGGCCTACACGTTTCTGTACAGAATGATTAAACTTTCTGTTTTTTTGTCTAACCTTTCCCAGCTCCATTTCTTTATCATGCGAAAGACACGGATCTTGTCTGACGCTTTTTGGAAGATCTGCAGGATATTCTGGAACATTTCTTTCAATGCATCTCTGACCTTATTGTATTTATCACGGTTATTTTGGTTTTGGTTCAGCCAGCGATCTCGGGCCATTGGGTCCACATACACCTCATGGTTCACCATCTCTCTGGCGATGGAGTTAATCCGCCGAAGAGTCTCCTGGATCCTGTATCAGTGCCTAACTGCACACTCTTTCACATGGTACAGAGGAGGCCAGGGTACAAAGAAACTGTAATGCCAATGTATAAAGGTGGGGGTAGATTTGTTTCTGCATTCTCCAGTATTCTCCAGTATTCAAGTGGATCTTCAGCTCTCTGTATGTTTGTCTCTGTAAGTCACCAAAAGTGCAAAGATTTTACAAAAACAAAAAGACACAACAACAACAAAACATAATAGCCTAAGTAGTGAAAAATACATTTTGGTTATTTAAATGTAATATATTGATTAACTTTCAAAGTACAGCACTCTCCTCACAAACCCATCAACCAGACTGAGGCAACAATGACTCCTTAAATACGATCTGGAGTTCGAGCCTTCTGACACCCAAAGCGAAACGCGCACGTGATTGGACAGAAAGTGAGGCTTCGTTTGTCGTCGATCACGTGACTCTAGTAAACCAATACACACCCCTATACAAGGCTTCACTAGTGCTTGTGTGATACGCGCATCGAAGCTTCAGTGTCATACGTAACATCACTACTGGATGAGCTTCTGCAAGCATATGGAGAGTATGAACACATATTATTATTATTATTTTTCAAATATCGGCTGCAGCAGCGAAGGACAGAGAGTTAGCTAGGGAGAAAATAGCTGCTCAATGCGTAAGTTTACATTTTAATTACTGTTCTACAGTGATGGGTGTAATTAATTACCAAGTAATCTAAATACTGTCATTTAATTAAAGGGATTACTCTTAATTCTTCTGTAATTTAAAGTAAAATCTGATGTAATTGCATTAGACTATAGAACAATTCTGTATATTTAACACATTTTTCAAAGGTATATTTTTAATGTAACCTTCTCCCTCTACACACTTTGGTCAATTCAAGAAAAGTTATTGCAATTGTATATTAATTTGAAAGCATTAAAAGTGCAGATTCTTGTCTCCTTGTATTGTTCAAGTGGTTGAGGTTGATATGGGATTTAGTAATTAGTATTAAGTAGACCAATACTTTCTAAAGATAGTCATTATTACATTAATCACTGTTGAAGATGTCATTTGTAGTTAGTAATTCATAACTATTTTAGAGTAACTTACCCAACTGTTATAATATCAGAGGTGAAACTGGAAGAACAGAATGTTATTCAACCTTATTTTAATTTTCATGTAGGTGCAATCCTGCAGGTGTTAAAAGAACATGGCAGCAGCTGAAAATTAAATATAAAAACATAATTCAATCAGGTAAGGCTTGAGCATATCATGGGTGTACCTGACTTTACAAAAATTTGACATATTAAATAGCCTAACTAAATAGCATCCAGTGTCTAGCAGTGCAGCAGCATTTTTGGCTGAGGGAATTCCTGGAGGGACTTCATCAGAGCCAATCACTCCCGAAGATCCAAGGGCCTTCATAACATGTAAGAGGTTTACATGTGTGTTATTTCTTATATAGGCTATTTTTGATATTTCCATTTATTTTACTTTGGGTTGGGTTTTTTGTTGGTCCCAACAGATTCTGATGGTAATATCTGTCTTTTGGAGCCTCCTGTCCCAACAGAACCCCAGGCAGTTGTAAGTCGCCTACTCAATACACCAGAAATTATGACAAATAGTGTTATAAAGTGTACTCGACCAAATGCTCATCTTCACAGGACGATGGGGATAAAGAGTTTCTGCTGCCACAGAAAGGCCTACAGAGGTAATGTTAATATTATGTGTCTACACATCAAACAATCTACACATTCACATTTCTTCACATTTTTATGTGGAGTAGCCTATAGAATCTAAGTTTAAATCTAAGTATAAACGGGTATTCTCATCTCTCCCCCGGAGTGTGGAAGAACAGCAGGAGCACGGTCCATCAACTGCTGGTGCACAGATGAACACAGTTCAGTGATTTTCTGTAAATGCCACAGTTTAATTCTGTAGAATTTGTTTAGAACTATATTATGTAACTCTAATCTACTACTGTATTTTCAGTTGGCAGTAGGGGTGGGCGATATGGCAAAAATATCATATCACGATTTTTTTCAGGAAAATCACGATTCACGATTTTATCACGATCCTTTTTTATGTTGGTTTTACTATTTTGTGACTGAGCATTACAGCCAAACTAATGTCCATATTTTAAAAACAAAGCCTTAGGTAACAAAATATAAAATAAAAAAGAATGGCAGACGGGGCAAAGATAAAAATATTTGTCATTATTAGGGCCCAAGCCCTGAAAGGGCGAAGGCCCTATTGTTTCCGTAAGGATTTTTTTTTTGTTTTTGTTTTTTTGTTGTTGTTGCCTTTTTGTCACTTTTGGGGCCCTTAACATGCTCAAAAACTCTTGAAATTTTGCACACACGTCAGAACCTGCCGGACTGAAGCATTGTCACTTTCAAAATGCTTTGAAATCACTCTCTTATTTTTACTCGATTTGCTTCAAACTTTATGTCTATAATGTAGACACACGGCAGATGTAGACCTGTGAAAGGATTATTGATATCTTAGATACTGTTGCTATGGCAATGCATCAAACTTTAATATTCTTTTTTGATGCATACATTAACTGATCTTGATGAAACTTCAGCAGTGTGTTCGTGGTAAGAGGCCGATCACATGTATGTAACTATTGTGAGTCAAAGTTATAGCGCCACCAACTGGCAGCAGGAAGTGTGTCACTTTCTAAATGCTTTTGACAAAAGTGAGGGGGTTAATTTTATGTACAGTCACAAAAATCAGTACACATATTGGTCTCATCGAGCCGGACAATTTTCTAATTTACAGTAATTAGATCCTAGCAACAGGAAGTCAGATATTTTGGTTTGAATGTGGGTTTCTTTGCAAAATCAGCCTCTGAATTTTTACCCACTCCTCTTAAGTGGTTTATTTTATTCCCACCAAACTTTTTCAACATGATGAAAATGCATTAAAGATGCTAAATTGTAAACAGATAATAAATATCTCAAACGGTTTTGCTATGGCGAGGGATTAAAGTAAAGTCAAAAAAGGAAACACTAAAAACCTCCTATCTTCTAAAAATGTAATTATACACCATTTATTTCTATATAAAATTATACAAATATCAGAACTAAACCCATTTTATTCTTTTTTTTTTCAATTTAAGAATTGTTTAAGTTTAAAAACATCCAGAATGTTTTTTTAGTCCAAAAAATAAATAAATTGTCATTCATAGTGCTATACTGCCCTCTTGTGTTCAAAGTCAGGTAGGCCTATTGTATCTATATAAAAATATACTAGGTATGTGACGGTGAGGAATATTTTACCACCGGTTAATCAACGTGTGACACCGCTGGGGGCTTTTGAATTGCTAACTTAAAAAACGAAAGTAAAATATGTTCGTCCGCACTGACATGGATAATGGTGCAGAGCGAGCGTTTTCAATGAATTCCTATGGAATTAGTAATGAACTAAAAAACGTTCGCTCTTCTCTGCCCGTTCCTCGCCGTGGACGCACACCACATATATATATATATATATATATATATATATATATATATACACACACACATATATATATATATATTTTTTTACATACACACATATATATATTTTTTTACATACATACACATATATATATTTTTTTTACATACATATATATATATATATATATATATATATATAAATATAGCCGCGAGCAGCGATGGAGGGCCCAAGCCGGTGACACCGCCACCCCGGTGGCTTTAGTGTACGGTGGCGGTGCGGTGCCACCGGCTTGGGCCCGCAATCGCTACTCGCAGCTATATTTTTCTTTGTTATTAAATATTAAGATCAAAGACACACATTACACATACACAACTTAATATACAAATTAAACAAACAGTGCTTTATGTTTTTAGCTACAGTATTTAACAGTAGCATTGAAGAAAGTAATTAAGTGAACAAATATGAAAATAAAACAAAACATAATAAACTTTTACATAAACACTGAAATTAGGTAATTGGTGGTCTTTATCTTTAGGCTGTATTTAATTCACATTTGTGTGCCATTGTTTTGTGAATCTCGTGTCAATTTAGAAACCTTTCAAAAAATCTGTTTCAGATGATAAGAGCCCTGTTGCGTACACAGGGTGTGCTTGTTACTCGGTCCAGGGTGCGTGAGATGTTGACACGGGTGAATCCTACTGCTGCTGCAAGGAGATGGAGCCGGACAGTTGCTTCTCGTTACGCGTTCCTGGAACAGATTCGGACAGTTCTTGCTCTTTAGTCGCTCTCTCTGCCATGCAAGACTTTACTAAGATGTTCTTTAAATTATAGAGCTGTAATTACCAATCATAAAAGCTACAGAAACACCTCACACAGAACAGAACAGACACATTTTGATTACATAATCTTTTCCACATCTAAGATTTTTCTGGATTGTTCTATATGAACAAACAAACAGAAGAATGTCTCGGAGAACATAAATAGTTTGACTCTTAGGTTCAGGATCATATGAACTATTTTATAGGGTTCTTTTGAAATGACATATTCTTGGTGTGACTTTTAGGTCTTAAGGGTTCTTGTGCATTAAAGTAAACGTGATGATCTATAGGTTCTTTATGCACCAGTACATCCATGGAACATCAGGCTCTAAAAAGTCTGGAAGTACTCATTTTAAGAGAGGAAATACTCGCTGTTGTTGAAGAAATAAAAATGCAGCTTACCTTGTGTGTGCTCGTACCAACAGATCTTCGGAAAACTTTCGTCTGAAGTCCAGTGTTGTTTCTTAGCTGGTCTCCTCCCCTTCTCTCATCTCCTCCACTCACTCACTCACTCTCTCCATAGACTCCCACGTTTGGGAAAAACGGTCCAAGAAGGAATGTGAGCTCGGTTAGAGGAGGAGTTTCCTTCACAGCTCCACAGCTTTGGGTTAGTTAAAAATGGGCTTGAGTTTGTGTCCGCCCAAACCCAGAGAAAGTCTGTTACATAATTACACAACACTCAATGCAATAATGTTCTGATATGATATTTCCTGTTGGATGAAACACAGACCACCCAGACAAACATCAGTTCTCACCCAAATCCCCTGTGAAGGGTTTCAATCTTTCCGCTCAACCAAACTGAACTATTTTTATCTTGTTCTGTACATTTGTGGTTTTATTTATTTTATTTAGTATAAACAGGCTAAATACTCTAATAAGAGGAAAGGAACATTTAGTAATTTAATACAATATTTTATGCATCTTCACGTGCTCTTAATATCTGGGTCATTCCATAAAAAATTATGTTGTCTTTTTCCAATTTTGTGTCCTTCATGAACATAAAAAAAACAATGAAAAACTAACGCCAGCTTTTATGTGTTGTTAGCATAGCCTATAAATGTCTTTTGTCAATGAGGATGCATTATTTTAAAATAATAGTGTATATAATTATATATATACATGTAAGGCTCGCTATATTTGTCCAATTGCCGGTTCGCCAATACACGGGGAAGGTTTCACGCGTACTGTCCTCACTCATGCAAAGTATTGGTTGGTTAAATTTGTAATACATTAATCATATGTATTTACTCGTTACTTCATCTGACTCCATAAATGAAAGGTTTTAATAACATCTGTGCCTCACTAAAGGTGAGCAAATGTATGACAAAATCAGTTAGAATAATCACATGTAACAATTTAATATTTCAGATATCAGAGATCAATTCCACAATCAATTCAAATATCTAGAACATGGTTATACATGTTGCCTACCTGAGATAGAGAGAGAGAGAGAAAGGGAAAGAGAGAGAGAGAGAGAGACCACCTATTCCATTCGTACCCAGCAAAGAAGACCCAGAGAGCCCGAGCACACCTTCCTTTATCCTCCTGACCAGGTGACATGGGGGATGGGGGAGACCACCCTCAAATGGCTTAACCAGTTTCCTCCTGACCAGGTGACATGAGGGGTGGGGGAGACCACCCTCAAATGGCCTAACCAGTTTTCTCTAAACTTCTATAAACCTTCTTACCTTTTATTTTATCTATCTGGATATGAGATATCTGTACCACTCACTTTGAGACATTTCAAATGACACCAAAAACATAACAGTCAATGTTAAATATTCACATTAAACCATGTTCTTATGTGAGTTCCTAGTTTCTGAGAGGAAGTCAGGTTGTATGGGGAGGTCAAATGTTAATTAGCCAGCAGCAGAGCCATAGAGAGAAAGAGTTGCGACACTCCCATAGACCTCCGTTGTAAAAAATGGCGGCGCTTTTAACCGCCTACTTCCGGGATTTGAAGATCGGATTAGTTCCAAACACTGTCATTTGGGCGTTGGACACCATTCACTTACATTGCTGCGTGTCGAGTTGTTCCAGAGGTAAGTTTCTGAAATATCGACCTCTTTTGAATTGTCAACTGTCTATATTGTATCAGAGGCCCTTTGCGATGTTTATACTGGTCTTCATTTGTACATGCACAGCGTAATTATTTATATTTTATGTTGGTTGTTTCAACCAATTTTCAAGCTCTGCCTGCTAGCTAGCGCGACTTCGTCAGCTGTGACAGTAAGAGTTCGGTAATGAATCGCTACCACCTTTATAGCAACTTTTATTTAAAGCTGCAGTCGGCAAGTCTGGCAGATTGGGTCGATTAGCCAAAATTTTGAATGTTTACAACTCTCATGCCCCTCCCCACTACCAGCGAGCACCCTCCCATCGAGGTCGTGCTTGTCAGTGCGTCAATGTGCGTGTGTACCTGATTTTCTGTGAACGCGTCCGTCTCTTCAGCATCTATCAACACCATGGACTCGGAGGTAGGCTGCCCTGGCTAATCTATCCATAGATAGCAATAACCGAGGAATTGGAAGCTTGTTAGTAGATTTTCTCTCTGCCATCACGCTTCATGCAATCTCCAGGCGAACTTCAGGCGTGGCGTGCGCGAGTGAGGGGGGATCTGTGGCGTGTGCACGACCTGTGATTGACAGTCAGATCTCACACCCCCCTGTGCTGATTGGACCCGATGATCCGGGAGCGGTGGATTTTTGCAAAACAAATAACACGCTCCAGGTGGAGTTAGAAGCTCTGGTTTTTTTCTAAAACCATCTTATTTATGTTTTTCTGTCGGATTATAGTGTCAATTTCACTGAATATGATCAAAAAAATGTTGCCGACGGCAGCTTTAATTACATTTTTTGGGATATACTAACTTTTCATTATGTTTTGTTGTCTTGAGGGAAGCGGCTTGTGAGAACAATGCTGGACCTCTAGGATTGTTATGGCCATCACCTGGTCTGTTTCATGGATCACCTGCCCCTGGTTTTTGTTTTTCTTGTTCACACACAAGCACACATTTTTGTTGTCTGTCATTGTTTAATAAAAAATATTTTATTTGAAAACCTTCATTTGTATAAGCCATGCTTAATTGATGTCTCAATAGCTGTAACAGAAGTTACAAGTGTTTTGTTAGTTACTTGGATTGAGTTACAGCTACCCTTACTCTTAGCCTACTCTGTACACTAACCCAGAGCCATAGAGAAAAATCTTCACTCTGCACTTACCTATATACCCAAACATAAAAGCGTAAATTCGTTTTTAATCTGTTATAGTTTTGATTATATGTGTATGGCTTAATCTTAAAATTATATTCTTAGTCTTAACATGATCATGTTTCACGTTGTGGTCCTGGGGGTGGCCACTTTCATCAGAAGAAGTGAGCTAGCTTCTAAGCGAATTCTGAACAGACCGCCACGGCAGACCTAAGCAAAATCACAGGAATCAATAGCCTAATACGCCCAGTTGTGCTAAAATAAATATCATGAGACGTCCATCATCAGATGAATGATATGGAAAAGTTAAGTTAGAGCCGCTAAAGCCAGTGCTACTACCCATGCGAACATGAACACTAAGCTTTTCCCTCCAAAAATATAGCCTAAAACTTATCTCCAAATGCAAAACTGACATTAACAAAATGCAATAATGCAATAACAGCTGAAAAAGTACTTGGGTGTGTGTTTTATTTTATATTTACCGTTCAATAATGCAATCGCTGCTGTCTGTCCAATAGAAGAACATGACAGCCAGCGTATGTTTTGGAACTATTGGGGCTTACATGAACCACGTGACAGCCATAGCGGCGACATCAAAGAGTGTCGCAACTCTATCTCTCTATGGCTCTGGCCAGCAGGGCCCTTTTGTCCCATAAATCAGGCCTCAACCAGTATTTTCAGTCTTACATACATATACATTATTATACATATATTATACATATATTATATATACATATAATGTATGTTATATGTATATATAATATACATTATATATATATACACATTACATATACATTAATATATACAAAATATATATACAGTGGGGCACATAATCCTGCTCGTTTGTCAAGTCAAGTCACTTTTATTTATATAGCGCTTTTTACTATACAGATAGTATCAAAGCAGCTTCACATTGATAACATGAAAATAATACAACAAAGTTTGTTTCTAGAAGAAAATTGCATCGTCGTCCACCCTTAATAAGGCAGATCAATAATATTGTTGAATATTAAATGTCCCCAACTAAGCAAGCCGAAAGCCAAGGCAACAGTGGCAAGGAACCAAAACTCCATCAGGTCATTGAATGGAGAAAAAAACCTTGGGAGAACCCAGGCTCAGTCGGGGGCCAGTTCTCCTCTGGCCAACGAGCGAACAGTGTATGATTATGATCCAGGCAGCATTACAGGTCAGAAGTCAGATTGGTTGTGTCGATGAGGCCTTCACAGGGCTGATGAGGCTGGCACTTCAGGGATGTGTCATGGTTAGGGTCCAGGTGGAGATCCACCATCTGATCTGGATACGACCGGGATCCACCTCACTTCAGGAAACGGAGAGACTGGTTGACACTTCAGGACTGCGTTGTCGTCGTGTCCAGGCGCTGGTCCTTCATCAGATCTGGATACGGCCTGGATCCGGTGGACTGCGTTAAACCTCGGTATAAACAGAGAGACTAATATTAGCGTTTCTTCTTATGATGTAACGAGTACATCAGGATTTATGGGAAGTGTTCCCGGTTCCGGCTGGCCTAATCTATGCAGCATAATAGAATTATAAAAGTCTATAATGTGTATGCTAGGTCAAAGAGATGTGTTTTTAATCTAGCTTTGAACTGACAGAGTGTGTCTGCTTCCCGGACAATGTTAGGAAGACTGTTCCAAAGTTTTGTTGCTAAATAGGAAAAGGATCTACCGCCAGCAGTCCATTTTGATATTCTAGGTATTATCAACTGGACGGAATTTTGAGATTGCAATAGACGTGAAGGACTATAATGCGTTAAGAGCTCGCTCAAGTACTGCAGAGCTAAACCATTTAGTGCTTTGTAAGTAATCAGCAATATTTTAAAATGTATATACAGTAAAATAATACAGTTATTATTATCACAATAATTATTACAATACAATTATTCAAATTCTTAGTGTTAAGCATGATAATATGGTAGCATATCACACTGAAGTAGGCTGATTTAAAATGAACATTTATTTAAAATAAAAGTTCTTCTTTTGGCAGAATTACATTTCCTTAATAGGCTAATCAGAGGCTTTACTCCCTTCAAACATAAATTGTCAATGTTTCATTACATCACTGTTTGAAAACACTCAGAATAATTTTTTGTTCAGTTCATTGTTCATTTCAAATTCTTAAATTTAATCAATCTATTAAATTAAAATTATAAGACACTAGGCTGTTACCAATCAAATTAAATAATTTACACTGAAAAATTAAAACTGTATTAAATGAGACTTTGAGAGTGTAAATATTTTTTCAATATACAAATAAGGAATGTTGAAAAGAATGATAGGCTACTTTGAAACTAAACCGCCAGTATGAGCAAAGAGTATAGAAGTACCAAGAGGCGAAACTCCGTTGCAGTTTTGACAACAATCGCTAGATGGCGCTGCTGTTGCGCTGTCGCCATTTTGGACTGAACCAACGGCTTTACCGTTAGTACAACTACCATATACAGCATTAACATTATGTCTGGAAATAATTGGAAACAAAGAAAACAGTGTTCTGCCATCGACTGCAACAACTACCAGTGTACAACCAATCAACTAGCATTTCATAGATTCCCCAAAGATCCAGAGAGGTAAAGTAGAAAAGGTTTTTATTAACGTTAAAGTGAGCTAACGTCAACGATAACGTGCTGTAACGTTAATGTAAGCTATCCCATAACCGCAGTAACAGTTTGCTAACGTTATGTATTTGGTCGAAATTGAGTCAAGACTCGAAATGGGCTTTTTAAATCGCATATTTTTTCTTTATTAATTAATTGTTATCACTAAATTAACCCTTTAACTGTCGAGTCCTGATATGTTTTCCTTGATTGGTTTTCCCTGAAGAAAATTACGTTGTTGAAAACGAAAGTAAAAGAGCGATGCTCCTTCATTGCATTTTACCGTGATGAGAGTTCCATGTCTTTATTAAGAAACTTCTTAAAAGGAAAGGAAAGGAAAGGAAAGGAGAGGAACTTCCTGCTCAGCTTGGACCCTCTTGCTAACTGCTCCGCGCTTTGCTCTATCGCTTTTACATTTTATCTCTCCCATATTTTCATATTTTATTTCCTTTTATCACCTAATTTTAACTTCAGCAAATCAGCACAGTGCTCAAACGACAAAGTTTGGATTATTACAAAAACGCAGAATTCTTTTACCCGACCAGCTTACATTCCGGGGAAAGGAAAACACAACTGCCTACACTCATAAGGATAAGAGAGAAAATGCCTCTTCTGGTTCAAGAATCTACTTGCTGCACTAACTTCTTGAAACAAAGTTACGTACGGGACCACCAAACCAGACGGAACATACAACAGAGCTTCGTCATGGACACCCTCAGCATATAGCCGGTGAGTCCCATGAAACTAGTGCTCCTCAACAGGTAGAGAAACAAGCCGATCGACTTACAAATCGATGGCACAAACAGGGAGCGAGACCCAAAGGCACTCGAGACATCAGATTGTCACGAGCCTCACATATTACCGCAGTAGCATCCTCTACCCCAGATACAACTCTGACAAGGATAGCAAACACTGGTCTCCTACCACCGCCTATACATCTTGAGAACAGATTTCAAGTACTAATGAATGTAAATGAGGAATCCCCAAACGTGATGAATGTGATCGAACACAGACTGAATCAGCCTGTAGCTAACACTGATGCTAACTGGCGCTCAAGGTCGAGCAGACAGCGGCACTCAGCTCAGAGCGCAGCCGAGCCCAGGACTCTGATAGTGGGAGACTCCATAATCAGAAACATTAGCGGCAGGGATACAACTACATGCTGCCTTCCACAAGCAACAACTTCTGATATAAACAGGGAACTTCAGAACATTCTGATGAAACAGAAGACTGCAAATCGACTCACCATTCATGTGGGGAAGAATGATATTCATAAAGAGCAGTCAGAACTCCTTAAGAAGGATTTCAATGAACTTTTTGAAACACTTAAAAGACTGAAAGTTCAAACATTCATCAGTGGACCACTCCCAGCAAGAGGAACAAACAGGTTTTCACGGTTGCTTGGGCTTAATACTAGGGATGTCCCGATACCACTTTTTCACTTCCGATACGATACCGATGCCGCAGCTTTGGCTATTTGCCGATACCGATATCAATCCGATATTTTTATTTTATTCTTGAACTAATACTACTACTAATAAAATATATGGAAGCACTTTGCTCAATTAGCCACATAAAAACATCTCACTCAAATGGAGAACAAATACTTCTCCAGTATATAGTCCACAACAACAGCTGATAATGAAAGACTGCCACACTTTATTCAAAAGACCTTGAGATATGTTTGGTAACCTGAATGAATTTAAAATTAATTTGCTATATTTTAGATCAATATATTTGTTTCCTTCAAATTTTTATTAACTTTAACTTTATTCTAATCTGAATTATAAATAATTTATTTCTGTATAAAATAATACTACTTTTAAAAACACATTTGATTTTCTTTTTTAATCAATGTAGAATGTGTAAATTAAAAATAAACAGATTAGTGCTCTGTTTTAGGACAAGAAATGAAAACCAATGCAATATGATGAATGTCCAAAAGATGAGATCATTTTTGCTTTTAAACAGCGTGTGTGTGTCTGTGTGTGTGTGATTTTGGTTGGGTGACAGTTACAGTTTGACAAGAGTTTACAGTTTGACAAAAGCACAATGTTGTGTTTTACACAAATATAAGTAGGCTAAACACTTTTTGCCGTTTTAATGATGTCCTGTATGAAAATGACGGAGTATGTTTTTATGTTTCCACTGTTCGATGGCGCCCGTGCCTCTCTCTCTCTGACACACACACACACACACACACACACACATTCCAGCATTGCAATCTTGACATCGCAGCCTGTTCATTTTGCTGCATTCACACCAAACGCGAATAGAGCGTCAAATTCGCGTCTAGTTCGATGATTGAACAGTTTGAATCCATTCGCGCGTCCAAAGCGAATAGGACGCGCCGCGCGCGTATAATGATAAAGCGAGCATTTGAAGCGATATAGACGCGCGTTCAGAGCTAAGGCAGGGCTACAGATTAGGTGTCCCTAAAGAACCCGCATATGTCTATACGCGAGTTTATTTTTATACCGTGTATTCTATGTGTAAATCCATGCACCCCTAATAGGTATTGGATCATAGGTATCGGATCATTTTTTTTCTCCCCTCCGATATCCGATCTAGCGTTTTGGGCCAGTATCGGCACGATACCGATGCCGTGGATCGGATCGGGACATCCCTACTTAATACATGGCTGCAAAAAACCTGCAATATAAAAGGAGTGAACTTCATTGACAACTTCAATCTTTTCTGGAGTCAGAGACAACTGTTTCATCGGGATGGCCCTCACCCAAACAAACTTAGTTCAAGAGTGTTAAAGGACAATATCTACTTCTCCCTCAATCATCCTTCTGCAGTGTGTGCCAATCTGAACGGCACACACACACCTGGACACAGTATGAATGACCACGGGACTTCACTTCAGCAGCAAAATGGACATGCGGTTGACATATCACACAAGGACAATGATAACACCACTCCGCCACAACAACCTCTGCTCACGGACACAATCTCAGCTGAGCCCTGCCCACAGAGCTCACCACAGACAGACACATTAGAACTGCTCCAAGATTCAGCACCCAAGGACGACTTCGTTTTTCGGTTCGGTTTGAATATCGTTATACCCCTACCTGCCACTGAAGCTAGATCTGTGTCTGTCAAGAAGAGATGCTTAAATGAGAACACTAGTGTACTATTTATGAAGGCAAAAGTGTGTTAAACATACCAAGCTTAACACCAAGCATATCTGCAGACTCTGTTGATTTTCTCCTTGATTCTTTTAACTCAAAAGTTAAAAATGTAATTGATGATATTGCTCCTGTTAAAGTCAGGAAGAAGACCTTTTATTAACGTTGAACATATTGAGCAAAAGAAAAATTAGTGCCCCGTTTATCGGAACGAAACTGAACGATACAGCTCACGTACAGCGGCCTATAAATAATGTGCACGCGAGTTTTATTTATTTTTATACCGTGTATTCTCTGTGTAAATCCATGCACCAAACGTACGTTCAGTACGAATACATGTACCGTTTGCACTGCTGTTGAGTTTCTCCAAGGTGCTTTTTGTCTGCCACTCTTCTTCCTGACTTTAACAGGAGCAATATCATCAATTACATTTTTAACTTTTCAGTTAAAAGAATCAAGGAGAAAATCAACAGAGTCAGCAGATATGCTTGGTGTTAAGCTTGGTATGTTTAACACACTTTTGCCTTCATAAATAGTACACTAGTGTTCTCATTTAAGCATCTCTTCTTGACAGACACAGATCTAGCTTCAGTGGCAGGTAGGGGTATAACGATATTCAAACCGAACCGAAAAACGAAGTCGTCCTTGGGTGCTGAATCTTGGAGCAGTTCTAATGTGTCTGTCTGTGGTGAGCTCTGTGGGCAGGGCTCAGCTGAGATTGTGTCCGTGAGCAGAGGTTGTTGTGGCGGAGTGGTGTTATCATTGTCCTTGTGTGATATGTCAACCGCATGTCCATTTTGCTGCTGAAGTGAAGTCCCGTGGTCATTCATACTGTGTCCAGGTGTGTGTGTGCCGTTCAGATTGGCACACACTGCAGAAGGATGATTGAGGGAGAAGTAGATATTGTCCTTTAACACTCTTGAACTAAGTTTGTTTGGGTGAGGGCCATCCCGATGAAACAGTTGTCTCTGACTCCAGAAAAGATTGAAGTTGTCAATGAAGTTCACTCCTTTTATATTGCAGGTTTTTTGCAGCCATGTATTAAGTAGGGATGTCCCGATCCGATCCACGGCATCGGTATCGTGCCGATACTGGCCCAAAACGCTAGATCGGATATCGGAGGGGAGAAAAAAAATTATCCGATACCTATGATCCAATACCTATTAGAGGTGCATGGATTTACACATAGAATACACGGTATAAAAATAAACTCGCGTATAGACATATGCGGGTTCTTTAGGGACACCTAATCTGTAGCCCTGCCTTAGCTCTGAACGCGCGTCTATATCGCTTCAAATGCTCGCTTTATCATTATACGCGCGCGGCGCGTCCTATTCGCTTTGGACGCGCGAATGGATTCAAACTGTTCAATCATCGAACTAGACGCGAATTTGACGCTCTATTCGCGTTTGGTGTGAATGCAGCAAAATGAAGAGGCTGCGATGTCAAGATTGCAATGCTGGAATGTGTGTGTGTGTGTGTGTGTCAGAGAGAGAGAGGCACGGGCGCCATCGA
Organism: Leuciscus leuciscus; assembly: GCF_965113295.1. NCBI lineage: Eukaryota > Metazoa > Chordata > Actinopteri > Cypriniformes > Leuciscidae > Leuciscus > Leuciscus leuciscus. The sequence goes on from NC_138728.1 coordinate 49,799,843, forward strand.
ACAGTGGAAACATAAAAACATACTCCGTCATTTTCATACAGGACATCATTAAAACTGCAAAAAGTGTTTAGCCTACTTATATTTGTGTAAAACACAACATTGTGCTTTTGTCAAACTGTAAACTCTTGTCAAACTGTAACTGTCACTCAACCAAAATCACACACACACACACAGACACACACACACGCTGTTTAAAAGCAAAAATGATCTCATCTTTTGGACATTCATCATATTGCATTGGTTTTCATTTCTTGTCCTAAAACAGAGCACTAATCTGTTTATTTTTAATTTACACATTCTACATTGATTAAAAAAGAAAATCAAATGTGTTTTTAAAAGTAGTATTATCTTATACAGAAATAAATTATTTATAATTCAGATTAGAATAAAGTTAAAGTTAATTAAAATTTTAAGAATAAAATAAAAATATCGGATTGATATCGGTATCAGCAAATAGCCAAAGCTGCGGCATCGGTATCGTATCGGAAGTGAAAAAGTGGTATCGGGACATCCCTAGTAGTTACTATGTCTGATTTCAAAGAAATTGATGGCAAAATTTTGGAAGAAACCGTACAGCACCTTAAAACATCAACATGCGCCCTTGACACACTTCCCACATCTTTTTTCAAAAGTGTGTTAAACAGTTTAGAAGCAGATCTTTTAGAAGTGGTAAGTGCCTCACTTCTCTCTGGGAGTTTTCCAAACTCCCTGAAAACGCCTCGGTTACGACTGTAACCTCGGTTCCCTGAAGAGGGAACGAGCGTTGCGTCGAGAAAATGACGCTGTGGGAACGCTTTGCGTGATGACGTCTTGAAGCACATGTAAAATCAGTCCAATGGTGTGGCGGAACGTCAGAGGCGGGTGACGTCACGTACCAGGAAGCTATAAAAGCCGGCCCGAAACAGAAAACGAAAGCTTCGTAAAGTCTGAAGTCGCGCTGACAGGCATGAAGGAGATATGGCAAGGCGACGCAACGCTCGTTCCCTCTTCAGGGAACCGAGGTTACAGTCGTAACCGAGGCGTTCCCTTTCAAGGGAACTCCCGTTGCGTCGAGAAAATGACGCTGTGGGAACGTCTATACCAACGCCTCCATAGCTACAAATGTCTGTCCTGTGTGAAATCCGAAGAGCAGCACTAGGAAGACAAGACATGAGACCCTGGAGCAGAGTCTAGATCCAGAGAGTAAAACCTGACGAAAGTGTGCGGTGAGGACCAGCCTGCCGCATCACAGACGTCCTGTAAAGAAACTCCTGAAATAAGGGCCTTAGAGGCCGCCATACTCCTAGTAGAGAGCGACCGGACAGCCAAAGGAGAAGGCTGTCCAGCCGCCTCATAAGCCAGTGAGATAGTCTCAACCACCCACTTGCTCATCCTTTGCTTAGACACTGGACCTCCCTTGTTAGGGGAGCAAAAGTCACTTTTACGCCACAGGGCAGCTCTGTGGACATACGCGTCTAACGCCCGAACAGGGCAAAGCAAATTATTCGCCTCCTGGTCCGATTTCGAAAGGGAGGAGGACCTCCAAGTGCCACGAAGGAAACGAGATACCAAGGGGTCTTTCCCCACAGACATTCCACCCAAAGGACTGTGGTAAGCACCTATGGCCGCCACATAGACCTTTAAAGTGGACGGGGTCAGACCTGCAGTGAACCGTTCCTGCAGGAACTCCAGCACTGTACCAATTGGGCAGTGGACTGGGTCCAACCGACGGTCACTACACCAAGAAGTGAATACTCTCCACTTCAGGGCATAAAGTTCCCTCGTGGAGGGAGCTCTGGACTGTAGAATGGTCTCAACAACCTCGGTTGAGAGACCTGACTCTATGAGCTGGGCCCCCTCAGAGGCCAAGCCCACAGGTTCCACAGTTCTGGCCGAGGGTGAAATATCGAGCCCTCTGCCTGGGACAGAAGGTCCCTCCTGACGGGTAACTCCAGAGGATGCCCGTCGAGGAGGGACACAAGATCGGGAAACCCGGTCCCTGCGAACTCTTTCCAGAACTCCCGGGAGCAGAGCAACTGGGGAAAGGCGTACAGACGTAGCCTCGGCCACGTCTGTACCATAGCATCCAGTCCCAGAGGAGCTGGATGCGTGAAGGAGAACCAAAGTGGACAGTGAGACGTCTCTCGAGACGCAAACAGATCCACTTAAAATTTCCATATCAGCTCCACCCCCTCGGGGGTGGAGCCACCATTCCCCGGGCCTCGGCCCCTGTCTCGACAGAGTGTCTGCTCCTATATTCTGGACCCCGGGGATGTAGGCTGCCTTGAGTGACAGCAACTTCCCCTGGGACCACAAGAGGATATGGCATGCCAGCGCAAACCCCCTTGATATAGGCGACTACCGACGTGTTGTCCGTATGTACTACACATGGTGTCCCCTGAGACCTGTGATAAAGCTCCTCAGAGCCCGGAAGACAGCTAACATCTCTAGGCTATAGAATGCCAGGAACGATGATGGTCTTCCCACAGACCTTGAGATGAGCGACCCACAGGATCGCTCCCCAACCCGTGAGGGAAGCATCCGTCGTTAGCAGTTTGCGACGACAAGGAGCTCCCAGCACTGGGCCCTGGGACAGGAACCAAGGTTTCTTCCACATAACCAAGGCACGTAGGCATCACCGCGTGACCTTGATTGTGCGAAATGGGTTGCCCCTCGGGGAAAAACCCTCTGGTCCTGAGCCACCACTGCAGGGGCCTCATGAGCAGCAGTCCAAAAGGTATCCCGTTGGAAGCTGCTGCCATGAGACCCAACAGTCTCTGAAACTGTTTGACAGTGAGTAGCTGGCCTAGCTTTACACTTCTCACAGCTGCCAGGATGGAATCGAAGCGTGGCGATGACAGGCGCGCCTGCATCGACACTGAATCCCAAACCACGCCTAAAAAAGTGGTCCTCTAAAATGGAGAAAGCACACTCTTCTTGGCGTTCAGCCGTAACCCCAACTCTTTCATATGGGCGAGAACAACATCTCGATGTTGAACCGCCATCTAATGCGACTGAGCTAAAATCAATCAATCGTCGATGTAGTTCGTGATGCGAATACCCCGGAGGCGCAGAGGCGCCAGAGCTGCATCCACGCATTTGGTGAAAGTGCGGGGTGATAAAGCAAGGCCGAATGGAAGAACTCGATATTGGTATGCTTTGCCCCCGAAAGCAAACCTCAGAAACTTCCAATGACACGGACGGATGGAAATATGCGTCCTTGAGGTCTATCGTGACAAACCAGTCCTCGGACCTGATCTGTGGCACGATTTGTCTCAAGGTTAACATTTTGAACTTGAGCTGCATGTACTCGTACAGAACTCGAAGATCTAAAATGGGACGCACTCCCCCGTCCTTTTTTGGAACTATGAAGTACCGGTTGTAAAACCCGGTTTCCCTGTTGGAGGGGGGTACATATTCTATGGCCCCTTTCTCTAACAGAGTGTTTACTTCCTGTTCCATAACCAGAACCTGCTCGGGGCCCACCACTGTGGGCAGGACCCCCATAAACCGCGGTGGGCGTTAATAGAATTGTATCTAATACCCTTTTTCCACGGTCTGCAGGACCCAACGAGAAACATTTGACAGTAGCTTCCACGCTGTCAAAGATTCTACTAGAGGTACCAGTCTCTCGAGACTGGTTTCTGGATTTTGTTGCTGTTGAGTAGTCGGTTCGTCGCCCTGTAACGGCGCACCGGCAGGGAACGACCAAACAGACTGCTCCAGCACCCTCCTCAGAGGGGGCGGGCATCCCGAGGCCACTACGTTTCCGGGTGGACCTTGAGATATGTGCTCGCCGGAGACCGCTGCGCCCTGTAACACCGGAGGCGGCAGGGTTGGCAGAACGGTCCCCTGAGGGCACCGAAGAGAGACGGCACCGTATTTTTCTCCTGCTGTTGAGTAGTCGGTTCGTCGCCCTGTAACGGCGCACCGGCAGGGAACGACCAAACAGACTGCTCTAGCACCCTCCTCAGAGGGGGCGGGCATCCCGAGGCCACTACGTTTCCGGGTGGACCTTGAGATATGTGCTCGCCGGAGACCGCTGCGCCCTGTAACACCAGAGGTGGCAGGGTTGGCAGAACGGTCCCCTGAGGGCACCGAAGAGAGACGGGCACCGTGAAAAGAGGTGTTAACCGCTCTGCTTCGGGGGGACTACCCTCATTCGTCCTGAGCCCTCAGACATCAGGACTTTTCCCCAGCAGCCTTCTTGGCGGTAATAACGGTCCGCAGATCCGTTTTACCCCTCGAAGACTGCTGGGTTTGAGAGCGCCCTCCGTGTCCCCGAGATTTTTGTGGGGGAGCACGAGAGGACACACTCTGTTTTTGAGTGGCACGATGTTCAGCGCTCTTTTTAGAGGAGTGAGGCTGCTCCCGCTCAGCAGCCTCAATGAAAGAACGGCGGGGGAGAAGTTTTTGTAATGCAGCTGCCTGTTTAGCAGCTTCCTGAGATTTAGCTACCGCACTGTTTACTGCATCACCAAATAAACCAACAGTGGAAACCGGAGCATCTAAGAGAACGAGCTTTTCTTTCTCTTTTATATCGCTCAAATTGAGCCACAGATGCCTCTCAGTGGCCACCAGGGCTGCCATAGACCGCCCGATTGATTTAGCGGTCTCCTTGGTGGCCCTGAGAGACAGATCTGTGGCTCTGCGTAGTTCAGCCACTGTGTCAGGACCAATTCCCCCGCCCTCCTCTAAATCCCCCAATAATTCTGCCTGATAGGCTTGCATAATAGACATCGTATGCAGACACGCTGCAGCTTGACCAGCGGCTGCATACGATTTATGAACCAGAGATGATGTGAATTTTACTGGCTTAGAGGGAAGTGAAGGAGCTTTCAGGGAAGATGCCGTTGCTGGAGAGAGATAGCTCGCAAGCGTCTCCTCCACCTTCGGCATCTCCCCATAACCATATTCTTTATATTTGTGAATGTAAGAATAGTGGGATGTTTGTGGTGCATACACTCTGTATGAAACCGGTTTTCCCCACGATTTCGACACCTCGGTGTGGAGATCGGGGAAAAACGGAAGGCTTCTTCGCTGAGGCTGTGTACGAGATGGCAGGAAGCGTTCGTCGAGCTTACTTTTCGAACGAACGTCCTGCCTATCCTCTGGCCACTCAATAGATAGTCTGTCAACTGCTCTAGTAATAACATCGAGCAGTTCCTCAAACGCATGAGACTGAGGTGGCGAATCCTCAGACTCAGCTTCAATACTCACAACATCCAACTCCTCAGAGCTGGACAGTTGCAGTATTGGTGCCTCTATCGGGGGGGAAGAAACCGCAATGCGTGCTTCCACACCCTGATGAGAGGCACTGGATCTGTCAGATTGATGCTGAGATAAGGCAGAGCCCGTCTCAACATCCACTGACAGATCCATTTGCGAACCCCAGGTCTGAGATCGCCGCCGAGCCTCAGCCGCGGCGGGACCCGAGCCCTGGGGAACGCGATCGGGATTGAACCGAGCCAAGCGGGATCGGAGCGTGCGCAATGGAAGCGCGTCGCAATGCACACAGTCACCACCCTCGAGTGCTGACTGGGCATGCTCCTCACCCAAACAAACAACACAAAGAGTGTGAGTATCACCTCCCGTTAAATAACGCGGGCAGGGATGGACACACACTCTAAACTGCTGCTTGCTCGCCATACTGAATATATATATATAATATAGACAGACAACACCAAATAACAAGGACAGATTCAACACAGAGCGCAACTGAAGACTCAGAAAGCTTTCGTTTTCTGTTTCGGGCCGGCTTTTATAGCTTCCTGGTACGTGACGTCACCCGCCTCTGACGTTCCGCCACACCATTGGACTGATTTTACATGTGCTTCAAGACGTCATCACGCAAAGCGTTCCCACAGCGTCATTTTCTCGACGCAACGGGAGTTCCCTTGAAAGGGAACTGCAGTTGTCAAGCCCCTCCTGAAAAAGAGCAATCTGGATAAGACCATATTAAGCAACTATAGACCGATCTCAAATCTTCCTTTCATAGGCAAGATCATTGAAAAAGTTGTCTTAAATCAGCTGAACAAATTCGAATGGATACTTTGACAATTTTCAATCTGGTTTCCGACCGCACCACAGCACAGAGACAGCGCTCATAAAGATAATAAACGATATTCGCTTAAAGGGATAGTTCACTTTGAAATTAATTTTTGGTATGTTTTAGCTTACCTCAAGGGCATCCAAGATGTAGGTGTCTTTTTTTCCGCAGTAGTTTCAATTTTGATATTTTTAGGTCAAACCGTTCTTGTCTGTCAGTCATATAATGCAGGTCTATGGTCATTATCTCAAAGAGCATGTAAGTACACATTGATGGCCTAAGACACGAAACGAGCGGTTTGTGTGAGAAAACGAACAGTATTTATATCGTTTTTACCTCTTATACACAGCCATGTCGAAGTGATCTGATCTGACGTGTACGCAGACTGGTGCATAGATATATACACACTAGATGTCGCCTTGTCTACAGCAGTTCATTGGAACGAATGTCTTTAAGGCGACATCTAGTGTATATATCTATGCACCAGTCTGCGTACACGTCAGATCAGATCACTTCGACATGGCTGTGTATAAGAGGTAAAAACGATATAAATACTGTTCGTTTTCTCACACAAACCGCTCGTTTCGTGTCTTAGGCCATCAATGTGTACTTACGATGGGGAATTGTTTAATTTGGACGACGGGGAATTGTTTTAATTTGGACTCTGTGCATGCTCTTTGAGATAATGACCATAGACCTGCATTATATGACTGACAGACAAGAACGGTTTGACCTAAAAATAAAAAAATTTAAACAAAAAAAAACTTTCTTCAATTAAACAAAGACAAAACTGAAGTCATTACGTTTGGAAACAAAGATGAAGTTCTCAAGGTGAACGCATACCTTCACTCTAGGGGTCAAACAACTAAAAATCAAGTCAGGAATCTTGGTGTGACACTAGAGTCAGACCTTAGTTTCAGTAGTCATGTCAAAGCAATAACTAAATCAGCATACTATCATCTAAAAAATATTGCAAGAATTAGATGCTTTGTTTCCAGACAAGACTTAGAGAAACTTGTGCATGCTTTCATCACCAGCAGGGTGGATTATTGTAATGGACTCCTCACTGGCCTTCCCAAAAAGACCATAAGACAGTTGCAGCTCATACAGAACGCTGCCGCCAGGATTCTGAGCAGAACCAGAAAATATGAACATATCATATATCATATGTTTAGCTATGCATTTACTGAATGAGCACTGTGCCGCTGTTCGTCCGACTGTTTGTACTGTCCTGTATTTTATTTTATTTTTCTAAACTGTTTTAATTATTCTTATTTCTTTTAATTATTTTAATTTCTCCTATGTAAAGCACTTTGAATTGCCATTGTGTATGAAATGTGCTATATAAATAAACTTGCCTTGCCTTGCCTAATGTAATCGTTTGGTTTTAGCCAGGTTTCTGTCAAACACAGCACATCTAGATTATAGTCTGTAATCATATCATTAACAATAAGTGCTTTTGAAGTAAGGGATCGAATATTCAGCAACCTGAGCTTTATCATTTGTTCATCAGTATTATATTTGTTTTTTATTTGATGAACATCAATGAAATTTTTACCCTTGAATGGGTTTAGGAGTTTTTTTGTATGTCCTAATTTGGGGAACAGACACAGTCTCTATATGATGATATCTAGGTGAAAGAGGCTCTTTGTGATGGGATTTATCTGACCTTGGTGACGTGAGACAGCTAGCAGACGGTCGGTTTAGCCAGTCTGTCTGCTTCCTGACCTGAGGCCCAGATTGTCAAGTTTGAGCTCTAAGACTATGTGCCATATTACTAGAGAGAAGAGCAGCACCATCCCAGGAGGGATGAATACCATCTCTTTTCAACAGGTCAGGTCTGCCCCAAAAACGTTCTATATTATTTCATCACACCCTCTGGGCACTACGAATAGCGGGTTATGCCTTTTTGCCTGTCCAACGCTCCAGCGGTATTCCAGGGCTACATGAATGAGGTATTTTGGGAGTTCCTCAATCGATTTGTGGTGGTATACATCGATGACATCCTCATTTACTCCCGAGACCTCTCTGAACATCGACACCACATCACTTAGGTCCTTGAGAAACTGCGAGCTCACCAACTTTATCTCAAAACTGGAGAAGTGCGAGTTCCACACCACCTCTGTTCAGTTCCTGGGATATATCATCGACCAACACGGTACAATCTCTGTTCTACTTACCTGCGATACTCATCTTCAGTCTGTGTTCCTGTTTACCATCTGCCATCACCGCTGATCTCATTCATCTTCCGTTCTCCAGCCTGGTCACCTCCATCTGCAAAAGACATTCTGTTATTTCTCCAGCTGAGTTCATTATTCAATTCCACATTGCCTATATCAACTCAATTATACATCTGATGGTTCCGTGCTTCTGTTCCAAATAAATTACTGTTTATTCTAATCACCTGTCTGATTCATCTCTAAACCTGACACCCTGCTTCAACACATTTCTAACTTCTAGCTTGAAGAGAATGACTTACAGTCATAAAACCAACTGTAAAATGTTCAAGTAGGTGTCAGGCATGATGCAAACTTTTCAGATAGGCCTAGTTGATATTAAAATAAATATGAGAACATACAGTAGACCTACTGAAAAATAGCAATATTTACACATGATTTGACAGTTTATTTGATTAAATATCAAAAATCTAAAAGGTGTGCGTCATGCCCAAAATAAAATGGACCGAAAATTGCATGTCGAATATTATAGGTTGTATTTTTAAACGGAATGAATATTTTGGAAGTGAAATCTGAAAGGTGAATATGGATTGTTGGATTTTTGTTAATGAAAACGTGTGTGAAATGTTTTAAATTGAAATATTCACAGCTTAAATATACAACCATGTTGAATTTCAGCCCATAAAAATGCAAGCAGGGTTAATAAATGCAAGTAGTGCAATTCAACAAGCTTTTTTGTTTAAAAAACATTTGTCATTTATTTTACTTCCATACACAAATGTTATATTACCATGTGAACAATTAATATGGATGAGGTGTAGATGGATACACTGTGCAGAAACATCTACACCAGTAGTGAAGAATCAGTGTTCCAACAGTGTGCACTTACAAACTTTAAACACACAACTTGCATCTGACAAACTTACCTGTGTCCTTGGTCGGTGCCATGATTGAAGCACACCGGTGCACGACAGTGGGGTTGGCACAGTTTTCAGCCCCATGGTGCAGTAATGAGCCGTTTGAAACAGAAGTGCTACCACATGGTTGCATAAAGCCATTCCAGCAGCACACGAGCAGGAGCATCCATTTAATTCCACAGGTTTAACGGCATGCAGCACAATTTAGAAATGGAGAACACAAGTTTGGATGTTTAGGCAATACAGTAAGAAGCATTTACTTGATACTAGGAACATTACTGTGAAACTAGTTTGAACAAAATTAAGGCAACAGCAGCAGGACAACAAAAAAGGTACATCTGCAACAGCAGAAGAACTGAACAAATGCACCTGAACCTGTGTAACGTTAGGAAAATCTGATGAAATCCAGCAGGGATCAGAAAGATTAGGCTACTATCTACATGATGTCCTGTTGATAAAAGACTACAGGAAACCAGTAAAGCAAATTGATGAGTAGGGACTAGAGCATGATTTCGGACTCCTGACAATGTAACCTGCAGTGTATGTGGCTCTTCATTCTTTCGCATAGAACGGTAGCAGCTTGCCTGCACTACCACTTCCTCACTCACTAAATCTGACACTGCAGTAAAAAGGGGAAATATTATCACATCATACTGAAAAAGGATTCAATATTTAATGTTAACCACATACAATTAACCTTAAAGGGATAGTTCACTTTGAAATTAATTTTTGGTATGTTTTAGCTTACCTCAAGGGCATCCAAGATGTAGGTGTCTTTTTTTCCGCAGTAGTTTCAATTTTGATATTTTTAGGTCAAACCGTTCTTGTCTGTCAGTCATATAATGCAGGTCTATGGTCATTATCTCAAAGAGCATGCACAGAGTCCAAATTAAAACAATTCCCCGTCGTCCAAATTAAACAATTCCCCATCGTAAGTACACATTGATGGCCTAAGACACGAAACGAGCGGTTTGTGTGAGAAAACGAACAGTATTTATATCGTTTTTACCTCTTATACGCTGCCATGTCGAAGTGATCTGATCTGACGTGTACGCAGACTGGTGCATAGATATATACACACTAGATGTCGTCTTGTCTACGGCAGTTCATTGGAACGAATGTCTTTAAGGCGACATCTAGTGTATATATCTATGCACCAGTCTGCGTACACGTCAGATCAGATCACTTCGACATGGCAGCGTATAAGAGGTAAAAACGATATAAATACTGTTCGTTTTCTCACACAAACCGCTCGTTTCGTGTCTTAGGCCATCAATGTGTACTTACGATGGGGAATTGTTTAATTTGGACGACGGGGAATTGTTTTAATTTGGACTCTGTGCTTGTGTTTTGAGACAGTGACCATCGACCTGCATTATATGACTGACAGACAAGAACGGTTTGACCTAAAAATATAAAAATGTAAACTACTGCGAAAAAAAAGACACCTACATCTTGGATGCCCTTGAGGTAAGCTAAAACATACCAAAAATTAATTTCAAAGTGAACTATCCCTTTAACCTGTGATTCTTAAACAGCCACAATGGCATTTCGGAACATTAATGTAGCCAAAGTGACCATCCAAACTTCGCGCCATTAACGTTAGCTAGAGCCATTTGGGCTCCTCAGGCAAAAGTTTAATAATCACTGACACTGACATACACAAGTGAAAGCCAAAATATCTTAATAGCATTAATAATCAGTCACATTGTTCTAACTATTCAATAGGATACCTTTTTTTGGCTGTATTTGAACCTATCTAACAAGCTGACGATTAGCTTATTAAACATAACAAGCTAGCAATCAGCGAGAACTCGCCAACAGAATTCGAGCCACTTACCTCTATAATTAAAGATAAAATTCTCGTAGAAGAACTTGTATCCTTTCTCCAGCTTGGAAGATTTTACCTTGGAGTGTTCATTCACGAGTCGCACCACATCGTCTTGACCAACTTTTGGGAGATGCGAGAGCGAAGTAGTCCAGCGATAACAGGCAGCCATGGTGAACGCAATAACCGGAAGACGCAGTACACTGCTTCACGGCTACTTCCGGCGTTCTATTGTTTTGTGATAAAGGCCTATTCAAGAGATACAAATGTTAAATAAAATATAAACACGTTAAACAAAATAAACGTTCTTTCTCAGACGTGGACAGGCTCTGAGTTTCTGTCAGGTTGGTGTTGGACTTCTGGCTTCGGGTCAAGTCTCGATCTCAGAGCTCTCAGCAAGTATGTTATTTCCTATCCAAAACAAAGAGTATATGAACAAGTCGACTCATGAATGTTTTTTTAGAGCTAGAACAGAATTGAATTCTGTTTGGTTTACTGATTCTGTTATTTTCCTGTTTACTACAGGACTGCCGCTTTAAAACAATCTGTATAGTATCAAGCGCTATATAAATGAAGGTGATTTGACTATAACAAGAACATTACAATGAACACAAATTTGAAAATCTCACTACAAATAATCCAGAATTTAATCCTACTCTGCCTGTTACACTTCCTCACACCTGAAACTGATTGAGTCAATCTCCTCAACTTCTCCAATCCAACAATATCCAACCATGGATGTTGTAACATCTGCTCTAAACTGGGGCGTTTAGATGGATCCGGGTCTAGACACTGTCTAATCAGATCCCTGCAGTCTGTACACATTTTAATAAGGAGAGAACTGGTTAGTCATGACCATGTGACCTGGCATTTTTGAAAACTGCTCTCGCTATACGTTGAGCTATATATAAAAATTCTGACACACTACAACCTTTTACTTTCTGTACAAATCGTTTGCTTTATGTGTGTGTATCAATGTTATCATCATTATTCACTCACATTCGGATAAGTTGGGGTTTTCAAATGTAACTTTGGCTTGTGTGATTTCCGTTGCACTATGAAAAGGAAGACATTCGTTCGACAACTCGTACAGCAACACTCCTAGAGACCAGACATTTGCTGGGACGGCGTGGAATCGAGGTTCTGTCAAGACTTCAGGTGGGCAGTATCCCGGAGCTCCTGTAAGAAAGACATTTGCACATTGTTGAGCTTTTTTTTTAAAGCATCATCAAATAATTAGTAAGTCACTACCTTCAGGTTTCCACACTCCCAAAATGCTCACCCCTGTATGTGTTGCTCTCGTAGCCATTCCAATTTAATAGCTGACCGCAGCCAAAGTCTATCAGCTTGAGCCCGGATTCCGTCAACAGGAAATTCTTCGCATGAATGTCACTATGGAAAACACCATGTTTGTAGCAGACTCTCACTGCCATCACAGCCTGTACCATGATGACCCGTGAAAACATGTCAGACCAAGGTCTAAGAGATATTTCGTCCTTCAAGGTCTCGCAGGGTTCCGGATACTCCATAACCAGAGTGAATTTTCTAGGATGTTCAAACCAGTCGTATAGTTGTATGATGAAGGGGCTTATGGGTTCTCGCCTCATCATCAGCATCAGCGCCACTTCTGTAACGAGAGGTTCGGGATTCCCAGGCTAGAGAGAAGAAGCAGACAGAAGGTTAGCTGGCTAAAAATCTGAAGAAAACATTATTTTGAAATGTTCTATTCTTTGATCTTTTTAGATGCGTTCAAAAGAGCCTTTTCAGCTCAAAGTTATTTGGTGCCTCTTGGCTTATTTGTTGATCACATTTATACCTAATGCTTCCTACGGGTGTATTAACTACAGTAATCTGCACTTAAACAACTCAACACACATTCAGGTTTTGGCCAACTTACAATATTAAGATAGCAATTGTTGTCAATCTTGCTTATCCGCTTGATGGCAACCTGCACAAAAAAAAGACCCAGTTTCAATAACAGTAACAGTATTCAAGCATCTGGCCTTGTACTAAGTATTAAACCATCTGTAAATTGTTTTAAATGTGTTTTGATGCATGCAAGAGCAAAATGTTTGTACAATTCAGTAAGATTTACCTTTTTGCCATCCAATTTGCGTGTTCCGTGGAACACCTTGCCAAATCCTCCGGATCCAATTTTCTTTTCCACGTTATAGAGAGACTCAAAGGACTCTGAAAAACAAACAGAAAAATATGAGACAATTATTAGCTTGCTAGATTCATTGTTTTATTTAAAAAATATCAGTGCTGGTCAAGCAACAGTAAATGTGAGCGGACATGTTAAAAACTTGACTCAGTTATGCATGAAATAGCAAAATCTCTTTCTGTAGACTTTGCACTGCCCAGCCTTATTTCAATCTCACCTGTTGAGCTCTTGTTCACTGGAGAAGCCTCCACGGCACCCTGAGCAGTTCGGCCAGTTGATGTCTCTGTTGGCTCGACAGGAACTTGACCCGGCAGCGGAGAACACAGAAACTCTTCGAGGCTGTCAGACCTGGACAAAACCTGTTCTTCATCAGGGAGGAACCAAGCTAAAAATGACGTGACGTCCGAAGAAGAACATGTGGAAACAGTTGTCCAGAGGCCTGAGGATGGAACATTTCAGACATCAAAAACTGTTTTTGTTTTATTTATTTTTTTATAATATTAATTATCAATGTCAGTGGTCACATCAAATTGTTACTTTGGTCCCTTTAAGACATTCTATAAGTCTATAAGTAACATTGCACCTACATGTCTACTAACTCTCATTAGAGGTTAGAATAAGTTGACATGTAGTTGAAAAGTTACTTATAGTCAGTAGAATGTCTGTTGCTAGATCCATTGTTTTATTTAAAAAATGTCAGCGCTGGTGGAGAAAATAATATTATAATAGGGGAAATAATTTTAATATTCTGTAAAAACAAGCCTTATTTTGAGTGGAAAACAAGATAATACTGTTTAAAATAATGTTGGAGAAATAATGATTTACCATTATTTGGCTTGACGCCGGAGTGATCTGGAGCAGGTGACGATGGTTCAGGAGCTGGATCTGCTGGAGGAATAAAAGGCTCCACAACAGGGCTCTTCCTATGTTCTGTAACTTTTTCTGAAATGAAGAAAAAACAAATGAAAACAACTATTAGACCCATCTCTGACGTCAAATTAAGCAATGATATAATGACATAACTTACATTTTACTATTCAAATCTTATCTGTAATGTTACAAATCTAAATTAATGGGAATTGTCCACGCTATCCACCCGACTTCTGTTTAATGCCTGCATAAATGTCCCAACATATTATTTCACAATATTAATAGTCATTTTATTTCACTATTATCACGATTACGAGGGTGGAGCCTGGTGATTCCAATTCAACGATAAAGTTATTTTTCTTATTTTATCTGATCTTTTATTAAAAACAAAACATACATTTCCAGGCTTCATTTGGCTTTCATTTCATTTGGCTCACTTTACTGAACATGAAGAGAAAATTAGCGCGGACTCATGGTGCATGAACATACACAATGTCTGATTCCTGGACCAATTATGCCTACTGTAAATATACAAATATGTAAATATAACCTTTTAAATTTTAAAAATAAAATATAGCACAGAAATATATCAAATAGAAATAAAATTATCCATTTAAAGAATCTTAAAAGACTTCAATCTTTTGATTTCTGATCTGCTGCAAATCAGCTACAAGAAGTTACTTTACGTGATGTCAGAGGATCAGAATTAAAGCCTAGTAGAAAAGTAGAAAATAACAGATGGCAGAAATCTATCTATAAATTACAGAAACGTCTGTGTGTCTGTCTGTCTGTCTGTGTGTGTGTGTGAAAATGTAAAATTTTCTGGTTGCTAGACTCCAGTTGCTACTGTTAAAAGCAAATATCTTGTGGTTCATTTTCGTGTGTTTGTTTCTGGTTCAATAGATGGGGACAAGAAAAGAACAATTACTAAAAATGCACACAAAAACTGATTTTGCACCTGCGCCGTTTACTTCTGTATATTATATCTATTTATAAATTACGGGAACGTCTTTCTGTCTGTGTGTGTGTGTGTGTGTGTGTGTGTGTGTGTGTGTGTTTTATTCGCATATCTCTCGAACCGTTATTCCTATGGATTTCAAACTTGACAGGTGTCTCGCTACGGGCATGAGTAAAGTGCAGTGCCAAGTTTGACATTGTTTGGATTAGAAATGCAAAAAATATGGGTAAATATATATCGGTAAAAGAAGCACACACTGGCTTTTGCCGCTCTAGCCACTCTGGCTTTTGACCCTCACAGAGAGGGTCGAAGAAAGCAGTGGAGCTTAAGTAGCTTGGAGTTCCCTGTGTAGCCTGCTCCCTAAATCATGTAGTTCAATGTTCCACATTTATTGCATGTCATTATGTCAGTATCAGTATTTGCTTTCAACCATGCACAAATAAAAATGTCACTGAACTTTTGCTGTGCAATTGTAACAATGAGCACTCAAACACACCAAACCAACAATTACTAAAAACACACACAAAAACTGATTTTGCACACAAAAACTTTTGCACGGGCATTTTGCACTAGTCTACCTATAAATTACAGAAACGTCTGTCTGTCTGTGTGTCTGTCTGTGTCTGTTATTCGCATATCTCTCAAACCGTTAGTCCGATGGATTTCAAACTTGACAGGTGTCTCGCTACTGGCACGAGTAAGTGCAGTGCCAAGTTTGACGTTGTTGATTGGAAATGCTAAAGATATCGGTAAATATATCGGTCAAAGAAGCCCCAAGAAGGTTGTGGTTTAAAAATAAACATTCTGATATGTCAGCTACACTGTTTACTTCTGAATATTATATTTTATTCACGGCCATCATTTGTAGTAACCTAGCCTGCTCCCTGAATTCAATGCGTTCACAGTCTCTTTCACGGGCACCAAACCAACAATTACACTAAAAACACACACAAAAACTGATTTTGCATGGGCATTTTGCACTAGTATCATGAAACAAAGGTAATAATGACTCACTGTCATCCAGATCACAACTGGAGGGCTCTGGCACAGGCGGCAGTTTAGGAACGACAGGATCTGCATGCTGTGTTTTCTTAATCTTGGATGGACCTGGCACACACAGATCTTCACAGACCTGTCCTGGCAGGCACATCATCATGTCATGATCCACAGGATTTGTGTCCGGCGTTTGCTCCATCTTGGAGGGACCTGGCATAAAAGAAGATGTGTATTTATCTCAAAATATCTTAAAGGACAGTTGAGTATTGCAATAAGGGACATATAATCATCACTCATCTTAAAATGGTGTGATTTTCAGCAGTTTTGAAAGGATGACCACAAAGCTTGTCTCGTATTTATTGAAAATGTTCTTAGTTTTTTGTTATGTCACACCATAAGAAACACTTACAGTACAGTTTAGTAAAACTTTTTTTATTTTTTTTATTGACCAAGTTAGTGATGTTTCTCAAATATCAGACTTCACTACATAAATATGTTTTTTTGTGTTTCATTTTCTTTTTTTTTACTGCATATTTGAGGAGCCAACAGGAGTAGAGAAGAAAAAATGAAGACTAACACCAGAAACATCAGGCTGAAATGGCCATGAATCAGGGTGGTTATAACTGGAGACTCACCATCTGTGTCTGGATGAACCTGTGATTCCTGCTCAGCCACAAAAGGATGCACTTTGGTTTTGGTTTGGATGGACTTTCTCAGAGCCTTCCATCCTCTCCAGAAGATGTTCTTCCCTTTTGCCTGTTTTTCTGCAAACAACAAATATTGATTAGAAACGTTTGTTTTATTAGCACAGATTACAGCTCAATGATTCACTAGTTCATGTTCCAAGAACACTAGAGAAATGGGCTAGTTGCATATGGGCGCCATTTAGATTTCCGATCTAGCGAGTTTGTGCAGACACCAGTGCAGAGAGACTACTATAAATATACAAATATGTAAATATCGCAAATTTTAAAAATTAAATATAGCACAGAAATAATAGAAATATAAATATCCATTTAAAGAATCTTAAAAGACTTCAATCTTTTGATTTCAATCTTCACTCATCTTAAAATGGTGTGATTTTCAGCAGTTTTGAAAGGATGACAACAAAGCCTGTCTCGTATTTATTGAAAATGTTCTTAGTTTTTTGTTATGTCACACCATAAGAAACATTTACAGTACAGTTTAGTAAAAATGTTTTTTAAAAAACTGACCAAGTTAGTGATGTTTCTCAAATATCAGACTTTACTACATAAATATGTTTTTTTGTGTGTTTAATTTTTTTTTTTTACTGCATATTTGAGGAGCCAACCGGAGTAGAGACGGAAAAATGAAGACTAACACCAGAAACATCAGGCTGAAATGGCCATGAATCAGGGTGGTTATAACTGGAGACTCACCATCTGTGTCTGGATAAACCTGTGATTCCTGCTCAGCCACAAAAGGATGCACTTTGGTTTTGGTTTGGATGGACTGTTTCAGAGCCTTCCATCCTCTCTTGAACATGTTCTTCCTTTTTGCCTGTTTTTCTGCAAACAACAAATATTGATTAGAAACGTCTGTTTTATTAGCACAGATTACAGCTCAATGATTCACTAGTTCATGTTCCAAGAACACTAGAGAAATGGGCTAGTTGCATATGACCGCCATGTTGGGATTTCCGATCTAACAAATTTGTGCAGATGCAAAAAATCTTTAAAAAATGTTGAAGAACAGCATAATTTTGTCTATTTAACTGAACATGACTTTAAAGTCCTGACTTGTATTATCTTAGAGCTATTTCCATATGGACATTTCTTTGTTGTGTCACAGTTTGAGTCACAGTTTTTCCTGGCAGATTAAAGGATATTTTGCGATTGTAACTGTAGGCTCGCGCTCGGTCGGCCCAAAGTCCGGCATCCGACCAGCGCGGAAGGTCTCTTCGTGTTACTGTCTTTTCTCGAGGCAAAGTATTTTTTGATTAAATGCAATACATTTTCTCATTTGTATTTTCTCGTTATTTCATCTGACTCAATAAATGAAAAGGTTTTAATGATATCTGTGCATCATTAAATGTGAGCGAATGTTTGACTATTCCTTTTAACTCTTTAATGAAAATAATGTCAAAGTCAGTCAGAATAATCAAATGTAACAATTTATTATGTCAGGTAAATGTATCATGCCAATTTCATAATCAATTCAAAGATAATCGATACAAAACATCAAATGCTCTGGATTAAAGAGAAGAGATGCAAACCCAACGTTATACATGAAGCTGAGAGTCTTACTCTTCAGGCTAATCTGAAGTACAGAAAGGCCCCGAACCCTTTGCTACATTCCATTATATAGACACAACCTCTTTCACATGGAAACATGTGCTAACAATGGAAATTTGCATTCAGAGGTTGCACTTTTTGGGGGTAGGAGACCATTTGCCAGGAGACCACCTTTCTTATGTGCCAGTAATCCCTAAATTCTTAAAAACCTTATTACCTTTTGTTTTACTTATTTGGAAATTAGGCATTTGTACCAGTCGCACTTATGACATTTCAAATGATACTAAGTATGTATAATACTCGATGATAATCATTCACATTAAACTATATATTTTCTTGGGTGAATTCAGGTGATCTGAGTATGAGAGAGAGGGGGTGAGGGATGAGGGAATGAAATGTAGATTAGGATGCCTCGGAGGTGAGACTTTTAATGGTGAGTTCAAATGGTAATTTCCAGCAAAATCCTATCAATACAATTATAGTGTATAGTGAGGCGGTTGTTATAGCAAAATAACAGCCCCTTCAGGCAGATTCAGGCGCTATAACAACCGCCTCGCCAGTCGCCATACATTACCCCGGCCTTACTTAAGTATGTGTTAGTTCTGAATGATGTATATTAACTCAGTACCTGTTGGGTGGTCCTCCAAAGGGACTCTCAGGTCCAGTGGGCAGTTTGGAGACATGATATGATATCAGATTGACACTGTCTCGGCCTGTTGTTTACAGTTGTAGACTGCGTTTGTACTCTTCGTCCGCTAGTGACTCTACTGAACTACTGTTATGATCACCTGAACTGAAGATTCCGTCAAAGTAACTCAATTTATATTGTATATATATTAAATGACACCGTATTCTGTCAGATTCTGAATCTCAACGAGCTGTGTAGACTCTATTTGACTGATTCTGATAATCGCTGCTGACCTGAACAACTCAGTGACGTCATAGGGATCTCGCGCAGCCTGTGACGCCACAGCTGCTGCTGCTTTTTTGGAAAAAAATAAATGTAATAATTTACTCGCCCTCATATAGTTCCAAACCTGTAAGACTTTCAGTCATCTTAAGAAAAGAAATTCAGATATTTTAAACTAAATCAGAGAGATGTATGGGAAGCCCTTTTAACATTTAAACGCTTAGTTTGACTATCCGGAATTAACATTGTAGATATCAACAACGTCTTTCTGACTAGTCGTAATTACATTTTGGATAGTTGGAATTGTCATTCAAGATATCTGTAACGTAATTGTGACTTGTGTCATTCAAGATATCTGTAATTCAGTTTTGACTAGGCAGAATGAAAGTTAAAGATATCTCAAACGTCATTATGACTACCCTTACGAAAAAGAAGTTTATTCAAGTGTTCTATTAGTATACTTCTTTTAAACTAAAAATAAGAAAGTATACTTTCAGTCTACTTTTTATATACTTCTCAGAAATATACTTAATTACACTTAAGTGTACTTGACTTATACTGAGAGAAAAGTCCAAGTATATTTGGCCTATACTTGTACTCAATCTTTTGATCGAGATATACTTAAAATTTGAATTATTAAAAGTATACTTGGCTTGTAGTTGTGTTAACTCTTTTGATTGAGTAGCCTATTAAATATACTTTTTTTTTTTACATCGTTTTTCATATACAGTCTTATGAAACTTTGTTTGAAAATATTGATTAAAATATTGATATAAAACAGATATGTTTCTAATTCTGCGTATCTGAATTTTTGTGTCGGCTAGTCCACTGGTAGTGTACATATTTACTTTAACTTTTCCCCACCATTGACTGAATTTTCCAGCTATCCATGTTTTCACTGGTATACGGTAGGGGGCGCTATGACACATCTTCTAGTACAGAATCTCTGGATCAAAACACAGGAGAAGAAGAAGCTGAAACAAGTGATAGACGATTGCTCACTCAAATGTAAAATAATGTAATATCAAACATTAAACAGCTTGTAAATCAAAACTTAATGTTTCCAAATGAAATGAAGTGTAGACTTAACCCATGAAGAGAAAACGACTGTGAAGCTTTGGGGGTGTTGGACTCGATCTCCACCTGTGTTTTGATCATCGTTCTGGATCTGATCAAGGCCTAGTCTTTGACAAAAATGTGATTTCCTCAACTATTTTGTTTAAAATGTTGCCTTTATGAAACTTACTGACATTCAAGTGTTGATAAAAAAGGATGCATGAAGCTAATAAAATGTTTTTAAAATTAAAGTAGAGTTAAAGGTATTTTTCAAGTATAAAAAAATAACATTTGAACATAGTAGTATAGGCCTACTGCAACTGCAAAAATTGTATATAAATAGTAAACTATAAGTATAATGTTAAGTTCACTTAAAGAAACCTTGTAGAATAAAACTACTAAACTAGTAGTTTACTGAGAGTACACTAAAAGAGTAAAAATAATATATAAATGGTAAACTATAAGTATGATGTTAAGTTCACTTAAAGAAAACTTGTAGTATGAAACTACTAAACTAGTAGTTTACTGAGAGTACATTAAAATAAAACTTGTAGTATAAAACTACTAAACTACTAGTTTACTGAGAGTATACTTCAAAGTTGCTACAAGTATTAAAATAGTAAACTACTAGTATACTCATAAGTTCACTTGCAGTACAAATGAGAAACATAATTATGAACTAGTTGTAAACTTAAAGTTTACTACTGTTACACTTATAGTACACTTAAACATATACTTTTATATACTTCAAGTGGGCCAATTTAGTCCCAAGCGGTATTAAAATAGTACACTTACAAGTTTACTACTAGTACATATTGACATTAGTATACTTACTACATAAAGTATACTTAAAAATATACTTGAACATTACTCAAGTGTACTTCATAAAATGAACTTGAAGTATACTTTTTTTTCGTAAGGGTAGTGCAAATTATTGTGCATGACCTTGCTCTATTTTAGATATCCATAAAAACGTAATTTCCACTCCCCGCCATAATCAAAGAAGAAGTGGGTTAATTTCCTTATCTCTATGACTGGCTCTCTCAACAGACATTTACATCGATGGTCTGGCGTTATAATTAATTTTTATGTTTGCATAGATAAAGTATACATTCATTATTATACATAATTAATGTATACATATATACATTATTATTATTTATTTACTTACATTTTTCATGTTAATGTAAATGACAAATATGACACAACAGGATTTTGGTGGCTTTTAATCTGTCAATTATCATTAAATTGCATATATGAGCTATAAAAACCTGATCAATGAAATATACATTCATACCTGATGTATGAAATCTGATACTCAAAACACTCATTACAAGAGCTCCAGAACGTCCGTTGGGTCCTTACGATACTCAAATAGTGTAGGAAAACAGTATAACCATTTTGCAGGCAGTCAGTTAGCTTTGTTTACTTCCGGAATGACAAGGTAAACAGCTAGCAGACTCCCGGCAAAAACACAAACCATGAAACGATCTTTTACCTAACTGGAAGGCTAGTAACTAAGAAATAAAAAGCCTGTTCCAGTTGCATCATGTTAAAACAAAATTTATATCCTCACACAAATGAATTATGTTTAGAAACAATTCTTTATATTTATTGATTTACTGTAGGCTATGTATCCATGTGCTTATTTATGCAGTCATTAATGTATTGGTCTTACACCACTGTTATGTCCACTGGTCACGGCAATAAATACTATATTTTTGCAATTCCACAAGTCTCTCCATTTCCAGTGTAGCCTACTGGCCTATTCATATAGGGCCAGAGCACCGATGGGGTGAGGACCCTCTAGGAATTGCTCTGTTTATTATTATTAACTATATGCAATTTCAGTGCATGTATAAGAATTGGTATGCTGATATAAATTACAAAAAAATTACTTTTTCTTTTTGTAGGGAGAAAAGGCCGACCAGCCATTGATGTTACCAGAGAACACATTGAATTTCTGCTGAAGCAAGGCCATACAATTGCAAAAACTGCTGAAATACTGGGATGCTCCTCATCATTTCTGTACAAGAAGTCAAAGTTGATGGGTATACCTGTTAGAAGTATGCTGTCTGCAATAGATGATGGTGAACTAGAACAACATGTGAGGCAACTTCAGAGCCAATATCCTAATTCTGGAAATGAGGTAATTGGTGGTCTTTATCTTTAGGCTGTATTTAATTCACATTTGTGTGCCATTGTTTTGTGAATCTCGTGTCAATTTAGAAACCTTTCAAAAAATCTGTTTCAGATGATAAGAGCCCTGTTGCGCACACAGGGTGTGCTTGTTACTCGGTCCAGGGTGCGTGAGATGTTGACACGGGTGAATCCTACTGCTGCTGCAAGGAGATGGAGCCGGACAGTTGCTTCTCGTTACGCGTTCCTGGAACAGATTCGGACAGTTCTTGCTCTTTAGTCGCTCTCTCTGCCATGCAAGACTTTACTAAGATGTTCTTTAAATTATAGAGCTGTAATTACCAATCATAAAAGCTACAGAAACACCTCACACAGAACAGAACAGACACATTTTGATTACATAATCTTTTCCACATCTAAGATTTTTCTGGATTGTTCTATATGAACAAACAAACAGAAGAATGTCTCGGAGAACATAAATAGTTTGACTCTTAGGTTCAGGATCATATGAACTATTTTATAGGGTTCTTTTGAAATGACATATTCTTGGTGTGACTTTTAGGTCTTAAGGGTTCTTGTGCATTAACAAAGTAAACGTGATGATCTATAGGTTCTTTATGCACCAGTACATCCATGGAACATCAGGCTCTAAAAAGTCTGGAAGTACTCATTTTAAGAGAGGAAATACTCGTACTTTTATATTATATTCAAATTCAATCAATAGAAATATTGTTGTGGATGCGATGTTTTTGAACACTTCCTGTGGCGTGTTGTGTTTTAATGTTTTAACCACAAAGATAATTGCTTATCATGATAATACCAGATTGTCTGAGAAAATAGTTTCGTACAAATAATGCCCAAGGCCTATCTGTTTCCATTAAAAATATAAGTCAATTAAAAATACAATTCGGCCAGTGGAAAAGATTGAGAAAACTTTCTCTGAAATGTATTTTACACTATTTGATTTATGTATTCAAAAACAAGGCAAGGATAGGCAAACAACTTGATTTTTATTAATGTAATGTGTCTTGTACCGTTAAACGTTATCACGTGGATGAATAATAATATGCAAATGATATGCAGATGAGGATCTGCATAGTAAAACTAGGCGTTGTAAGCTCCATATATGGTTATTTCGGGGTGGAGACGCATATGCGCACAATCTTCCGCTGACTGGGATTTATAAAGTGAATTCTGCGCAGTTTCTGGCGTACGAACGGTTTTATAAGTCTGAATATTTTTTTGCGTACGCCATTTTTGCCTTTCGGGCGCACGTACACTTTTAGTAAGGTTCCTACGCACAGTTTTATAAATGAGACCCCTGGTCTGTTTCATGGATCACCTGCCCCTGGTTTTTGATTTTCTTGTTCACACACAAGCACACATTTTTGTTGTCTGTCATTGTTTAATAAAAAATATTTTATTTGAAAACCTTCATTTGTATCAGCCATGCTTAATTGATGTCTCAATAGCTGTAACAGAAGTTACAAGTGTTTTGTTAGTTAATTGCTTAAGTTACTTGGATTGAGTTACAGCTACCCTTACTCTTAGCCTACTCTGTACACTAACCCAGAGCCATAGAGAAAAATCTTCACTCTGCACTTACCTATA
This sequence comes from Leuciscus leuciscus, assembly GCF_965113295.1. NCBI lineage: Eukaryota > Metazoa > Chordata > Actinopteri > Cypriniformes > Leuciscidae > Leuciscus > Leuciscus leuciscus. Next base: position 49,823,752 of record NC_138728.1, read on the forward strand.
TACCCAAACATAAAAGCGTAAATTCGTTTTTAATCTGTTATAGTTTTGATTATATGTGTATGGCTTAATCTTAAAATTATATTCTTAGTCTTAACATGATCATGTTTCACGTTGTGGTCCTGGGGGTGGCCACTTTCATCAGAAGAAGTGAGCTAGCTTCTAAGCGAATTCTGAACGGACCGCCACGGCAGACCTAAGCAAAATCACAGGAATCAATAGCCTAATACGCCCAGTTGTGCTAAAATAAATATCATGAGACGTCCATCATCAGATGAATGATATGGAAAAGTTAAGTTAGAGCCGCTAAAGCCAGTGCTACTACCCATGCGAACATGAACACTAAGCTTTTCCCTCCAAAAATATAGCCTAAAACTTATCTCCAAATGCAAAACTGACATTAACAAAATGCAATAATGCAATAACAGCTGAAAAAGTACTTGGGTGTGTGTTTTATTTTATATTTACCGTTCAATAATGCAATCGCTGCTGTCTGTCCAATAGAAGAACATGACAGCCAGCGTATGTTTTGGAACTATTGGGGCTTACATGAACCACGTGACAGCCATAGCGGCGACATCAAAGAGTGTCGCAACTCTATCTCTCTATGGCTCTGGCCAGCAGGGCCCTTTTGTCCCATAAATCAGGCCTCAACCAGTATTTTCAGTCTTACATACATATACATTATTATACATATATTATACATATATTATATATACATATAATGTATGTTATATGTATATATAATATACATTATATACACATTACATATACATTAATATATACAAAATATATATACAGTGGGGCACATAATCCTGCTCGTTTGTCAAGTCAAGTCACTTTTATTTATATAGCGCTTTTTACTATACAGATAGTATCAAAGCAGCTTCACATTGATAACATGAAAATAATACAACAAAGTTTGTTTCTAGAAGAAAATTGCATCGTCGTCCACCCTTAATAAGGCAGATCAATAATATTGTTGAATATTAAATGTCCCCAACTAAGCAAGCCGAAAGCCAAGGCAACAGTGGCAAGGAACCAAAACTCCATCAGGTCATTGAATGGAGAAAAAAACCTTGGGAGAACCCAGGCTCAGTCGGGGGCCAGTTCTCCTCTGGCCAACGAGCGAACAGTGTATGATTATGATCCAGGCAGCATTACAGGTCAGAAGTCAGATTGGTTGTGTCGATGAGGCCTTCACAGGGCTGATGAGGCTGGCACTTCAGGGATGTGTCATGGTTAGGGTCCAGGTGGAGATCCACCATCTGATCTGGATACGACCGGGATCCACCTCACTTCAGGAAACGGAGAGACTGGTTGACACTTCAGGACTGCGTTGTCGTCGTGTCCAGGCGCTGGTCCTTCATCAGATCTGGATACGGCCTGGATCCGGTGGACTGCGGTAAACCTCGGTATAAACAGAGAGACTAATATTAGCGTAGACGCCATTCTTCTTATGATGTAACGAGTACATCAGGATTTATGGGAAGTGTTCCCGGTTCCGGCTGGCCTAATCTATGCAGCATAATAGAATTATAAAAGTCTATAATGTGTATGCTAGGTCAAAGAGATGTGTTTTTAATCTAGCTTTGAACTGACAGAGTGTGTCTGCTTCCCGGACAATGTTAGGAAGACTGTTCCAAAGTTTTGTTGCTAAATAGGAAAAGGATCTACCGCCAGCAGTCCATTTTGATATTCTAGGTATTATCAACTGGACGGAATTTTGAGATTGCAATAGACGTGAAGGACTATAATGCGTTAAGAGCTCGCTCAAGTACTGCAGAGCTAAACCATTTAGTGCTTTGTAAGTAATCAGCAATATTTTAAAATGTATATACAGTAAAATAATACAGTTATTATTATCACAATAATTATCACAATACAATTATTCAAATTCTTAGTGTTAAGCATGATAATATGGTAGCATATCACACTGAAGTAGGCTGATTTAAAATGAACATTTATTTAAAATAAAAGTTCTTCTTTTGGCAGAATTACATTTCCTTAATAGGCTAATCAGAGGCTTTACTCCCTTCAAACATAAATTGTCAATGTTTCATTACATCACTGTTTGAAAACACTCAGAATAATTTTTTGTTCAGTTCATTGTTCATTTCAAATTCTTAAATTTAATCAATCTATTAAATTAAAATTATAAGACACTAGGCTGTTACCAATCAAATTAAATAATTTACACTGAAAAATTAAAACTGTATTAAATGAGACTTTGAGAGTGTAAATATTTTTTCAATATACAAATAAGGAATGTTGAAAAGAATGATAGGCTACTTTGAAACTAAACCGCCAGTATGAGCAAAGAGTATAGAAGTACCAAGAGGCGAAACTCCGTTGCAGTTTTGACAACAATCGCTAGATGGCGCTGCTGTCGCGCTGTCGCCATTTTGGACTGAACCAACGGCTTTACCGTTAGTACAACTACCATATACAGCATTAACATTATGTCTGGAAATAATTGGAAACAAAGAAAACAGTGTTCTGCCATCGACTGCAACAACTACCAGTGTACAACCAATCAACTAGCATTTCATAGATTCCCCAAAGATCCAGAGAGGTAAAGTAGAAAAGGTTTTTATTAACGTTAAAGTGAGCTAACGTCAACGATAACGTGCTGTAACGTTAATGTAAGCTATCCCATAACCGCAGTAACAGTTTGCTAACGTTATGTATTTGGTCGAAATTGAGTCAAGACTCGAAATGGGCTTTTTAAATCGCATATTTTTTCTTTATTAATTAATTGTTATCACTAAATTAACCCTTTAACTGTCGAGCCCTGATATGTTTTCCTTGATTGGTTTTCCCTGAAGAAAATTACGTTGTTGAAAACGAAAGTAAAAGAGCGATGCTCGTTCATTGCATTTTACCGTGATGAGAGTTCCATGTCTTTATTAAGAAACTTCTTAAAAGGAAAGGAAAGGAAAGGAAAGGAGAGGAACTTCCTGCTCAGCTTGGACCCTCTTGCTAACTGCTCCGCGCTTTGCTCTATCGCTTTTACATTTTATCTCTCCCATATTTTCATATTTTATTTCCTTTTATCACCTAATTTTAACTTCAGCAAATCAGCACAGTGCTCAAACGACAAAGTTTGGATTATTACAAAAACGCAGAATTCTTTTACCCGACCAGCTTACATTCCGGGGAAAGGAAAACACAACTGCCTACACTCATAAGGATAAGAGAGAAAATGCCTCTTCTGGTTCAAGAATCTACTTGCTGCACTAACTTCTTGAAACAAAGTTACGTACGGGACCACCAAACCAGACGGAACATACAACAGAGCTTCGTCATGGACACCCTCAGCATATAGCCGGTGAGTCCCATGAAACTAGTGCTCCTCAACAGGTAGAGAAACAAGCCGATCGACTTACAAATCGATGGCACAAACAGGGAGCGAGACCCAAAGGCACTCGAGACATCAGATTGTCACGAGCCTCACATATTACCGCAGTAGCATCCTCTACCCCAGATACAACTCTGACAAGGATAGCAAACACTGGTCTCCTACCACCGCCTATACATCTTGAGAACAGATTTCAAGTACTAATGAATGTAAATGAGGAATCCCCAAACGTGATGAATGTGATCGAACACAGACTGAATCAGCCTGTAGCTAACACTGATGCTAACTGGCGCTCAAGGTCGAGCAGACAGCGGCACTCAGCTCAGAGCGCAGCCGAGCCCAGGACTCTGATAGTGGGAGACTCCATAATCAGAAACATTAGCGGCAGGGATACAACTACATGCTGCCTTCCACAAGCAACAACTTCTGATATAAACAGGGAACTTCAGAACATTCTGATGAAACATAAGACTGCAAATCGACTCATCATTCATGTGGGGAAGAATGATATTCATAAAGAGCAGTCAGAACTCCTTAAGAAGGATTTCAATGAACTTTTTGAAACACTTAAAAGACTGAAAGTTCAAACATTCATCAGTGGACCACTCCCAGCAAGAGGAACAAACAGGTTTTCACGGTTGCTTGGGCTTAATACTAGGGATGTCCCGATACCACTTTTTCACTTCCGATACGATACCGATGCCGCAGCTTTGGCTATTTGCCGATACCGATATCAATCCGATATTTTTATTTTATTCTTGAACTAATACTACTAATAATAAAATATATGGAAGCACTTTGCTCAATTAGCCACATAAAAACATCTCACTCAAATGGAGAACAAATACTTCTCCAGTATATAGTCCACAACAACAGCTGATAATGAAAGACTGCCACACTTTATTCAAAAGACCTTGAGATATGTTTGGTAACCTGAATGAATTTAAAATTAATTTGCTATATTTTAGATCAATATATTTGTTTCCTTCAAATTTTTATTAACTTTAACTTTATTCTAATCTGAATTATAAATCATTTATTTCTGTATAAAATAATACTACTTTTAAAAACACATTTGATTTTCTTTTTTAATCAATGTAGAATGTGTAAATTAAAAATAAACAGATTAGTGCTCTGTTTTAGGACAAGAAATGAAAACCAATGCAATATGATGAATGTCCAAAAGATGAGATCATTTTTGCTTTTAAACAGCGTGTGTGTGTCTGTGTGTGTGTGATTTTGGTTGGGTGACAGTTACAGTTTGACAAAAGCACAATGTTGTGTTTTACACAAATATAAGTAGGCTAAACACTTTTTGCCGTTTTAATGATGTCCTGTATGAAAATGACGGAGTATGTTTTTATGTTTCCACTGTTCGATGGCGCCCGTGCCTCTCTCTCTCTGACACACACACACACACACACACATTCCAGCATTGCAATCTTGACATCGCAGCCTGTTCATTTTGCTGCATTCACACCAAACGCGAATAGAGCGTCAAATTCGCGTCTAGTTCGATGATTGAACAGTTTGAATCCATTCGCGCGTCCAAAGCGAATAGGACGCGCCGCGCGCGTATAATGATAAAGCGAGCATTTGAAGCGATATAGACGCACGTTCAGAGCTAAGGCAGGGCTACAGATTAGGTGTCCCTAAAGAACCCGCATATGTCTATACGCGAGTTTATTTTTATACCGTGTATTCTATGTGTAAATCCATGCACCCCTAATAGGTATTGGATCATAGGTATCGGATCATTTTTTTTCTCCCCTCCGATATCCGATCTAGCGTTTTGGGCCAGTATCGGCACGATACCGATGCCGTGGATCGGATCGGGACATCCCTACTTAATACATGGCTGCAAAAAACCTGCAATATAAAAGGAGTGAACTTCATTGACAACTTCAATCTTTTCTGGAGTCAGAGACAACTGTTTCATCGGGATGGCCATCACCCAAACCAACTTAGTTCAAGAGTGTTAAAGGACAATATCTACTTCTCCCTCAATCATCCTTCTGCAGTGTGTGCCAATCTGAACGGCACACACACACCTGGACACAGTATGAATGACCACGGGACTTCACTTCAGCAGCAAAATGGACATGCGGTTGACATATCACACAAGGACAATGATAACACCACTCCGCCACAACAACCTCTGCTCACGGACACAATCTCAGCTGAGCCCTGCCCACAGAGCTCACCACAGACAGACACATTAGAACTGCTCCAAGATTCAGCACCCAAGGACGACTTCGTTTTTCGGTTCGGTTTGAATATCGTTATACCCCTACCTGCCACTGAAGCTAGATCTGTGTCTGTCAAGAAGAGATGCTTAAATGAGAACACTAGTGTACTATTTATGAAGGCAAAAGTGTGTTAAACATACCAAGCTTAACACCAAGCATATCTGCAGACTCTGTTGATTTTCTCCTTGATTCTTTTAACTCAAAAGTTAAAAATGTAATTGATGATATTGCTCCTGTTAAAGTCAGGAAGAAGACCTTTTATTAACGTTGAACATATTGAGCAAAAGAAAAATTAGTGCCCCGTTTATCGGAACGAAACTGAACGATACAGCTCACGTACAGCGGCCTATAAATAATGTGCACGCGAGTTTTATTTATTTTTATACCGTGTATTCTCTGTGTAAATCCATGCACCAAACGTACGTTCAGTACGAATACATGTACCGTTTGCACTGCTGTTGAGTTTCTCCAAGGTGCTTTTTGTCTGCCACTCTTCTTCCTGACTTTAACAGGAGCAATATCATCAATTACATTTTTAACTTTTGAGTTAAAAGAATCAAGGAGAAAATCAACAGAGTCTGCAGATATGCTTGGTGTTAAGCTTGGTATGTTTAACACACTTTTGCCTTCATAAATAGTACACTAGTGTTCTCATTTAAGCATCTCTTCTTGACAGACACAGATCTAGCTTCAGTGGCAGGTAGGGGTATAACGATATTCAAACCGAACCGAAAAACGAAGTCGTCCTTGGGTGCTGAATCTTGGAGCAGTTCTAATGTGTCTGTCTGTGGTGAGCTCTGTGGGCAGGGCTCAGCTGAGATTGTGTCCGTGAGCAGAGGTTGTTGTGGCGGAGTGGTGTTATCATTGTCCTTGTGTGATATGTCAACCGCATGTCCATTTTGCTGCTGAAGTGAAGTCCCGTGGTCATTCATACTGTGTCCAGGTGTGTGTGTGCCGTTCAGATTGGCACACACTGCAGAAGGATGATTGAGGGAGAAGTAGATATTGTCCTTTAACACTCTTGAACTAAGTTTGTTTGGGTGATGGCCATCCCGATGAAACAGTTGTCTCTGACTCCAGAAAAGATTGAAGTTGTCAATGAAGTTCACTCCTTTTATATTGCAGGTTTTTTGCAGCCATGTATTAAGTAGGGATGTCCCGATCCGATCCACGGCATCGGTATCGTGCCGATACTGGCCCAAAACGCTAGATCGGATATCGGAGGGGAGAAAAAAAATGATCCGATACCTATGATCCAATACCTATTAGGGGTGCATGGATTTACACATAGAATACACGGTATAAAAATAAACTCGCGTATAGACATATGCGGGTTCTTTAGGGACACCTAATCTGTAGCCCTGCCTTAGCTCTGAACGCGCGTCTATATCGCTTCAAATGCTCGCTTTATCATTATACGCGCGCGGCGCGTCCTATTCGCTTTGGACGCGCGAATGGATTCAAACTGTTCAATCATCGAACTAGACGCGAATTTGACGCTCTATTCGCGTTTGGTGTGAATGCAGCAAAATGAACAGGCTGCGATGTCAAGATTGCAATGCTGGAATGTGTGTGTGTGTGTGTGTGTGTGTCAGAGAGAGAGAGGCACGGGCGCCATCGAACAGTGGAAACATAAAAACATACTCCGTCATTTTCATACAGGACATCATTAAAACTGCAAAAAGTGTTTAGCCTACTTATATTTGTGTAAAACACAACATTGTGCTTTTGTCAAACTGTAAACTCTTGTCAAACTGTAACTGTCACCCAACCAAAATCACACACACACAGACACACACACGCTGTTTAAAAGCAAAAATGATCTCATCTTTTGGACATTCATCATATTGCATTGGTTTTCATTTCTTGTCCTAAAACAGAGCACTAATCTGTTTATTTTTAATTTACACATTCTACATTGATTAAAAAAGAAAATCAAATGTGTTTTTAAAAGTAGTATTATTTTATACAGAAATAAATTATTTATAATTCAGATTAGAATAAAGTTAAAGTTAATTAAAATTTTAAGAATAAAATAAAAATATCGGATTGATATCGGTATCGGCAAATAGCCAAAGCTGCGGCATCGGTATCGTATCGGAAGTGAAAAAGTGGTATCGGGACATCCCTAGTAGTTACAATGTCTGATTTCAAAGAAATTGATGGCAAAATTTTGGAAGAAACCGTACAGCACCTTAAAACATCAACATGCGCCCTTGACACACTTCCCACATCTTTTTTCAAAAGTGTGTTAAACAGTTTAGAAGCAGATCTTTTAGAAGTGGTAAGTGCCTCACTTCTCTCTGGGAGTTTTCCAAACTCCCTGAAAACTGCAGTTGTCAAGCCCCTCCTGAAAAAGAGCAATCTGGATAAGACCATATTAAGCAACTATAGACCGATCTCAAATCTTCCTTTCATAGGCAAGATCATTGAAAAAGTTGTCTTAAATCAGCTGAACAAATTCGAATGGATACTTTGACAATTTTCAATCTGGTTTCCGACCGCACCACAGCACAGAGACAGCGCTCATAAAGATAATAAACGATATTCGCTTAAAGGGATAGTTCACTTTGAAATTAATTTTTGGTATGTTTTAGCTTACCTCAAGGGCATCCAAGATGTAGGTGTCTTTTTTTCCGCAGTAGTTTCAATTTTGATATTTTTAGGTCAAACTGTTCTTGTCTGTCAGTCATATAATGCAGGTCTATGGTCATTATCTCAAAGAGCATGTAAGTACACATTGATGGCCTAAGACACGAAACGAGCGGTTTGTGTGAGAAAACGAACAGTATTTATATCGTTTTTACCTCTTATACACAGCCATGTCGAAGTGATCTGATCTGACGTGTACGCAGACTGGTGCATAGATATATACACACTAGATGTCACCTTAAAGACATTCGTTCCAATGAACTGCTGTAGACAAGGCGACATCTAGTGTGTATATATCTATGCACCAGTCTGCGTACACGTCAGATCAGATCACTTCGACATGGCTGTGTATAAGAGGTAAAAACGATATAAATACTGTTCGTTTTCTCACACAAACCGCTCGTTTCGTGTCTTAGGCCATCAATGTGTACTTACGATGGGGAATTGTTTAATTTGGACGACGGGGAATTGTTTTAATTTGGACTCTGTGCATGCTCTTTGAGATAATGACCATAGACCTGCATTATATGACTGACAGACAAGAACGGTTTGACCTAAAAATATCAAAATTGAAACTACTGCGGAAAAAAAGACACCTACATCTTGGATGCCCTTGAGGTAAGCTAAAACATACCAAAAATTTATTTCAAAGTGAACTATCCCTTTAAGGTTAAGTTGTATGTGGTTAACATTAAATATTGAATCCTTTTTCAGTATGATGTGATAATATTTCCCCTTTTTACTGCAGTGTCAGATTTAGTGAGTGAGGAAGTGGTAGTGCAGGCAAGCTGCTACCGTTCTATGCGAAAGAATGAAGAGCCACATACACTGCAGGTTACATTGTCAGGAGTCCGAAATCATGCTCTAGTCCCTACTCATCAATTTGCTTTACTGGTTTCCTGTAGTCTTTTATCAACAGGACATCATGTAGATAGTAGCCTAATCTTTCTGATCCCTGCTGGATTTCATCAGATTTTCCTAACGTTACACAGGTTCAGGTGCATTTGTTCAGTTCTTCTGCTGTTGCAGATGTACCTTTTTTGTTGTCCTGCTGCTGTTGCCTTAATTTTGTTCAAACTAGTTTCACAGTAATGTTCCTAGTGTCAAGTAAATGCTTCTTACTGTATTGCCTAAACATCCAAACTTGTGTTCTCCATTTCTAAATTGTGCTGCATGCCGTTAAACCTGTGGAATTAAATGGATGCTCCTGCTCGTGTGCTGCTGGAATGGCTTTATGCAACCATGTGGTAGCACTTCTGTTTCAAACGGCTCATTACTGCACCATGGGGCTGAAAACTGTGCCAACCCCACTGTCGTGCACCGGTGTGCTTCAATCATGGCACCGACCAAGGACACAGGTAAGTTTGTCAGATGCAAGTTGTGTGTTTAAAGTTTGTAAGTGCACACTGTTGGAACACTGATTCTTCACTACTGGTGTAGATGTTTCTGCACAGTGAATCCATCTACACCTCATCCATATTAATTGTTCACATGGTAATATAACATTTGTGTATGGAAGTAAAATAAATGACAAATGTTTTTTAAACAAAAAAGCTTGTTGAATTGCACTACTTGCATTTATTAACCCTGCTTGCATTTTTATGGGCTGAAATTCAACATGGTTGTATATTTAAGCTGTGAATATTTCAATTTAAAACATTTCACACACGTTTTCATTAACAAAAATCCAACAATCCATATTCACCTTTCAGATTTCACTTCCAAAATATTCATTCCGTTTAAAAATACAACCTATAATATTCGACATGCAATTTTCGGTCCATTTTATTTTGGGCATGACGCACACCTTTTAGATTTTTGATATTTAATCAAATAAACTGTCAAATCATGTGTAAATATTGCTATTTTTCAGTAGGTCTACTGTATGTTCTCATATTTATTTTAATATCAACTAGGCCTATCTGAAAAGTTTGCATCATGCCTGACACCTACTTGAACATTTTACAGTTGGTTTTATGACTGTAAGTCATTCTCTTCAAGCTAGAAGTTAGAAATGTGTTGAAGCAGGGTGTCAGGTTTAGAGATGAATCAGACAGGTGATTAGAATAAACAGTAATTTATTTGGAACAGAAGCACGGAACCATCAGATGTATAATTGAGTTGATATAGGCAATGTGGAATTGAATAATGAACTCAGCTGGAGAAATAACAGAATGTCTTTTGCAGATGGAGGTGACCAGGCTGGAGAACGGAAGATGAATGAGATCAGCGGTGATGGCAGATGGTAAACAGGAACACAGACTGAAGATGAGTATCGCAGGTAAGTAGAACAGAGATTGTACCGTGTTGGTCGATGATATATCCCAGGAACTGAACAGAGGTGGTGTGGAACTCGCACTTCTCCAGTTTTGAGATAAAGTTGGTGAGCTCGCAGTTTCTCAAGGACCTAAGTGATGTGGTGTCGATGTTCAGAGAGGTCTCGGGAGTAAATGAGGATGTCATCGATGTATACCACCACAAATCGATTGAGGAACTCCCAAAATACCTCATTCATGTAGCCCTGGAATACCGCTGGAGCGTTGGACAGGCAAAAAGGCATAACCCGCTATTCGTAGTGCCCAGAGGGTGTGATGAAATAATATAGAACGTTTTTGGGGCAGACCTGACCTGTTGAAAAGAGATGGTATTCATCCCTCCTGGGATGGTGCTGCTCTTCTCTCTAGTAATATGGCACATAGTCTTAGAGCTCAAACTTGACAATCTGGGCCTCAGGTCAGGAAGCAGACAGACTGGCTAAACCGACCGTCTGCTAGCTGTCTCACGTCACCAAGGTCAGATAAATCCCATCACAAAGAGCCTCTTTCACCTAGATATCATCATATAGAGACTGTGTCTGTTCCCCAAATTAGGACAAACAAAAAAACTCCTAAACCCATTCAAGGGTAAAAATTTCATTGATGTTCATCAAATAAAAAACAAATATAATACTGATGAACAAATGATAAAGCTCAGGTTGCTGAATATTCGATCCCTTACTTCAAAAGCACTTATTGTTAATGATATGATTACAGACTATAATCTAGATGTGCTGTGTTTGACAGAAACCTGGCTAAAACCAAACGATTACATTAGGCAAGGCAAGGCAAGTTTATTTATATAGCACATTTCATACACAATGGCAATTCAAAGTGCTTTACATAGGAGAAATTAAAATAATTAAAAGAAATAAGAATAATTAAAACAGTTTAGAAAAATAAAATAAAATAAAATACAGTACAGTACAAACAGTCGGACGAACAGCGGCACAGTGCTCATTCAGTAAATGCATAGCTAAACATATGATATATGATATGTTCATATTTTCTGGTTCTGCTCAGAATCCTGGCGGCAGCGTTCTGTATGAGCTGCAACTGTCTTATGGTCTTTTTGGGAAGGCCAGTGAGGAGTCCATTACAATAATCCACCCTGCTGGTGATGAAAGCATGCACAAGTTTCTCTAAGTCTTGTCTGGAAACAAAGCATCTAATTCTTGCAATATTTTTTAGATGATAGTATGCTGATTTAGTTATTGCTTTGACATGACTACTGAAACTAAGGTCTGACTCTAGTGTCACACCAAGATTCCTGACTTGATTTTTAGTTGTTTGACCCCTAGAGTGAAGGTATGCGTTCACCTTGAGAACTTCATCTTTGTTTCCAAACGTAATGACTTCAGTTTTGTCTTTGTTTAATTGAAGAAAGTTTTTTTTTGTTTAAATTTTTATATTTTTAGGTCAAACCGTTCTTGTCTGTCAGTCATATAATGCAGGTCTATGGTCATTATCTCAAAGAGCATGCACAGAGTCCAAATTAAAACAATTCCCCGTCGTCCAAATTAAACAATTCCCCATCGTAAGTACACATTGATGGCCTAAGACACGAAACGAGCGGTTTGTGTGAGAAAACGAACAGTATTTATATCGTTTTTACCTCTTATACACAGCCATGTCGAAGTGATCTGATCTGACGTGTACGCAGACTGGTGCATAGATATATACACTAGATGTCGCCTTAAAGACATTCGTTCCAATGAACTGCTGTAGACAAGGCGACATCTAGTGTGTATATATCTATGCACCAGTCTGCGTACACGTCAGATCAGATCACTTCGACATGGCTGTGTATAAGAGGTAAAAACGATATAAATACTGTTCGTTTTCTCACACAAACCGCTCGTTTCGTGTCTTAGGCCATCAATGTGTACTTACATGCTCTTTGAGATAATGACCATAGACCTGCATTATATGACTGACAGACAAGAACAGTTTGACCTAAAAATATCAAAATTGAAACTACTGCGGAAAAAAAGACACCTACATCTTGGATGCCCTTGAGGTAAGCTAAAACATACCAAAAATTAATTTCAAAGTGAACTATCCCTTTAAGCGAATATCGTTTATTATCTTTATGAGCGCTGTCTCTGTGCTGTGGTGCGGTCGGAAACCAGATTGAAAATTGTCAAAGTATCCATTCGAATTTGTTCAGCTGATTTAAGACAACTTTTTCAATGATCTTGCCTATGAAAGGAAGATTTGAGATCGGTCTATAGTTGCTTAATATGGTCTTATCCAGATTGCTCTTTTTCAGGAGGGGCTTGACAACTGCAGTTTTCAGGGAGTTTGGAAAACTCCCAGAGAGAAGTGAGGCACTTACCACTTCTAAAAGATCTGCTTCTAAACTGTTTAACACACTTTTGAAAAAAGATGTGGGAAGTGTGTCAAGGGCGCATGTTGATGTTTTAAGGTGCTGTACGGTTTCTTCCAAAATTTTGCCATCAATTTCTTTGAAATCAGACATAGTAACTACTAGGGATGTCCCGATACCACTTTTTCACTTCCGATACGATACCGATGCCGCAGCTTTGGCTATTTGCCGATACCGATATCAATCCGATATTTTTATTTTATTCTTAAAATTTTAATTAACTTTAACTTTATTCTAATCTGAATTATAAATAATTTATTTCTGTATAAAATAATACTACTTTTAAAAACACATTTGATTTTCTTTTTTAATCAATGTAGAATGTGTAAATTAAAAATAAACAGATTAGTGCTCTGTTTTAGGACAAGAAATGAAAACCAATGCAATATGATGAATGTCCAAAAGATGAGATCATTTTTGCTTTTAAACAGCGTGTGTGTGTCTGTGTGTGTGTGATTTTGGTTGAGTGACAGTTACAGTTTGACAAGAGTTTACAGTTTGACAAAAGCACAATGTTGTGTTTTACACAAATATAAGTAGGCTAAACACTTTTTGCAGTTTTAATGATGTCCTGTATGAAAATGACGGAGTATGTTTTTATGTTTCCACTGTTCGATGGCGCCCGTGCCTCTCTCTCTCTGACACACACACACACACACATTCCAGCATTGCAATCTTGACATCGCAGCCTGTTCATTTTGCTGCATTCACACCAAACGCGAATAGAGCGTCAAATTCGCGTCTAGTTCGATGATTGAACAGTTTGAATCCATTCGCGCGTCCAAAGCGAATAGGACGCGCCGCGCGCGTATAATGATAAAGCGAGCATTTGAAGCGATATAGACGCGCGTTCAGAGCTAAGGCAGGGCTACAGATTAGGTGTCCCTAAAGAACCCGCATATGTCTATACGCGAGTTTATTTTTATACCGTGTATTCTATGTGTAAATCCATGCACCCCTAATAGGTATTGGATCATAGGTATCGGATCATTTTTTTTCTCCCCTCCGATATCCGATCTAGCGTTTTGGGCCAGTATCGGCACGATACCGATGCCGTGGATCGGATCGGGACATCCCTACTTAATACATGGCTGCAAAAAACCTGCAATATAAAAGGAGTGAACTTCATTGACAACTTCAATCTTTTCTGGAGTCAGAGACAACTGTTTCATCGGGATGGCCCTCACCCAAACAAACTTAGTTCAAGAGTGTTAAAGGACAATATCTACTTCTCCCTCAATCATCCTTCTGCAGTGTGTGCCAATCTGAACGGCACACACACACCTGGACACAGTATGAATGACCACGGGACTTCACTTCAGCAGCAAAATGGACATGCGGTTGACATATCACACAAGGACAATGATAACACCACTCCGCCACAACAACCTCTGCTCACGGACACAATCTCAGCTGAGCCCTGCCCACAGAGCTCACCACAGACAGACACATTAGAACTGCTCCAAGATTCAGCACCCAAGGACGACTTCGTTTTTCGGTTCGGTTTGAATATCGTTATACCCCTACCTGCCACTGAAGCTAGATCTGTGTCTGTCAAGAAGAGATGCTTAAATGAGAACACTAGTGTACTATTTATGAAGGCAAAAGTGTGTTAAACATACCAAGCTTAACACCAAGCATATCTGCAGACTCTGTTGATTTTCTCCTTGATTCTTTTAACTCAAAAGTTAAAAATGTAATTGATGATATTGCTCCTGTTAAAGTCAGGAAGAAGACCTTTTATTAACGTTGAACATATTGAGCAAAAGAAAAATTAGTGCCCCGTTTATCGGAACGAAACTGAACGATACAGCTCACGTACAGCGGCCTATAAATAATGTGCACGCGAGTTTTATTTATTTTTATACCGTGTATTCTCTGTGTAAATCCATGCACCAAACGTACGTTCAGTACGAATACATGTACCGTTTGCACTGCTGTTGAGTTTCTCCAAGGTGCTTTTTGTCTGCCACTCTTCTTCCTGACTTTAACAGGAGCAATATCATCAATTACATTTTTAACTTTTGAGTTAAAAGAATCAAGGAGAAAATCAACAGAGTCTGCAGATATGCTTGGTGTTAAGCTTGGTATGTTTAACACACTTTTGCCTTCATAAATAGTACACTAGTGTTCTCATTTAAGCATCTCTTCTTGACAGACACAGATCTAGCTTCAGTGGCAGGTAGGGGTATAACGATATTCAAACCGAACCGAAAAACGAAGTCGTCCTTGGGTGCTGAATCTTGGAGCAGTTCTAATGTGTCTGTCTGTGGTGAGCTCTGTGGGCAGGGCTCAGCTGAGATTGTGTCCGTGAGCAGAGGTTGTTGTGGCGGAGTGGTGTTATCATTGTCCTTGTGTGATATGTCAACCGCATGTCCATTTTGCTGCTGAAGTGAAGTCCCGTGGTCATTCATACTGTGTCCAGGTGTGTGTGTGCCGTTCAGATTGGCACACACTGCAGAAGGATGATTGAGGGAGAAGTAGATATTGTCCTTTAACACTCTTGAACTAAGTTTGTTTGGGTGAGGGCCATCCCGATGAAACAGTTGTCTCTGACTCCAGAAAAGATTGAAGTTGTCAATGAAGTTCACTCCTTTTATATTGCAGGTTTTTTGCAGCCATGTATTAAGTAGGGATGTCCCGATCCGATCCACGGCATCGGTATCGTGCCGATACTGGCCCAAAACGCTAGATCGGATATCGGAGGGGAGAAAAAAAATGATCCGATACCTATGATCCAATACCTATTAGGGGTGCATGGATTTACACATAGAATACACGGTATAAAAATAAACTCGCGTATAGACATATGCGGGTTCTTTAGGGACACCTAATCTGTAGCCCTGCCTTAGCTCTGAACGCGCGTCTATATCGCTTCAAATGCTCGCTTTATCATTATACGCGCGCGGCGCATTCGCTTTGGACGCGCGAATGGATTCAAACTGTTCAATCATCGAACTAGACGCGAATTTGACGCTCTATTCGCGTTTGGTGTGAATGCAGCAAAATGAAGAGGCTGCGATGTCAAGATTGCAATGCTGGAATGTGTGTGTGTGTGTGTGTGTCAGAGAGAGAGAGGCACGGGCGCCATCGAACAGTGGAAACATAAAAACATACTCCGTCATTTTCATACAGGACATCATTAAAACTGCAAAAAGTGTTTAGCCTACTTATATTTGTGTAAAACACAACATTGTGCTTTTGTCAAACTGTAAACTCTTGTCAAACTGTAACTGTCACTCAACCAAAATCACACACACACAGACACACACACACGCTGTTTAAAAGCAAAAATGATCTCATCTTTTGGACATTCATCATATTGCATTGGTTTTCATTTCTTGTCCTAAAACAGAGCACTAATCTGTTTATTTTTAATTTACACATTCTACATTGATTAAAAAAGAAAATCAAATGTGTTTTTAAAAGTAGTATTATTTTATACAGAAATAAATTATTTATAATTCAGATTAGAATAAAGTTAAAGTTAATTAAAATTTTAAGAATAAAATAAAAATATCGGATTGATATCGGTATCAGCAAATAGCCAAAGCTGCGGCATCGGTATCGTATCGGAAGTGAAAAAGTGGTATCGGGACATCCCTAGTAGTTACTATGTCTGATTTCAAAGAAATTGATGGCAAAATTTTGGAAGAAACCGTACAGCACCTTAAAACATCAACATGCGCCCTTGACACACTTCCCACATCTTTTTTCAAAAGTGTGTTAAACAGTTTAGAAGCAGATCTTTTAGAAGTGGTAAGTGCCTCACTTCTCTCTGGGAGTTTTCCAAACTCCCTGAAAACTGCAGTTGTCAAGCCCCTCCTGAAAAAGAGCAATCTGGATAAGACCATATTAAGCAACTATAGACCGATCTCAAATCTTCCTTTCATAGGCAAGATCATTGAAAAAGTTGTCTTAAATCAGCTGAACAAATTCGAATGGATACTTTGACAATTTTCAATCTGGTTTCCGACCGCACCACAGCACAGAGACAGCGCTCATAAAGATAATAAACGATATTCGCTTAAAGGGATAGTTCACTTTGAAATTAATTTTTGGTATGTTTTAGCTTACCTCAAGGGCATCCAAGATGTAGGTGTCTTTTTTTCCGCAGTAGTTTCAATTTTGATATTTTTAGGTCAAACCGTTCTTGTCTGTCAGTCATATAATGCAGGTCTATGGTCATTATCTCAAAGAGCATGTAAGTACACATTGATGGCCTAAGACACGAAACGAGCGGTTTGTGTGAGAAAACGAACAGTATTTATATCGTTTTTACCTCTTATACACAGCCATGTCGAAGTGATCTGATCTGACGTGTACGCAGACTGGTGCATAGATATATACACACTAGATGTCGCCTTGTCTACAGCAGTTCATTGGAACGAATGTCTTTAAGGCGACATCTAGTGTATATATCTATGCACCAGTCTGCGTACACGTCAGATCAGATCACTTCGACATGGCTGTGTATAAGAGGTAAAAACGATATAAATACTGTTCGTTTTCTCACACAAACCGCTCGTTTCGTGTCTTAGGCCATCAATGTGTACTTACGATGGGGAATTGTTTAATTTGGACGACGGGGAATTGTTTTAATTTGGACTCTGTGCATGCTCTTTGAGATAATGACCATAGACCTGCATTATATGACTGACAGACAAGAACGGTTTGACCTAAAAATATAAAAATTTAAACTAAAAAAAACTTTCTTCAATTAAACAAAGACAAAACTGAAGTCATTACGTTTGGAAACAAAGATGAAGTTCTCAAGGTGAACGCATACCTTCACTCTAGGGGTCAAACAACTAAAAATCAAGTCAGGAATCTTGGTGTGACACTAGAGTCAGACCTTAGTTTCAGTAGTCATGTCAAAGCAATAACTAAATCAGCATACTATCATCTAAAAAATATTGCAAGAATTAGATGCTTTGTTTCCAGACAAGACTTAGAGAAACTTGTGCATGCTTTCATCACCAGCAGGGTGGATTATTGTAATGGACTCCTCACTGGCCTTCCCAAAAAGACCATAAGACAGTTGCAGCTCATACAGAACGCTGCCGCCAGGATTCTGAGCAGAACCAGAAAATATGAACATATCATATATCATATGTTTAGCTATGCATTTACTGAATGAGCACTGTGCCGCTGTTCGTCCGACTGTTTGTACTGTACTGTATTTTATTTTATTTTTCTAAACTGTTTTAATTATTCTTATTTCTTTTAATTATTTTAATTTCTCCTATGTAAAGCACTTTGAATTGCCATTGTGTATGAAATGTGCTATATAAATAAACTTGCCTTGCCTTGCCTAATGTAATCGTTTGGTTTTAGCCAGGTTTCTGTCAAACACAGCACATCTAGATTATAGTCTGTAATCATATCATTAACAATAAGTGCTTTTGAAGTAAGGGATCGAATATTCAGCAACCTGAGCTTTATCATTTGTTCATCAGTATTATATTTGTTTTTTATTTGATGAACATCAATGAAATTTTTACCCTTGAATGGGTTTAGGAGTTTTTTTGTATGTCCTAATTTGGGGAACAGACACAGTCTCTATATGATGATATCTAGGTGAAAGAGGCTCTTTGTGATGGGATTTATCTGACCTTGGTGACGTGAGACAGCTAGCAGACGGTCGGTTTAGCCAGTCTGTCTGCTTCCTGACCTGAGGCCCAGATTGTCAAGTTTGAGCTCTAAGACTATGTGCCATATTACTAGAGAGAAGAGCAGCACCATCCCAGGAGGGATGAATACCATCTCTTTTCAACAGGTCAGGTCTGCCCCAAAAACGTTCTATATTATTTCATCACACCCTCTGGGCACTACGAATAGCGGGTTATGCCTTTTTGCCTGTCCAACGCTCCAGCGGTATTCCAGGGCTACATGAATGAGGTATTTTGGGAGTTCCTCAATCGATTTGTGGTGGTATACATCGATGACATCCTCATTTACTCCCGAGACCTCTCTGAACATCGACACCACATCACTTAGGTCCTTGAGAAACTGCGAGCTCACCAACTTTATCTCAAAACTGGAGAAGTGCGAGTTCCACACCACCTCTGTTCAGTTCCTGGGATATATCATCGACCAACACGGTACAATCTCTGTTCTACTTACCTGCGATACTCATCTTCAGTCTGTGTTCCTGTTTACCATCTGCCATCACCGCTGATCTCATTCATCTTCCGTTCTCCAGCCTGGTCACCTCCATCTGCAAAAGACATTCTGTTATTTCTCCAGCTGAGTTCATTATTCAATTCCACATTGCCTATATCAACTCAATTATACATCTGATGGTTCCGTGCTTCTGTTCCAAATAAATTACTGTTTATTCTAATCACCTGTCTGATTCATCTCTAAACCTGACACCCTGCTTCAACACATTTCTAACTTCTAGCTTGAAGAGAATGACTTACAGTCATAAAACCAACTGTAAAATGTTCAAGTAGGTGTCAGGCATGATGCAAACTTTTCAGATAGGCCTAGTTGATATTAAAATAAATATGAGAACATACAGTAGACCTACTGAAAAATAGCAATATTTACACATGATTTGACAGTTTATTTGATTAAATATCAAAAATCTAAAAGGTGTGCGTCATGCCCAAAATAAAATGGACCGAAAATTGCATGTCGAATATTATAGGTTGTATTTTTAAACGGAATGAATATTTTGGAAGTGAAATCTGAAAGGTGAATATGGATTGTTGGATTTTTGTTAATGAAAACGTGTGTGAAATGTTTTAAATTGAAATATTCACAGCTTAAATATACAACCATGTTGAATTTCAGCCCATAAAAATGCAAGCAGGGTTAATAAATGCAAGTAGTGCAATTCAACAAGCTTTTTTGTTTAAAAAACATTTGTCATTTATTTTACTTCCATACACAAATGTTATATTACCATGTGAACAATTAATATGGATGAGGTGTAGATGGATACACTGTGCAGAAACATCTACACCAGTAGTGAAGAATCAGTGTTCCAACAGTGTGCACTTACAAACTTTAAACACACAACTTGCATCTGACAAACTTACCTGTGTCCTTGGTCGGTGCCATGATTGAAGCACACCGGTGCACGACAGTGGGGTTGGCACAGTTTTCAGCCCCATGGTGCAGTAATGAGCCGTTTGAAACAGAAGTGCTACCACATGGTTGCATAAAGCCATTCCAGCAGCACACGAGCAGGAGCATCCATTTAATTCCACAGGTTTAACGGCATGCAGCACAATTTAGAAATGGAGAACACAAGTTTGGATGTTTAGGCAATACAGTAAGAAGCATTTACTTGATACTAGGAACATTACTGTGAAACTAGTTTGAACAAAATTAAGGCAACAGCAGCAGGACAACAAAAAAGGTACATCTGCAACAGCAGAAGAACTGAACAAATGCACCTGAACCTGTGTAACGTTAGGAAAATCTGATGAAATCCAGCAGGGATCAGAAAGATTAGGCTACTATCTACATGATGTCCTGTTGATAAAAGACTACAGGAAACCAGTAAAGCAAATTGATGAGTAGGGACTAGAGCATGATTTCGGACTCCTGACAATGTAACCTGCAGTGTATGTGGCTCTTCATTCTTTCGCATAGAACGGTAGCAGCTTGCCTGCACTACCACTTCCTCACTCACTAAATCTGACACTGCAGTAAAAGTACAGTACAGTACAGTATCGTAAGTACACATTGATGGCCTAAGACACGAAACGAGCGGTTTGTGTGAGAAAACGAACAGTATTTATATCGTTTTTACCACTTATACACAGCCATGTCCGAGTGATCTGATCTGACGTGTGCGCAGACTGGTGCATAGATATATACACACTAGATGTCGCCTTGTCTACGGCAGTTCATTGGAACGAATGTCTTTAAGGCGACATCTAGTGTATATATCTATGCACCAGTCTGCGCACACGTCAGATCAGATCACTCGGACATGGCTGTGTATAAGTGGTAAAAACGATATAAATACTGTTCGTTTTCTCACACAAACCGCTCGTTTCGTGTCTTAGGCCATCAATGTGTACTTACGATGGGGAATTGTTTAATTTGGACGACGGGGAATTGTTTTAATTTGGACTCTGTGCTTGTGTTTTGAGACAGTGACCATCGACCTGCATTATATGACTGACAGACAAGAACGGTTTGACCTAAAAATATAAAAATTGAAACTACTGCGAAAAAAAAGACACCTACATCTTGGATGCCCTTGAGGTAAGCTAAAACATACCAAAAATTAATTTCAAAGTGAACTATCCCTTTAACCTGTGATTCTTAAACAGCCACAATGGCATTTCGGAACATTAATGTAGCCAAAGTGACCATCCAAACTTCGCGCCATTAACGTTAGCTAGAGCCATTTGGGCTCCTCAGGCAAAAGTTTAATAATCACTGACACTGACATACCCAAGTGAAAGCCAAAATATCTTAATAGCATTAATAATCAGTCACATTGTTCTAACTATTCAATAGGATACCTTTTTTTGGCTGTATTTGAACCTATCTAACAAGCTGACGATTAGCTTATTAAACATAACAAGCTAGCAATCAGCGAGAACTCGCCAACAGAATTCGAGCCACTTACCTCTATAATTAAAGATAAAATTCTCGTAGAAGAACTTGTATCCTTTCTCCAGCTTGGAAGATTTTACCTTGGAGTGTTCATTCACGAGTCGCACCACATCGTCTTGACCAACTTTTGGGAGATGCGAGAGCGAAGTAGTCCAGCGATAACAGGCAGCCATGGTGAACGCAATAACCGGAAGACGCAGTACACTGCTTCACGGCTACTTCCGCCGTTCTATTGTTTTGTGATAAAGGCCTATTCAAGAGATACAAATGTTAAATAAAATATAAACACGTTAAACAAAATAAACGTTCTTTCTCAGACGTGGACAGGCTCTGAGTTTCTGTCAGGTTGGTGTTGGACTTCTGGCTTCGGGTCAAGTCTCGATCTCAGAGCTCTCAGCAAGTATGTTATTTCCTATCCAAAACAAAGAGTATATGAACAAGTCGACTCATGAATGTTTTTTTAGAGCTAGAACAGAATTGAATTCTGTTTGGTTTACTTATTCTGTTATTTTCCTGTTTACTACAGGACTGCTGCTTTAAAACAATCTGTATAGTATCAAGCGCTATATAAATGAAGGTGATTTGACTATAACAAGAACATTACAATGAACACAAATTTGAAAATCTCACTACAAATAATCCAGAATTTAATCCTACTCTGCCTGTTACACTTCCTCACACCTGAAACTGATCGAGTGAATCTCCTCAACTTCTCCAATCTAGTTTAGTGCAAGATCAAACCATGGATGTTGAAATATCTGCTCTAAACTGGGGCGTTTAGATGGATCCGGGTCTAGACACTGTCTAATCAGATCCCTGCAGTCTGTACACATTTTAATAAGGAGAGAACTGGTTAGTCATGACCATGTGACCTGGCATTTTTGAAAACAGCTCTCGCTATACGTTGAGCTATATATAAAAATTCTGACACACTACAACCTTTTTACTTTCTGTACAAATCGTTTGCTTTATGTGTGTGTATCAATGTTATCATCATTATTCACTCACATTCGGATAAGTTGGGGTTTTGAAATGTAACTTTGGCTTGTGTGATTTCCGTTGCACTATGAAAAGGAAGACATTCGTTCGACAACTCGTACAGCAACACTCCTAGAGACCAGACATTTGCTGGGACGGCGTGGAATCGAGGTTCTGTCAAGACTTCAGGTGGGCAGTATCCCGGAGCTCCTGTAAGAAAGACATTTGCACATTGTTGAGCTTTTTTTTTAAAGCATCATCAAATAATTAGTAAGTCCTTCAGGTTTCCACACTCCCAAAATGCTCACCCCTGTATGTGTTGCTCTCGTAGCCATTCCAATTTAATAGCTGACCGCAGCCAAAGTCTATCAGCTTGAGCTGGTATTTCATCAACAGGAAATTCTTCGCATGAATGTCACTATGGAAAACACCATGTTCGTAGCAGACTCTCACTGCTATCACAGCCTGTGCCATGATGGCCCGTGAAAACATGTCAGACCAAGGTCTACGAGAAATTGCGTCCTTCAAGGTCTCGCAGGGTTCCGGATACTCCATAACCAGAGTGAATTTTCTAGGATGTTCAAACCAGTCGTATAGTTGTATGATGAAGGGGCTTATGGGTTCTCGCCTCATCATCAGCATCAGCGCCACTTCTGTAACGAGAGGTTCGGGATTCCCAGGCTAGAGAGAAGAAGCAGACAGAAGGTTAGCTGGCTAAAAATCTGAAGAAAACATTATTTTGAAATGTTCTATTCTTTGATCTTTTTAGATGCGTTCAAAAGAGCCTTTTCAGCTCAAAGTTATTTGGTGCCTCTTGGCTTATTTGTTGATCACATTTATACCTAATGCTTCCTACGGGTGTATTAACTACAGTAATCTGCACTTAAACAACTCAACACACATTCAGGTTTTGACCAACTTACAATATTAAGATAGCAATCGTTGTCAATCTTGCTTATCCGCTTGATGGCAACCTGCACAAAAAAAAGACCCAGTTTCAATAACCGTAACAGTATTCAAGCATCTGGCCTTGTACTAAGTATTAAACCATCTGTAAATTGTTTTAAATGTGTTTTGATGCATGCAAGAGCAAAATGTTTGTACAATTCAGTAAGATTTACCTTTTTGCCATCAAATTTGCGTGTTCCGTGGAACACCTTGCCAAATTCTCTGGATCCAATTTTCTTTTCCACGTTATAGAGAGACTCAAAGGACTCTGAAAAACAAACAGAAAAATACGTGACGTCCGAAGAAGAACATGTGGAAACAGTTGTCCAGAGGCCTGAGGATGGAACATTTTAGACATCAAAAACTGTTTTTGTTTTATTTATTTTTTTATAATATTAATTATCAATGTCAGTGGTCACATCAAATTGTTACTTTGGTTTCACTTTATTTTGGTCCCTTTAAGACATTCTATAAGTCTATAAGTAACATTGCACCTACATGTCTACTAACTCTCATTAGAGGTTAGAATAAGTTGACATGTAGTTGAAAAGTTACTTATAGTCAGTAGAATGTCTGTTGCTAGATCCATTGTTTTATTTAAAAAATGTCAGCGCTGGTGGAGAAAATAATATTATAATAGGGGAAATAATTTTAATATTCTGTAAAAACAAGCCTTATTTTGAGTGGAAAACAAGATAATACTGTTTAAAATAATGTTGGAGAAATAATGATTTACCATTATTTGGCTTGACGCCGGAGTGATCTGGAGCAGGTGACGATGGTTCAGGAGCTGGATCTGCTGGAGGAATAAAAGGCTCCACAACAGGGCTCTTCCTATGTTCTGTAACTTTTTCTGAAATGAAGAAAAAACAAATGAAAACAACTATTAGACCCATCTCTGACGTCAAATTAAGCAATGATATAATGACATAACTTACATTTTACTATTCAAATCTTATCTGTAATGTTACAAATCTAAATTAATGGGAATTGTCCACGCTATCCACCCGACTTCTGTTTAATGCCTGCATAAATGTCCCAACATATTATTTCACAATATTAATAGTCATTTTATTTCACTATTATCACGATTACGAGGGTGGAGCCTGGTGATTCCAATTCAACGATAAAGTTATTTTTCTTATTTTATCTGATCTTTTATTAAAAACAAAACATACATTTCCAGGCTTCATTTGGCTTTCATTTCATTTGGCTCACTTTACTGAACATGAAGAGAAAATTAGCGCGGACTCATGGTGCATGAACATACACAATGTCTGATTCCTGGACCAATTATGCCTACTGTAAATATACAAATATGTAAATATAACCTTTTAAATTTTAAAAATAAAATATAGCACAGAAATATATCAAATAGAAATAAAATTATCCATTTAAAGAATCTTAAAAGACTTCAATCTTTTGATTTCTGATCTGCTGCAAATCAGCTACAAGAAGTTACTTTACGTGATGTCAGAGGATCAGAATTAAAGCCTAGTAGAAAAGTAGAAAATAACAGATGGCAGAAATCTATCTATAAATTACAGAAACGTCTGTGTGTCTGTCTGTCTGTCTGTGTGTGTGTGTGAAAATGTAAAATTTTCTGGTTGCTAGACTCCAGTTGCTACTGTTAAAAGCAAATATCTTGTGGTTCATTTTCGTGTGTTTGTTTCTGGTTCAATAGATGGGGACAAGAAAAGAACAATTACTAAAAATGCACACAAAAACTGATTTTGCACCTGCGCCGTTTACTTCTGTATATTATATCTATTTATAAATTACGGGAACGTCTTTCTGTCTGTGTGTGTGTGTGTGTGTGTGTTTTATTCGCATATCTCTCGAACCGTTATTCCTATGGATTTCAAACTTGACAGGTGTCTCGCTACGGGCATGAGTAAAGTGCAGTGCCAAGTTTGACATTGTTTGGATTAGAAATGCAAAAAATATGGGTAAATATATATCGGTAAAAGAAGCACACACTGGCTTTTGCCGCTCTAGCCACTCTGGCTTTTGACCCTCACAGAGAGGGTCGAAGAAAGCAGTGGAGCTTAAGTAGCTTGGAGTTCCCTGTGTAGCCTGCTCCCTAAATCATGTAGTTCAATGTTCCACATTTATTGCATGTCATTATGTCAGTATCAGTATTTGCTTTCAACCATGCACAAATAAAAATGTCACTGAACTTTTGCTGTGCAATTGTAACAATGAGCACTCAAACACACCAAACCAACAATTACTAAAAACACACACAAAAACTGATTTTGCACACAAAAACTTTTGCACGGGCATTTTGCACTAGTCTACCTATAAATTACAGAAACGTCTGTCTGTCTGTGTGTCTGTCTGTGTCTGTTATTCGCATATCTCTCAAACCGTTAGTCCGATGGATTTCAAACTTGACAGGTGTCTCGCTACTGGCACGAGTAAGTGCAGTGCCAAGTTTGACGTTGTTGATTGGAAATGCTAAAGATATCGGTAAATATATCGGTCAAAGAAGCCCCAAGAAGGTTGTGGTTTAAAAATAAACATTCTGATATGTCAGCTACACTGTTTACTTCTGAATATTATATTTTATTCACGGCCATCATTTGTAGTAACCTAGCCTGCTCCCTGAATTCAATGCGTTCACAGTCTCTTTCACGGGCACCAAACCAACAATTACACTAAAAACACACACAAAAACTGATTTTGCATGGGCATTTTGCACAAGTATCATGAAACAAAGGTAATAATGACTCACTGTCATCCAGATCACAACTGGAGGGCTCTGGCACAGGCGGCAGTTTAGGAACGACAGGATCTGCATGCTGTGTTTTCTTAATCTTGGATGGACCTGGCACACACAGATCTTCACAGACCTGTCCTGGCAGGCACATCATCATGTCATGATCCACAGGATTTGTGTCCGGCGTTTGCTCCATCTTGGAGGGACCTGGCATAAAAGAAGATGTGTATTTATCTCAAAATATCTTAAAGGACAGTTGAGTATTGCAATAAGGGACATATAATCTTCACTCATCTTAAAATGGTGTGATTTTCAGCAGTTTTGAAAGGATGACCACAAAGCTTGTCTCGTATTTATTGAAAATGTTCTTAGTTTTTTGTTATGTCACACCATAAGAAACACTTACAGTACAGTTTAGTAAAACTTTTTTTATTTTTTTTATTGACCAAGTTAGTGATGTTTCTCAAATATCAGACTTCACTACATAAATATGTTTTTTTGTGTTTCATTTTCTTTTTTTTTACTGCATATTTGAGGAGCCAACAGGAGTAGAGAAGAAAAAATGAAGACTAACACCAGAAACATCAGGCTGAAATGGCCATGAATCAGGGTGGTTATAACTGGAGACTCACCATCTGTGTCTGGATGAACCTGTGATTCCTGCTCAGCCACAAAAGGATGCACTTTGGTTTTGGTTTGGATGGACTTTCTCAGAGCCTTCCATCCTCTCCAGAAGATGTTCTTCCCTTTTGCCTGTTTTTCTGCAAACAACAAATATTGATTAGAAACGTTTGTTTTATTAGCACAGATTACAGCTCAATGATTCACTAGTTCATGTTCCAAGAACACTAGAGAAATGGGCTAGTTGCATATGGGCGCCATTTAGATTTCCGATCTAGCGAGTTTGTGCAGACACCAGTGCAGAGAGACTACTATAAATATACAAATATGTAAATATCGCAAATTTTAAAAATTAAATATAGCACAGAAATAATAGAAATATAAATATCCATTTAAAGAATCTTAAAAGACTTCAATCTTTTGATTTCAATCTTCACTCATCTTAAAATGGTGTGATTTTCAGCAGTTTTGAAAGGATGACAACAAAGCCTGTCTCGTATTTATTGAAAATGTTCTTAGTTTTTTGTTATGTCACACCATAAGAAACATTTACAGTACAGTTTAGTAAAAATGTTTTTTAAAAAACTGACCAAGTTAGTGATGTTTCTCAAATATCAGACTTCACTACATAAATATGTTTTTTTGTGTGTTTAATTTTTTTTTTTTACTGCATATTTGAGGAGCCAACCGGAGTAGAGACGGAAAAATGAAGACTAACACCAGAAACATCAGGCTGAAATGGCCATGAATCAGGGTGGTTATAACTGGAGACTCACCATCTGTGTCTGGATAAACCTGTGATTCCTGCTCAGCCACAAAAGGATGCACTTTGGTTTTGGTTTGGATGGACTGTTTCAGAGCCTTCCATCCTCTCTTGAACATGTTCTTCCTTTTTGCCTGTTTTTCTGCAAACAACAAATATTGATTAGAAACGTCTGTTTTATTAGCACAGATTACAGCTCAATGATTCACTAGTTCATGTTCCAAGAACACTAGAGAAATGGGCTAGTTGCATATGACCGCCATGTTGGGATTTCCGATCTAACAAATTTGTGCAGATGCAAAAAATCTTTAAAAAATGTTGAAGAACAGCATAATTTTGTCTATTTAACTGAACATGACTTTAAAGTCCTGACTTGTATTATCTTAGAGCTATTTCCATATGGACATTTCTTTGTTGTGTCACAGTTTGAGTCACAGTTTTTCCTGGCAGATTAAAGGATATTTTGCGATTGTAACTGTAGGCTCGCGCTCGGTCGGCCCAAAGTCCGGCATCCGACCAGCGCGGAAGGTCTCTTCGTGTTACTGTCTTTTCTCGAGGCAAAGTATTTTTTGATTAAATGCAATACATTTTCTCATTTGTATTTTCTCGTTATTTCATCTGACTCAATAAATGAAAAGGTTTTAATGATATCTGTGCATCATTAAATGTGAGCGAATGTTTGACTATTCCTTTTAACTCTTTAATGAAAATAATGTCAAAGTCAGTCAGAATAATCAAATGTAACAATTTATTATGTCAGGTAAATGTATCATGCCAATTTCATAATCAATTCAAAGATAATCGATACAAAACATCAAATGCTCTGGATTAAAGAGAAGAGATGCAAACCCAACGTTATACATGAAGCTGAGAGTCTTACTCTTCAGGCTAATCTGAAGTACAGAAAGGCCCCGAACCCTTTGCTACATTCCATTATATAGACACAACCTCTTTCACATGGAAACATGTGCTAACAATGGAAATTTGCATTCAGAGGTTGCACTTTTTGGGGGTAGGAGACCATTTGCCAGGAGACCACCTTTCTTATGTGCCAGTAATCCCTAAATTCTTAAAAACCTTATTACCTTTTGTTTTACTTATTTGGAAATTAGGCATTTGTACCAGTCGCACTTATGACATTTCAAATGATACTAAGTATGTATAATACTCGATGATAATCATTCACATTAAACTATATATTTTCTTGGGTGAATTCAGGTGATCTGAGTATGAGAGAGAGGGGGTGAGGGATGAGGGAATGAAATGTAGATTAGGATGCCTCGGAGGTGAGACTTTTAATGGTGAGTTCAAATGGTAATTTCCAGCAAAATCCTATCAATACAATTATAGTGTATAGTGAGGCGGTTGTTATAGCAAAATAACAGCCCCTTCAGGCAGATTCAGGCGCTATAACAACCGCCTCGCCAGTCGCCATACATTACCCCGGCCTTACTTAAGTATGTGTTAGTTCTGAATGATGTATATTAACTCAGTACCTGTTGGGTGGTCCTCCAAAGGGACTCTCAGGTCCAGTGGGCAGTTTGGAGACATGATATGATATCAGATTGACACTGTCTCGGCCTGTTGTTTACAGTTGTAGACTGCGTTTGTACTCTTCGTCCGCTAGTGACTCTACTGAACTACTGTTATGATCACCTGAACTGAAGATTCCGTCAAAGTAACTCAATTTATATTGTATATATATTAAATGACACCGTATTCTGTCAGATTCTGAATCTCAACGAGCTGTGTAGACTCTATTTGACTGATTCTGATAATCGCTGCTGACCTGAACAACTCAGTGACGTCATAGGGATCTCGCGCAGCCTGTGACGCCACAGCTGCTGCTGCTTTTTTGGAAAAAAATAAATGTAATAATTTACTCGCCCTCATATAGTTCCAAACCTGTAAGACTTTCAGTCATCTTAAGAAAAGAAATTCAGATATTTTAAACTAAATCAGAGAGATGTATGGGAAGCCCTTTTAACATTTAAACGCTTAGTTTGACTATCCGGAATTAACATTGTAGATATCAACAACGTCTTTCTGACTAGTCGTAATTACATTTTGGATAGTTGGAATTGTCATTCAAGATATCTGTAACGTAATTGTGACTTGTGTCATTCAAGATATCTGTAATTCAGTTTTGACTAGGCAGAATGAAAGTTAAAGATATCTCAAACGTCATTATGACTACCCTTACGAAAAAGAAGTTTATTCAAGTGTTCTATTAGTATACTTCTTTTAAACTAAAAATAAGAAAGTATACTTTCAGTCTACTTTTTATATACTTCTCAGAAATATACTTAATTACACTTAAGTGTACTTGACTTATACTGAGAGAAAAGTCCAAGTATATTTGGCCTATACTTGTACTCAATCTTTTGATCGAGATATACTTAAAATTTGAATTATTAAAAGTATACTTGGCTTGTAGTTGTGTTAACTCTTTTGATTGAGTAGCCTATTAAATATACTTTTTTTTTTTTACATCGTTTTTCATATACAGTCTTATGAAACTTTGTTTGAAAATATTGATTAAAATATTGATATAAAACAGATATGTTTCTAATTCTGCGTATCTGAATTTTTGTGTCGGCTAGTCCACTGGTAGTGTACATATTTACTTTAACTTTTCCCCACCATTGACTGAATTTTCCAGCTATCCATGTTTTCACTGGTATACGGTAGGGGGCGCTATGACACATCTTCTAGTACAGAATCTCTGGATCAAAACACAGGAGAAGAAGAAGCTGAAACAAGTGATAGACGATTGCTCACTCAAATGTAAAATAATGTAATATCAAACATTAAACAGCTTGTAAATCAAAACTTAATGTTTCCAAATGAAATGAAGTGTAGACCTAACCCATGAAGAGAAAACGACTGTGAAGCTTTGGGGGTGTTGGACTCGATCTCCACCTGTGTTTTGATCATCGTTCTGGATCTGATCAAGGCCTAGTCTTTGACAAAAATGTGATTTCCTCAACTATTTTGTTTAAAATGTTGCCTTTATGAAACTTACTGACATTCAAGTGTTGATAAAAAAGGATGCATGAAGCTAATAAAATGTTTTTAAAATTAAAGTAGAGTTAAAGGTATTTTTCAAGTATAAAAAAAATAACATTTGAACATAGTAGTATAGGCCTACTGCAACTGCAAAAATTGTATATAAATAGTAAACTATAAGTATAATGTTAAGTTCACTTAAAGAAACCTTGTAGAATAAAACTACTAAACTAGTAGTTTACTGAGAGTACACTAAAAGAGTAAAAATAATATATAAATGGTAAACTATAAGTATGATGTTAAGTTCACTTAAAGAAAACTTGTAGTATGAAACTACTAAACTAGTAGTTTACTGAGAGTACATTAAAATAAAACTTGTAGTATAAAACTACTAAACTACTAGTTTACTGAGAGTATACTTCAAAGTTGCTACAAGTATTAAAATAGTAAACTACTAGTATACTCATAAGTTCACTTGCAGTACAAATGAGAAACATAATTATGAACTAGTTGTAAACTTAAAGTTTACTACTGTTACACTTATAGTACACTTAAACATATACTTTTATATACTTCAAGTGGGCCAATTTAGTCCCAAGCGGTATTAAAATAGTACACTTACAAGTTTACTACTAGTACATATTGACATTAGTATACTTACTACATAAAGTATACTTAAAAATATACTTGAACATTACTCAAGTATACTTCATAAAATGAACTTGAAGTATACTTTTTTTTCGTAAGGGTAGTGCAAATTATTGTGCATGACCTTGCTCTATTTTAGATATCCATAAAAACGTAATTTCCACTCCCCGCCATAATCAAAGAAGAAGTGGGTTAATTTCCTTATCTCTATGACTGGCTCTCTCAACAGACATTTACATCGATGGTCTGGCGTTATAATTAATTTTTATGTTTGCATAGATAAAGTATACATTCATTATTATACATAATTAATGTATACATATATACATTATTATTATTTATTTACTTACATTTTTCATGTTAATGTAAATGACAAATATGACACAACAGGATTTTGGTGGCTTTTAATCTGTCAATTATCATTAAATTGCATATATGAGCTATAAAAACCTGATCAATGAAATATACATTCATACCTGATGTATGAAATCTGATACTCAAAACACTCATTACAAGAGCTCCAGAACGTCCGTTGGGTCCTTACGATACTCAAATAGTGTAGGAAAACAGTATAACCATTTTGCAGGCAGTCAGTTAGCTTTGTTTACTTCCGGAATGACAAGGTAAACAGCTAGCAGACTCCCGGCAAAAACACAAACCATGAAACGATCTTTTACCTAACTGGAAGGCTAGTAACTAAGAAATAAAAAGCCTGTTCCAGTTGCATCATGTTAAAACAAAATTTATATCCTCACACAAATGAATTATGTTTAGAAACAATTCTTTATATTTATTGATTTACTGTAGGCTATGTATCCATGTGCTTATTTATGCAGTCATTAATGTATTGGTCTTACACCACTGTTATGTCCACTGGTCACGGCAATAAATACTATATTTTTGCAATTCCACAAGTCTCTCCATTTCCAGTGTAGCCTACTGGCCTATTCATATAGGGCCAGAGCACCGATGGGGTGAGGACCCTCTAGGAATTGCTCTGTTTATTATTATTAACTTAACTATATGCAATTTCAGTGCATGTATAAGAATTGGTATGCTGATATAAATTACAAAAAAATTACTTTTTCTTTTTGTAGGGAGAAAAGGCCGACCAGCCATTGATGTTACCAGAGAACACATTGAATTTCTGCTGAAGCAAGGCCATACAATTGCAAAAACTGCTGAAATACTGGGATGCTCCTCATCATTTCTGTACAAGAAGTCAAAGTTGATGGGTATACCTGTTAGAAGTATGCTGTCTGCAATAGATGATGGTGAACTAGAACAACATGTGAGGCAACTTCAGAGCCAATATCCTAATTCTGGAAATGAGGTAATTGGTGGTCTTTATCTTTAGGCTGTATTTAATTCACATTTGTGTGCCATTGTTTTGTGAATCTCGTGTCAATTTAGAAACCTTTCAAAAAATCTGTTTCAGATGATAAGAGCCCTGTTGCGCACACAGGGTGTGCTTGTTACTCGGTCCAGGGTGCGTGAGATGTTGACACGGGTGAATCCTACTGCTGCTGCAAGGAGATGGAGCCGGACAGTTGCTTCTCGTTACGCGTTCCTGGAACAGATTCGGACAGTTCTTGCTCTTTAGTCGCTCTCTCTGCCATGCAAGACTTTACTAAGATGTTCTTTAAATTATAGAGCTGTAATTACCAATCATAAAAGCTACAGAAACACCTCACACAGAACAGAACAGACACATTTTGATTACATAATCTTTTCCACATCTAAGATTTTTCTGGATTGTTCTATATGAACAAACAAACAGAAGAATGTCTCGGAGAACATAAATAGTTTGACTCTTAGGTTCAGGATCATATGAACTATTTTATAGGGTTCTTTTGAAATGACATATTCTTGGTGTGACTTTTAGGTCTTAAGGGTTCTTGTGCATTAACAAAGTAAACGTGATGATCTATAGGTTCTTTATGCACCAGTACATCCATGGAACATCAGGCTCTAAAAAGTCTGGAAGTACTCATTTTAAGAGAGGAAATACTCGTACTTTTATATTATATTCAAATTCAATCAATAGAAATATTGTTGTGGATGCGATGTTTTTGAACACTTCCTGTGGCGTGTTGTGTTTTAATGTTTTAACCACAAAGATAATTGCTTATCATGATAATACCAGATTGTCTGAGAAAATAGTTTCGTACAAATAATGCCCAAGGCCTATCTGTTTCCATTAAAAATATAAGTCAATTAAAAATACAATTCGGCCAGTGGAAAAGATTGAGAAAACTTTCTCTGAAATGTATTTTACACTATTTGATTTATGTATTCAAAAACAAGGCAAGGATAGGCAAACAACTTGATTTTTATTAATGTAATGTGTCTTGTACCGTTAAACGTTATCACGTGGATGAATAATAATATGCAAATGATATGCAGATGAGGATCTGCATAGTAAAACTAGGCGTTGTAAGCTCCATATATGGTTATTTCGAGGTGGAGACGCATGTGCGCACAATCTTCCGCTGACTGGGATTTATAAAGTGAATTCTGCGCAGTTTCTGGCGTACGAACGGTTTTATAAGTCTGAATATTTTTTTGCGTACGCCATTTTTGCCTTTCGGGCGCACGTACACTTTTAGTAAGGTTCCTACGCACAGTTTTATAAATGAGACCCCTGGTCTGTTTCATGGATCACCTGCCCCTGGTTTTTGATTTTCTTGTTCACACACAAGCACACATTTTTGTTATCTGTCATTGTTTAATAAAAAATATTTTATTTGAAAACCTTCATTTGTATCAGCCATGCTTAATTGATGTCTCAATAGCTGTAACAGAAGTTGCAAGTGTTTTGTTAGTTAATTGCTTAAGTTACTTGGATTGAGTTACAGCTACCCTTACTCTTAGCCTACTCTGTACACTAACCCAGAGCCATAGAGAAAAATCTTCACTCTGCACTTACCTATATACCCAAACATAAAAGCGTAAATTCGTTTTTAATCTGTTATAGTTTTGATTATATGTGTATGGCTTAATCTTAAAATTATATTCTTAGTCTTAACATGATCATGTTTCACGTTGTGGTCCTGGGGGTGGCCACTTTCATCAGAAGAAGTGAGCTAGCTTCTAAGCGAATTCTGAACGGACCGCCACGGCAGACCTAAGCAAAATCACAGGAATCAATAGCCTAATACGCCCAGTTGTGCTAAAATAAATATCATGAGACGTCCATCATCAGATGAATGATATGGAAAAGTTAAGTTAGAGCCGCTAAAGCCAGTGCTACTACCCATGCGAACATGAACACTAAGCTTTTCCCTCCAAAAATATAGCCTAAAACTTATCTCCAAATGCAAAACTGACATTAACAAAATGCAATAATGCAATAACAGCTGAAAAAGTACTTGGGTGTGTGTTTTATTTTATATTTACCGTTCAATAATGCAATCGCTGCTGTCTGTCCAATAGAAGAACATGACAGCCAGCGTATGTTTTGGAACTATTGGGGCTTACATGAACCACGTGACAGCCATAGCGGCGACATCAAAGAGTGTCGCAACTCTATCTCTCTATGGCTCTGGCCAGCAGGGCCCTTTTGTCCCATAAATCAGGCCTCAACCAGTATTTTCAGTCTTACATACATATACATTATTATACATATATTATACATATATTATATATACATATAATGTATGTTATATGTATATATAATATACATTATATATATATACACATTACATATACATTAATATATACAAAATATATATACAGTGGGGCACATAATCCTGCTCGTTTGTCAAGTCAAGTCACTTTTATTTATATAGCGCTTTTTACTATACAGATAGTATCAAAGCAGCTTCACATTGATAACATGAAAATAATACAACAAAGTTTGTTTCTAGAAGAAAATTGCATCGTCGTCCACCCTTAATAAGGCAGATCAATAATATTGTTGAATATTAAATGTCCCCAACTAAGCAAGCCGAAAGCCAAGGCAACAGTGGCAAGGAACCAAAACTCCATCAGGTCATTGAATGGAGAAAAAAACCTTGGGAGAACCCAGGCTCAGTCGGGGGCCAGTTCTCCTCTGGCCAACGAGCGAACAGTGTATGATTATGATCCAGGCAGCATTACAGGTCAGAAGTCAGATTGGTTGTGTCGATGAGGCCTTCACAGGGCTGATGAGGCTGGCACTTCAGGGATGTGTCATGGTTAGGGTCCAGGTGGAGATCCACCATCTGATCTGGATACGACCGGGATCCACCTCACTTCAGGAAACGGAGAGACTGGTTGACACTTCAGGACTGCGTTGTCGTCGTGTCCAGGCGCTGGTCCTTCATCAGATCTGGATACGGCCTGGATCCGGTGGACTGCGTTAAACCTCGGTATAAACAGAGAGACTAATATTAGCGTAGACGCCATTCTTCTTATGATGTAACGAGTACATCAGGATTTATGGGAAGTGTTCCCGGTTCCGGCTGGCCTAACCTATGCAGCATAATAGAATTATAAAAGTCTATAATGTGTATGCTAGGTCAAAGAGATGTGTTTTTAATCTAGCTTTGAACTGACAGAGTGTGTCTGCTTCCCGGACAATGTTAGGAAGACTGTTCCAAAGTTTTGTTGCTAAATAGGAAAAGGATCTACCGCCAGCAGTCCATTTTGATATTCTAGGTATTATCAACTGGACGGAATTTTGAGATTGCAATAGACGTGAAGGACTATAATGCGTTAAGAGCTCGCTCAAGTACTGCAGAGCTAAACCATTTAGTGCTTTGTAAGTAATCAGCAATATTTTAAAATGTATATACAGTAAAATAATACAGTTATTATTATCACAATAATTATCACAATACAATTATTCAAATTCTTAGTGTTAAGCATGATAATATGGTAGCATATCACACTGAAGTAGGCTGATTTAAAATGAACATTTATTTAAAATAAAAGTTCTTCTTTTGGCAGAATTACATTTCCTTAATAGGCTAATCAGAGGCTTTACTCCCTTCAAACATAAATTGTCAATGTTTCATTACATCACTGTTTGAAAACACTCAGAATAATTTTTTGTTCAGTTCATTGTTCATTTCAAATTCTTAAATTTAATCAATCTATTAAATTAAAATTATAAGACACTAGGCTGTTACCAATCAAATTAAATAATTTACACTGAAAAATTAAAACTGTATTAAATGAGACTTTGAGAGTGTAAATATTTTTTCAATATACAAATAAGGAATGTTGAAAAGAATGATAGGCTACTTTGAAACTAAACCGCCAGTATGAGCAAAGAGTATAGAAGTACCAAGAGGCGAAACTCCGTTGCAGTTTTGACAACAATCGCTAGATGGCGCTGCTGTCGCGCTGTCGCCATTTTGGACTGAACCAACGGCTTTACCGTTAGTACAACTACCATATACAGCATTAACATTATGTCTGGAAATAATTGGAAACAAAGAAAACAGTGTTCTGCCATCGACTGCAACAACTACCAGTGTACAACCAATCAACTAGCATTTCATAGATTCCCCAAAGATCCAGAGAGGTAAAGTAGAAAAGGTTTTTATTAACGTTAAAGTGAGCTAACGTCAACGATAACGTGCTGTAACGTTAATGTAAGCTATCCCATAACCGCAGTAACAGTTTGCTAACGTTATGTATTTGGTCGAAATTGAGTCAAGACTCGAAATGGGCTTTTTAAATCGCATATTTTTTCTTTATTAATTAATTGTTATCACTAAATTAACCCTTTAACTGTCGAGTCCTGATATGTTTTCCTTGATTGGTTTTCCCTGAAGAAAATTACGTTGTTGAAAACGAAAGTAAAAGAGCGATGCTCGTTCATTGCATTTTACCGTGATGAGAGTTCCATGTCTTTATTAAGAAACTTCTTAAAAGGAAAGGAAAGGAAAGGAAAGGAAAGGAGAGGAACTTCCTGCTCAGCTTGGACCCTCTTGCTAACTGCTCCGCGCTTTGCTCTATCGCTTTTACATTTTATCTCTCCCATATTTTCATATTTTATTTCCTTTTATCACCTAATTTTAACTTCAGCAAATCAGCACAGTGCTCAAACGACAAAGTTTGGATTATTACAAAAACGCAGAATTCTTTTACCCAACCAGCTTACATTCCGGGGAAAGGAAAACACAACTGCCTACACTCATAAGGATAAGAGAGAAAATGCCTCTTCTGGTTCAAGAATCTACTTGCTGCACTAACTTCTTGAAACAAAGTTACGTACGGGACCACCAAACCAGACGGAACATACAACAGAGCTTCGTCATGGACACCCTCAGCATATAGCCGGTGAGTCCCATGAAACTAGTGCTCCTCAACAGGTAGAGAAACAAGCCGATCGACTTACAAATCGATGGCACAAACAGGGAGCGAGACCCAAAGGCACTCGAGACATCAGATTGTCACGAGCCTCACATATTACCGCAGTAGCATCCTCTACCCCAGATACAACTCTGACAAGGATAGCAAACACTGGTCTCCTACCACCGCCTATACATCTTGAGAACAGATTTCAAGTACTAATGAATGTAAATGAGGAATCCCCAAACGTGATGAATGTGATCGAACACAGACTGAATCAGCCTGTAGCTAACACTGATGCTAACTGGCGCTCAAGGTCGAGCAGACAGCGGCACTCAGCTCAGAGCGCAGCCGAGCCCAGGACTCTGATAGTGGGAGACTCCATAATCAGAAACATTAGCGGCAGGGATACAACTACATGCTGCCTTCCACAAGCAACAACTTCTGATATAAACAGGGAACTTCAGAACATTCTGATGAAACATAAGACTGCAAATCGACTCATCATTCATGTGGGGAAGAATGATATTCATAAAGAGCAGTCAGAACTCCTTAAGAAGGATTTCAATGAACTTTTTGAAACACTTAAAAGACTGAAAGTTCAAACATTCATCAGTGGACCACTCCCAGCAAGAGGAACAAACAGGTTTTCACGGTTGCTTGGGCTTAATACTAGGGATGTCCCGATACCACTTTTTCACTTCCGATACGATACCGATGCCGCAGCTTTGGCTATTTGCCGATACCGATATCAATCCGATATTTTTATTTTATTCTTGAACTAATACTACTAATAATAAAATATATGGAAGCACTTTGCTCAATTAGCCACATAAAAACATCTCACTCAAATGGAGAACAAATACTTCTCCAGTATATAGTCCACAACAACAGCTGATAATGAAAGACTGCCACACTTTATTCAAAAGACCTTGAGATATGTTTGGTAACCTGAATGAATTTAAAATTAATTTGCTATATTTTAGATCAATATATTTGTTTCCTTCAAATTTTTATTAACTTTAACTTTATTCTAATCTGAATTATAAATCATTTATTTCTGTATAAAATAATACTACTTTTAAAAACACATTTGATTTTCTTTTTTAATCAATGTAGAATGTGTAAATTAAAAATAAACAGATTAGTGCTCTGTTTTAGGACAAGAAATGAAAACCAATGCAATATGATGAATGTCCAAAAGATGAGATCATTTTTGCTTTTAAACAGCGTGTGTGTGTGTCTGTGTGTGTGTGATTTTGGTTGGGTGACAGTTACAGTTTGACAAGAGTTTACAGTTTGACAAAAGCACAATGTTGTGTTTTACACAAATATAAATAGGCTAAACACTTTTTGCAGTTTTAATGATGTCCTGTATGAAAATGACGGAGTATGTTTTTATGTTTCCACTGTTCGATGGCGCCCGTGCCTCTCTCTCTCTGACACACACACACACATTCCAGCATTGCAATCTTGACATCGCAGCCTGTTCATTTTGCTGCATTCACACCAAACGCGAATAGAGCGTCAAATTCGCGTCTAGTTCGATGATTGAACAGTTTGAATCCATTCGCGCGTCCAAAGCGAATAGGACGCGCCGCGCGCGTATAATGATAAAGCGAGCATTTGAAGCGATATAGACGCGCGTTCAGAGCTAAGGCAGGGCTACAGATTAGGTGTCCCTAAAGAACCCGCATATGTCTATACGCGAGTTTATTTTTATACCGTGTATTCTATGTGTAAATCCATGCACCCCTAATAGGTATTGGATCATAGGTATCGGATCATTTTTTTTCTCCCCTCCGATATCCGATCTAGCGTTTTGGGCCAGCGTTTTGAAGTTGACAACTTCAATCTTTTCTGGAGTCAGAGACAACTGTTTCATCGGGATGGCCATCACCCAAACAAACTTAGT
Organism: Leuciscus leuciscus; assembly: GCF_965113295.1. Lineage (NCBI taxonomy): Eukaryota > Metazoa > Chordata > Actinopteri > Cypriniformes > Leuciscidae > Leuciscus > Leuciscus leuciscus. The sequence goes on from NC_138728.1 coordinate 49,863,190, forward strand.
TCAAGAGTGTTAAAGGACAATATCTACTTCTCCCTCAATCATCCTTCTGCAGTGTGTGCCAATCTGAACGGCACACACACACCTGGACACAGTATGAATGACCACGGGACTTCACTTCAGCAGCAAAATGGACATGCGGTTGACATATCACACAAGGACAATGATAACACCACTCCGCCACAACAACCTCTGCTCACGGACACAATCTCAGCTGAGCCCTGCCCACAGAGCTCACCACAGACAGACACATTAGAACTGCTCCAAGATTCAGCACCCAAGGACGACTTCGTTTTTCGGTTCGGTTTGAATATCGTTATACCCCTACCTGCCACTGAAGCTAGATCTGTGTCTGTCAAGAAGAGATGCTTAAATGAGAACACTAGTGTACTATTTATGAAGGCAAAAGTGTGTTAAACATACCAAGCTTAACACCAAGCATATCTGCAGACTCTGTTGATTTTCTCCTTGATTCTTTTAACTCAAAAGTTAAAAATGTAATTGATGATATTGCTCCTGTTAAAGTCAGGAAGAAGACCTTTTATTAACGTTGAACATATTGAGCAAAAGAAAAATGAGTGCCCCGTTTATCGGAACGAAACTGAACGATACAGCTCACGTACAGCGGCCTATAAATAATGTGCACGCGAGTTTTATTTATTTTTATACCGTGTATTCTCTGTGTAAATCCATGCACCAAACGTACGTTCAGTACGAATACATGTACCGTTTGCACTGCTGTTGAGTTTCTCCAAGGTGCTTTTTGTCTGCCACTCTTCTTCCTGACTTTAACAGGAGCAATACCATCAATTACACTTTTAACTTTTGAGTTAAAAGAATCAAGGAGAAAATCAACAGAGTCTGCAGATATGCTTGGTGTTAAGCTTGGTATGTTTAACACACTTTTGCCTTCATAAATAGTACACTAGTGTTCTCATTTAAGCATCTCTTCTTGACAGACACAGATCTAGCTTCAGTGGCAGGTAGGGGTATAACGATATTCAAACCGAACCGAAAAACGAAGTCGTCCTTGGGTGCTGAATCTTGGAGCAGTTCTAATGTGTCTGTCTGTGGTGAGCTCTGTGGGCAGGGCTCAGCTGAGATTGTGTCCGTGAGCAGAGGTTGTTGTGGCGGAGTGGTGTTATCATTGTCCTTGTGTGATATGTCAACCGCATGTCCATTTTGCTGCTGAAGTGAAGTCCCGTGGTCATTCATACTGTGTCCAGGTGTGTGTGTGCCGTTCAGATTGGCACACACTGCAGAAGGATGATTGAGGGAGAAGTAGATATTGTCCTTTAACACTCTTGAACTAAGTTTGTTTGGGTGATGGCCATCCCGATGAAACAGTTGTCTCTGACTCCAGAAAAGATTGAAGTTGTCAATGAAGTTCACTCCTTTTATATTGCAGGTTTTTTGCAGCCATGTATTAAGTAGGGATGTCCCGATCCGATCCACGGCATCGGTATCGTGCCGATACTGGCCCAAAACGCTAGATCGGATATCGGAGGGGAGAAAAAAAAAGATCCGATACCTATGATCCAATACCTATTAGGGGTGCATGGATTTACACATAGAATACACGGTATAAAAATAAATAAAACTCGCGTATAGACATATGCGGGTTCTTTAGGGACACCTAATCTGTAGCCCTGCCTTAGCTATATCGCTTCAAATGCTCGCTTTATCATTATACGCGCGCGGCGCGTCCTATTCGCTTTGGACGCGCGAATGGATTCAAACTGTTCAATCATCGAACTAGACGCGAATTTGACGCTCTATTCGCGTTTGGTGTGAATGCAGCAAAATGAACAGGCTGCGATGTCAAGATTGCAATGCTGGAATGTGTGTGTGTGTGTGTGTGTGTGTGTGTCAGAGAGAGAGAGGCACGGGCGCCATCGAACAGTGGAAACATAAAAACATACTCCGTCATTTTCATACAGGACATCATTAAAACTGCAAAAAGTGTTTAGCCTACTTATATTTGTGTAAAACACAACATTGTGCTTTTGTCAAACTGTAAACTCTTGTCAAACTGTAACTGTCACTCAACCAAAATCACACAGACACACACACACGCTGTTTAAAAGCAAAAATGATCTCATCTTTTGGACATTCATCATATTGCATTGGTTTTCATTTCTTGTCCTAAAACAGAGCACTAATCTGTTTATTTTTAATTTACACATTCTACATTGATTAAAAAAGAAAATCAAATGTGTTTTTAAAAGTAGTATTATTTTATACAGAAATAAATTATTTATAATTCAGATTAGAATAAAGTTAAAGTTAATTAAAATTTTAAGAATAAAATAAAAATATCGGATTGATATCGGTATCGGCAAATAGCCAAAGCTGCGGCATCGGTATCGTATCGGAAGTGAAAAAGTGGTATCGGGACATCCCTAGTAGTTACTATGTCTGATTTCAAAGAAATTGATGGCAAAATTTTGGAAGAAACCGTACAGCACCTTAAAACATCAACATGCGCCCTTGACACACTTCCCACATCTTTTTTCAAAAGTGTGTTAAACAGTTTAGAAGCAGATCTTTTAGAAGTGGTAAGTGCCTCACTTCTCTCTGGGAGTTTTCCAAACTCCCTGAAAACTGCAGTTGTCAAGCCCCTCCTGAAAAAGAGCAATCTGGATAAGACCATATTAAGCAACTATAGACCGATCTCAAATCTTCCTTTCATAGGCAAGATCATTGAAAAAGTTGTCTTAAATCAGCTGAACAAATTCGAATGGATACTTTGACAATTTTCAATCTGGTTTCCGACCGCACCACAGCACAGAGACAGCGCTCATAAAGATAATAAACGATATTCGCTTAAAGGGATAGTTCACTTTGAAATTAATTTTTGGTATGTTTTAGCTTACCTCAAGGGCATCCAAGATGTAGGTGTCTTTTTTTCCGCAGTAGTTTCAATTTTGATATTTTTAGGTCAAACCGTTCTTGTCTGTCAGTCATATAATGCAGGTCTATGGTCATTATCTCAAAGAGCATGCACAGAGTCCAAATTAAAACAATTCCCCGTCGTCCAAATTAAACAATTCCCCATCGTAAGTACACATTGATGGCCTAAGACACGAAACGAGTGGTTTGTGTGAGAAAACGAACAGTATTTATATCGTTTTTAACACTTATACACAGCCATGTCCGAGTGATCTGATCTGACGTGTACGCAGACTGGTGCATAGATATATACACTAGATGTCGCCTTAAAGACATTCGTTCCAATGAACTGCCGTAGACAAGGCGACATCTAGTGTGTATATATCTATGCACCAGTCTGCGTACACGTCAGATCAGATCACTTCGACATGGCAGCGTATAAGAGGTAAAAACGATATAAATACTGTTCGTTTTCTCACACAAACCGCTCGTTTCGTGTCTTAGGCCATCAATGTGTACTTACATGCTCTTTGAGATAATGACCATAGACCTGCATTATATGACTGACAGACAAGAACAGTTTGACCTAAAAATATCAAAATTGAAACTACTGCGGAAAAAAAGACACCTACATCTTGGATGCCCTTGAGGTAAGCTAAAACATACCAAAAATTAATTTCAAAGTGAACTATCCCTTTAAGCGAATATCGTTTATTATCTTTATGAGCGCTGTCTCTGTGCTGTGGTGCGGTCGGAAACCAGATTGAAAATTGTCAAAGTATCCATTCGAATTTGTTCAGCTGATTTAAGACAACTTTTTCAATGATCTTGCCTATGAAAGGAAGATTTGAGATCGGTCTATAGTTGCTTAATATGGTCTTATCCAGATTGCTCTTTTTCAGGAGGGGCTTGACAACTGCAGTTTTCAGGGAGTTTGGAAAACTCCCAGAGAGAAGTGAGGCACTTACCACTTCTAAAAGATCTGCTTCTAAACTGTTTAACACACTTTTGAAAAAAGATGTGGGAAGTGTGTCAAGGGCGCATGTTGATGTTTTAAGGTGCTGTACGGTTTCTTCCAAAATTTTGCCATCAATTTCTTTGAAATCAGACATAGTAACTACTAGGGATGTCCCGATACCACTTTTTCACTTCCGATACGATACCGATGCCGCAGCTTTGGCTATTTGCCGATACCGATATCAATCCGATATTTTTATTTTATTCTTAAAATTTTAATTAACTTTAACTTTATTCTAATCTGAATTATAAATAATTTATTTCTGTATAAAATAATACTACTTTTAAAAACACATTTGATTTTCTTTTTTAATCAATGTAGAATGTGTAAATTAAAAATAAACAGATTAGTGCTCTGTTTTAGGACAAGAAATGAAAACCAATGCAATATGATGAATGTCCAAAAGATGAGATCATTTTTGCTTTTAAACAGCGTGTGTGTGTGTCTGTGTGATTTTGGTTGAGTGACAGTTACAGTTTGACAAGAGTTTACAGTTTGACAAAAGCACAATGTTGTGTTTTACACAAATATAAGTAGGCTAAACACTTTTTGCAGTTTTAATGATGTCCTGTATGAAAATGACGGAGTATGTTTTTATGTTTCCACTGTTCGATGGCGCCCGTGCCTCTCTCTCTCTGACACACACACACACACACACACATTCCAGCATTGCAATCTTGACATCGCAGCCTGTTCATTTTGCTGCATTCACACCAAACGCGAATAGAGCGTCAAATTCGCGTCTAGTTCGATGATTGAACAGTTTGAATCCATTCGCGCGTCCAAAGCGAATAGGACGCGCCGCGCGCGTATAATGATAAAGCGAGCATTTGAAGCGATATAGCTAAGGCAGGGCTACAGATTAGGTGTCCCTAAAGAACCCGCATATGTCTATACGCGAGTTTTATTTATTTTTATACCGTGTATTCTATGTGTAAATCCATGCACCCCTAATAGGTATTGGATCATAGTTATCGGATCTTTTTTTTTCTCCCCTCCGATATCCGATCTAGCGTTTTGGGCCAGTATCGGCACGATACCGATGCCGTGGATCGGATCGGGACATCCCTACTTAATACATGGCTGCAAAAAACCTGCAATATAAAAGGAGTGAACTTCATTGACAACTTCAATCTTTTCTGGAGTCAGAGACAACTGTTTCATCGGGATGGCCATCACCCAAACAAACTTAGTTCAAGAGTGTTAAAGGACAATATCTACTTCTCCCTCAATCATCCTTCTGCAGTGTGTGCCAATCTGAACGGCACACACACACCTGGACACAGTATGAATGACCACGGGACTTCACTTCAGCAGCAAAATGGACATGCGGTTGACATATCACACAAGGACAATGATAACACCACTCCGCCACAACAACCTCTGCTCACGGACACAATCTCAGCTGAGCCCTGCCCACAGAGCTCACCACAGACAGACACATTAGAACTGCTCCAAGATTCAGCACCCAAGGACGACTTCGTTTTTCGGTTCGGTTTGAATATCGTTATACCCCTACCTGCCACTGAAGCTAGATCTGTGTCTGTCAAGAAGAGATGCTTAAATGAGAACACTAGTGTACTATTTATGAAGGCAAAAGTGTGTTAAACATACCAAGCTTAACACCAAGCATATCTGCAGACTCTGTTGATTTTCTCCTTGATTCTTTTAACTCAAAAGTTAAAAGTGTAATTGATGGTATTGCTCCTGTTAAAGTCAGGAAGAAGAGTGGCAGACAAAAAGCACCTTGGAGAAACTCAACAGCAGTGCAAACGGTACATGTATTCGTACTGAACGTACGTTTGGTGCATGGATTTACACAGAGAATACACGGTATAAAAATAAATAAAACTCGCGTGCACATTATTTATAGGCCGCTGTACGTGAGCTGTATCGTTCAGTTTCGTTCCGATAAACGGGGCACTAATTTTTCTTTTGCTCAATATGTTCAACGTTAATAAAAGGTCTTCTTCCTGACTTTAACAGGAGCAATATCATCAATTACATTTTTAACTTTTGAGTTAAAAGAATCAAGGAGAAAATCAACAGAGTCTGCAGATATGCTTGGTGTTAAGCTTGGTATGTTTAACACACTTTTGCCTTCATAAATAGTACACTAGTGTTCTCATTTAAGCATCTCTTCTTGACAGACACAGATCTAGCTTCAGTGGCAGGTAGGGGTATAACGATATTCAAACCGAACCGAAAAACGAAGTCGTCCTTGGGTGCTGAATCTTGGAGCAGTTCTAATGTGTCTGTCTGTGGTGAGCTCTGTGGGCAGGGCTCAGCTGAGATTGTGTCCGTGAGCAGAGGTTGTTGTGGCGGAGTGGTGTTATCATTGTCCTTGTGTGATATGTCAACCGCATGTCCATTTTGCTGCTGAAGTGAAGTCCCGTGGTCATTCATACTGTGTCCAGGTGTGTGTGTGCCGTTCAGATTGGCACACACTGCAGAAGGATGATTGAGGGAGAAGTAGATATTGTCCTTTAACACTCTTGAACTAAGTTTGTTTGGGTGATGGCCATCCCGATGAAACAGTTGTCTCTGACTCCAGAAAAGATTGAAGTTGTCAACTTCAAAACGCTGGCCCAAAACGCTAGATCGGATATCGGAGGGGAGAAAAAAAATGATCCGATACCTATGATCCAATACCTATTAGGGGTGCATGGATTTACACATAGAATACACGGTATAAAAATAAACTCGCGTATAGACATATGCGGGTTCTTTAGGGACACCTAATCTGTAGCCCTGCCTTAGCTCTGAACGCGCGTCTATATCGCTTCAAATGCTCGCTTTATCATTATACGCGCGCGGCGCGTCCTATTCGCTTTGGACGCGCGAATGGATTCAAACTGTTCAATCATCGAACTAGACGCGAATTTGACGCTCTATTCGCGTTTGGTGTGAATGCAGCAAAATGAACAGGCTGCGATGTCAAGATTGCAATGCTGGAATGTGTGTGTGTGTGTGTGTGTCAGAGAGAGAGAGGCACGGGCGCCATCGAACAGTGGAAACATAAAAACATACTCCGTCATTTTCATACAGGACATCATTAAAACTGCAAAAAGTGTTTAGCCTACTTATATTTGTGTAAAACACAACATTGTGCTTTTGTCAAACTGTAAACTCTTGTCAAACTGTAACTGTCACTCAACCAAAATCACACACACACAGACACACACACGCTGTTTAAAAGCAAAAATGATCTCATCTTTTGGACATTCATCATATTGCATTGGTTTTCATTTCTTGTCCTAAAACAGAGCAGTAATCTGTTTATTTTTAATTTACATTGATTAAAAAAGAAAATCAAATGTGTTTTTAAAAGTAGTATTATTTTATACAGAAATAAATGATTTATAATTCAGATTAGAATAAAGTTAAAGTTAATAAAAATTTTAAGGAAACAAATATATTGATCTAAAATATAGCAAATTAATTTTAAATTCATTCAGGTTACCAAACATATCTCAAGGTCTTTTGAATAAAGTGTGGCAGTCTTTCATTATCAGCTGTTGTTGTGGACTATATACTGGAGAAGTATTTGTTCTCCATTTGAGTGAGATGTGGCTAATTGAGCAAAGTGCTTCCATATATTTTATTATTAGTAGTATTAGTTCAAGAATAAAATAAAAATATCGGATTGATATCGGTATCAGCAAATAGCCAAAGCTGTGGCATCGGTATCGTATCGGAAGTGAAAAAGTGGTATCGGGACATCCCTAGTAGTTACTATGTCTGATTTCAAAGAAATTGATGGCAAAATTTTGGAAGAAACCGTACAGCACCTTAAAACATCAACATGCGCCCTTGACACACTTCCCACATCTTTTTTCAAAAGTGTGTTAAACAGTTTAGAAGCAGATCTTTTAGAAGTGGTAAGTGCCTCACTTCTCTCTGGGAGTTTTCCAAACTCCCTGAAAACTGCAGTTGTCAAGCCCCTCCTGAAAAAGAGCATATTAAGCAACTATAGACCGATCTCAAATCTTCCTTTCATAGGCAAGATCATTGAAAAAGTTGTCTTAAATCAGTTGAACAAATTCTTAAGCTCGAATGGATACTTTGACAATTTTCAATCTGGTTTCCGACCGCACCACAGCACAGAGACAGCGCTCATAAAGATAATAAACGATATTCGCTTAAATACTGATACAGGCAAATTATCAGTGCTGGTACTACTCGACCTCAGTGCTGCATTTGACACTGTCGATCACTGTCGAATCCTTACCGGATTCTGAAACACCTGGGACCTTTGAATTAGCGCATAGCGTTGGAGGCCACTCAGTCTTGTGTGTGTATTTTTGAATTTTGTGTACATTTCTGAATTTTGTATGCATTTGTGAATCTTCTGTGCTTTTAAAATTTTGTGTGTGCATTTCTGAATTTTGTGCGCATTTGTGTATCCTGTGTGTGCATATGTGAATGTAGTGTGTGCATTTATCTTAATTGAGACTCTTCTAGCTCCATACAGCTCCCACTGGCTCCCACGTAATTCGAACCATGCTTGTAGCGATCCTCCTCCACTTCTTGCTAAAAAGAGAGTCAGTTGGACATGAGTCAAAGCTATGGATGTTTTTCATATTCATAAGTAAGGTTCTAGGGATATGAAACACTTTTCACACTACACTTAACTCAGGGTTAACATATTTTTTAAACCCAGTCTGCTTTTAACCCTGGGTTAAGATTAAGAACATTTCAAACATATTTTGTCATTTTGTTATGTGGGTTAAGACCACTTTTTAACCCACAAACATTGAACGTGGTTCATGAATGTAGTACTCGTATAGCTGGTTCAATTGATAATTCACTGTCTGAATACCTCAAAAGGTTTGGCAAGGTCTGAGGCTGAATTCCTGCCTGCTGAGAGTCTGCCAGGGGCAATGACACCTGAAGGAGGCACTGCAGAGCAAGAAGAGAGAGAATACATACATACATAGATGCACAATTTAAAAGCCTGTTCTCCATGATTCATTATTATTGTTAAAAAATATAGATTTAGTTTGTAGATTCTGAGTTACTGGTGACTAATGATTTGTTTTGAATCAATTTTGGTGCAGAACAAGCTCTTTTTTTAATCTTCTACAACCCCATTAGAAAACTAGTATATAAAAGTATAGTATATAATTTTTTAAAATCAATTGTACAAAGATCATCAAGATTTTCAGGAATATCACACTGCAGCCTTTTTCTTTCCAGCACTTCACCAGCACTGGTTTTCTGCACCACAACCTCTGGCAGTCTCCAGGTCCCTTCTTCTTTATCCCACACTGCTTCCCTCCACAGCCAGTCTAGGTTCAGACCGTTCACGACAGGGACATCCAGCAGTCCAACATTCCTCGAAGCAGCTGGTTTTCCAGCTTTAGACACGCGATGAGGGCCAGATGGTCAGACTCTGCCTGAAGAACATATGGTTGGACATTTGAGATTGGTTCTAAAGTTTCTTCTCAATAGCAAAACTAGAAATATAATCTAGAAGTTAAGACAAAAACAATAAGCTTTTTATATGCATTTTTTAAAATTGTAGATCATAGATCCTATACATTTACTATTTCAAAACACAATATTTAGTCCTGTACATTTAGAATATATATATATATATATATAGTTCTGTATATTTATATATACAGAACTCTACTTCTGTGTATATTGTACTGCATAAATACTGTGTGTATATTTGTATATTTATATAGTATACATTCTGTATTGTGTGTATATTTATTTGTTTTGTATATTTTTGTAACAGTGTGCGCCATACTATGCTATACACAGGAAAAAAATTGCAAATAATGGATGCTTAAGTATTTCTATTGACAATAAAAAAAAATTAAAATCAACACATTAAAATAGAAAGTTTCCTCAAAAATTCTTCACGATCTTCTGGCCTCATCCTTGTGCAGAAACAACAACTTTAAAACTCTTCCATTGACTTCATATCAGTACACACCTCTTTTATATTGTCTCCCTCTGATGTGTTGCTCTGGGGTCGCAGAACAGCTGGAGGATCTTCTGAATTCTGACCAGCCAAAAGTGCTGTTAAAAGACAAAAATAAGTCGAAATTGCGCTCTTTCACTATTGAAAGAGCTTCAAATTTACACAAATGTTGTGTTTCTTACAACTGAGGTTGGAAGACGCCAGCTGCGGCAACTTCTTTATTTCCTCTTGATTCCCACGTAGGAGGGCATCTTTTGGGCCCACGTTGATGACTGGGCGGTTTTTCATTCTCTTGAAGCGGTTGGCGAAGAGTAGCGTACTGATGCTCTCTTTGTAATTGTTTTCGGCAGGTGAGAGACAGGCTATCAGGAGGGTGCGTGCGTTTCCGCCCAGAGAGTCTTGAAGCAAGTGAGTGAGCTTGGAATCACGAAACGGGATGTGCTTGAAACGACCCTCTACCAATGCAGATATAACATTGCCAAGGGCTAAAAGAGACGTGTTGATCCTGGTGGCTTCTTGAAAGCGATTTCCAGTAGCACCGGTTTTCAACTGTCGTTCAGTCCCTGCAAGGTCCACGATATTGAGCTTTCCGGCACGTTTATGTTCTTTACCTGCTGAATCTAAAATTACATATGAAAATTAAAGAGATGTTGCATATAGATTTATTCATGCAGAGCTCAGTAGAAATGTGTGACTGAGACACAAACCTTTGTTGCAGGTATCCATGTGAATGGTAAATATTGAGTGTGAACGAGATGAATCTTTGTTCATGAGTGTGGATCCCACAGAGCGATTCTTCAAGCCCTGATACATGATCCTCTCACATTCCTCAACGCTGTACACCTTGTGCATAGAGAGATTCTGTACATGCACACCACCCTCAGGATTCTTCTTCAGCTAAAACACACACAGCATTGAGACATTAAGCCCATTTTAGCTAATATACAATGGTGTACAATACAATATACACTTTGTATGATCAGTAGAGAGACATACATTCATCTTCTGTTTGGGGTCTTTTGCCAAAAGATCTCTGATTTCGTCCATGTATATTTCCGCGAGAGAGACCTGTATAAGGGATGTTGTGTTCTCTGCACACTTAATAGAAAGTTCAGGTTAAATGTTACTTAAAAACTTTAGCACAATGAATATATAGCATTTCGGCTCTAAACATTTTACTGACCACAAACTTTTGAATGTTAGTGTATTTATAATACTATGATGGCATCCTATCTATATAAAATCACATGATATGCAAATCGGTTACCTGGATTGCCTCAAAGATATGCTTAAAAGCTCTAGGAATTATTCCTCTCTGGGAAGGTGGATCTAGAACACCTTCCATAGTGAACGACTTGCCACCCCCTGTTTGTCCATAACCTAAAATTGTCCCATTGTAGCCATGAATAACACCCTGTTAATAAAATAACGATATATTTCACACTGATTAGTACATAATGCAAAAACACAGACAGACAGACAGACAAGATAGATAGACGATAGATAGACAGACAGACAGATGATACATAGATAGATAGATCTATAGATCTATCTAGATAGATACATCTATAAAGATAGATCTATATAGATAGATCTATCTATCCCTACAAGATCTAGCTGTCACACTGACCACCAATCACACACACACAAAAATTAATTTTACCTCCACCAGAGGATGTACAACATCGTTGTAGATCTTCTCAGTGGAATCGTTCATATCATATGCCCCGTCAAAGGTGAATTTTCTGGGTGGCTCGTTCGCGGCTCCAGGTTTCTCAATTAAACATTGATTGCTGTCAGTGGAAATGACCGTTTTACAATTCAGCTTCTTCTCTCTGTCGTTCGGTGGTCGACATCTGACCACAACTTTCACGGATTCAGATGCAATGTTTTTCTGCTGAAAAGAAATGGAGATGTTTTGATTGTCAATCTTCTTAGGCAAATCGCGGGACAGCTCTAGTAGCTGAACCAATCGGATTGTAGTTTTTAACGTAATTAAAAATACTAACCAATCGCAGACGACCAGACTAGGACCCCGAAATGGGCGGGAGTGACATAGCGATAATGTTATATTGTAGGCCAATATTTATATATCTAACAACATAAATTTGACATGATTTATCATGGATATGGAGTGTTGTGTGCATGTTACTAGCTGTACATCAACAAACATCATACCCTTTTGAAAGCCAAATCGCCCAACCAGGAGGCAGGTTTAACTTCAGATTAACATTGTGTTTCAAAGTGGACACGTGTATTACTTGGACACACACACACATATAAACTACCGTTCAAAAGTTTGGGGTCAGTAAGATTTTTTATGTTTTTAAAAGAAGTATCTTCTGCTCACCAAGGCTGCATTTATTTGATTAAAAATACAAACAAAAACAGTAATATTGTGAAATATTATTCCAATTTAAAACAGCTGTTGTCTATGTGAATATACAGTAAAGTGTCATTTATTCCTGTGATCAAAGCTGAATTTTCAGCATCATTACTCCAGTCTTCAGTGTCACATGATCCTTCACAAATCATTCTAATATGATGATTTGATGCTCAAGACACATTTATGATTATTATCAATGTTGAAAAATTTTCTAAATTCTTTGATGAATAGAAAGTTCAAAAGAACAGCATTTATCTGAAATCTAAAGCTTTTGTAACATTAAAAACTACCGTTCAAAAGTTTGGGGTCAGTAAGAATTTTAATTTTTTTTGGGGGGGAAAGAAATAAAATAAATCAATACGTTTATTCATCAAGGATGAGTTACACTGATCAAAAGTTACAGTAAAGACATTTATAATGTTTGAAAATATTCTATTTTTATAGGCATTAATAAATATGAATATATAAAAATATAAATATATAATTCAGATTAGCACAGTTGATTTTAAATTAATCTGGTTTATTTTAGTTCAGGACTCCATAGTCCAGGTGTAACGTTAACTAACCCGTAACGTTACTTAATCTGTGTTACAGAAAGCCATTTTTTAAGACACGATTAACTATTCTAGATTAGGTCTTTTTGACCCCAAATGACTTTTGCTCAAATAAAAAAAAAATTTCCCTTTGTCCAAATGGTATGAAACCTTCTACGGCTCTCCACACTCAGTACAAAAAAAATGCTAAACTTTGACAAAAATATTTTATTTTTGTTATAATTGTGATTTTATAATATTTAGATATGAATCCAACTGAATCCAACTTGTGAAAAGATATCTTTCAGGTAGTCAAATAGCATAATAGTGGAGCTCTATAGCCATCTAGTGGTTAAAGTGATTTTTTATTTTTTTTTAAACTGTATTTTCCAAAAAATGGGCAGAAATGTTACATTAAACCATTTAAAATGATCCATGTTATCCCCATGAATGAAAGTTAGAAATCTGGGTCTTTTATAAAGTGAATTTTACATCAAATGCTGTTTTTTTGTAAAAAGCTTATTTAAATAAATATTTATTTATAGAAATTATTGGAAATTTAAAAGATATCATAAATTCTCCAAAAACTGCACAAATGTTGAGTAAAAACATTAACAAACAGAATAAAATTACATTTGTAAAAAAAAAAAAACTATTATCTTGTTACAAAATTAAATGTTATCGTCTGGGGTCTCTGGAGACCCCAAAAAACACGAGTGTAGACATAAATAAAGACCATCAGAGGGTTAAGGCCTACTCCTGTCTTAATTTAAACCCTGTCCGGGAAACCGCCCTGTAGAGTTTTTAACTGCATCAATAATAATGTATACGATGGACTATATATTAAATGTTCTAGCTTACCTTCTCCATCACGATGTGTTTTCGCGGCGCGCGATGTTGTTTATTGATGTTGTTGGTTACCTAGTAACGAACGTACGGTGGCCGAGAATGTTTCGTCAATTTCCGTGTGTTCGCGCATCTATGTTGCGTCACATTAATTATTTACGTTTAAATGAGTAATGGCGGCTTCTCGCTCATGGTGAAAATGTATGAAGGTATTTTTGGTGCAAAACTACTGAACACATGTGAGAGCGGAATTTGTAGCTGTAGAGCGTACCCACACATGTGTATCAATAAATTTGAAGTCACAGAGAAAATGTTTTTAGGAGTTGTAAACTTGTAGATTTTTTTTCCTCTCCTACAAACACAACACAACAGTTACACCTTCACACATTCTTCACTGCAGGTGCACAAATTCTATTCTACGAATCACACATGAAGAAACTCATACGCTCACATTTTTTGCTACAGTTGCTGCAGTGAATATGGTGCAAAACGCATTCACACACCCGTATCAAAAATGTGAAGTTACAGACAAATTTTGTACACCCGCAAATTAATATGTGAATCCATACAATGAGAGTTGCACACTTGTAGAATATCTGGTCACAAATGCATTACTTTTCTTGGATAGTTTTCTAACAGTCCAATTACTAACTGCTTGAATCTGCTGCTACGAGTCTCAAACGCAGTTTTTTCGCCTTTAAATGACAAGTTCCGCGCGCTCTCACTTTTGCACCATATACTCCGTGAAATGTGGAGCAAAAGTGATTTGTGCATCTGTGAGGCAGCGGCAGGCCCTGTTCAGAGAGCAGAGAATTTCGGCCAATCAGAAGAGCTCGTTTGAGCCGTCGGCGCGCGACCGAGAAAGGGGGGAAAAAAAACCGTGACCATCTTCCCGCGGTGGCGATGTGAGGAACCAATAAAGGTATGTTTTTTCTTCTTCTTATCTTCCCCCTGCAATCATTCACCGTTATACATTTGTTTAAGTAGTTTTAATATGTGCTCTGGTCGGCTAAGTTGGTAATCATCATTGTTTCTTAGTTGGGTTAGCCTTTATTGTTTCACGAAATGTAAGTTACACTAACGCTAATGCTAGCCTAACGTATCTGTACTGTTAAGTTTGCTATTAAATCGTCTCATAATTAAAGATACTCCCATTAAACGATGTATTCCTTATATTCTCTTCTGCTTTACCTTATAGAAAAATGACAGAACAGAGTGGGTCTTCGCAGGTCAGTATCATATCATATCAAATGTGTACAATGTTTTTCTTTCTTTTGGTTTGGTTTGTTTTTGGTGGATGATAACATTTATAGGAATACCATAGTAAAGTAAAGGTATTTTATTTGCCCAGTAGGCATAATTGGAAGCTGCAGTGAGTCACAGAGCAGGTTAATTAACATTCTATAAAGCCAATGCGATTTAAAGCATGTTTTAAATCCAAAAGTACTGCAAATTGGTGTTCCATGAAATATAAAATCATTATTTACATAGTTTAAGAATAGTTAGTTCACTCCCATGTGCCCTGCAGTGTCACAAATCAGCTGACCTGCAACAGATGCTTAACCACTTAGAAACAGGCGCTTCCTGCCTCCTTACTTTGTTATTTGATCTTATATACTCTTGACAATTAAAGTTATGTTGGTTTAGGCATCAGAGACAAATCGTGTGTCTATATAGTCAAGACTAAAATGTACATGATTCCATTTTCTAAGTACGTCTAATTAAATGTAACCCAGACTTCTCTAAATTAACAGAAGACAAACATTGAGTCAGCAGTCCGTCTGCTTCTAAACTGCATACAAAGTGAAAGGGAAAGACCTCCGTCACATCAAAACACCACTGCTCTGCTTACTGCTACTGTTCCTACCAGCAGCAGACCTGTAAGACCAGCCACAGCGCAGCAGGAGATGCAAAGGTAAGTGATTGTTAGCAAAACTAAATTTTGCTTTTGGCAAAAATAACCACAATTATTGTGGTCAAAAAGTAGATCACTCTTACTTAACACAACTTAGGAAACATTCCAGTAATCACTCAGCCCTGTTGTAAAATAAGAATAGAATGTGTGCTGTGCTGAATTATCTTTATTTATACTATGGAGCTGTTGAAATCTTGAATCTGATTGGTTGATGAATATTCTAGGTGTGCAATTATTTTTAGGGAAATGCACGGCTAAAGTAGTTCCAGGCAGGTCTTGACCACATTACAGTTCATATCACTTCGCCACATGATTTCAATTATTTCAAAGGTCAAACAGACTTCAACAGCAAAAAAAACAACAACAAAAAACAAAAGAGAACTGTGTAAGAACTGAACTGAGTGCTTAACTAATTGAGCTTGAACAGTTAAATACACATACAGTACCTATGAGTCAAAGTTACATGTATTTTCAAGTAAAATGAGTCATTTATGTCTTAAGTTAACATGAACAATTGAGAAAGCAATGGAGGCTTGGGATGAGATGAAGTGAGTGGCATAAGAAATGAGTCCTACACACAAGAGCGTATTAAGGACAAAAACCTGACAAATGTCTTGAAATACAATATCTGATTCTGAACAATGATTTAAGGTGTGGTAACTGTTGTATAAGTAGAATAATTAACTCCAGTGTAATATTTTGTAATAATTCAATGGCCCGTCATCAATTATTCGTTACTTAATAAGAAGAAATACTCAGTTACAATGTAACACAATTTTACACAACAACAACAACTCAACACCGTTTTATATTCATTAAAAAAAATGTTACTTTGATATTTAGATTTTCACTGATTAATAACTGTCTATGCCTCCTCCAAGATGTTTCCCATCTTTGTATTCTGGAGGCCTGAAACGAAAAAGAAAGTCAGCGGATACTCCACGTGTATCAGCTATAAAGTTTATGGAACTGCAGTTCTGCCTGCTACCTGAGAACACAGACAAAACCCCAAAGGATGAGGCAGTGCTCTTGCAAGCAGGTCTTGGAAGGAGGACCATAAATATGGCTGAAAATGTGGATCACACAGAGGTTAGCCTTAAAAAAAACAAAAAAATCGACTCTGAAGACATGGACATTTTTCAGTTACTGTTTCAAATCATGTGATTTCTGTTGTGGTCGCCATACTGGCTGTCAATTTTTGACATCTGTATATTGTAATGTCTTACAATTGCTTTGATCATGCCACAGAACTTTGTAACTGTGGTTTACATTTTAAGTGATTTCATTGTTAGTCTGTCTAATCCATACAAGTTGTCATTTATCTTGTCTGATTTATCCCCTGCTCTGCCTGTCACTGCTGTCTTGATTTTGTAGATTGATATCTGCAACAGCTAGACTGTACACCATCTTCCGTACACCAGGAATGACTGGAAGTCTTTCAGTCATTCCTGGTTTATGGAGGTGTATGAAATCAGTCTGATTGTTGCAAATATCACTGTACATAGTAGGGCAGTGACCTGTAGATTGGCGGGTGAACCAAACAACCTTTATTGCAGCTGGTACAGAACAGACAAACTATCAACATCTAACTTTATCTGATAACTGCCATCAGTCATCATTTAACTATTTCACCTCATACAACACATAAAAACACTGGTCGTAAAGATACCAAATCCTGACTATATGCTATTGATGATATTGATTATATGTTTACTGATGCCACAGTTGTTTCAATTGACTGAAAAGAGGGTGGAACTGATATTTTCACAATGACAGCAGTGCAAATGTATTCCAGATAAGCCGAATGCTGCTGGAAGAATTTCCCAAGATGAGAGATTTGCGTGGTGGTTGGCTGCTTACAAAGGCTTCAGGTGAGGTTTTTTCTCCATTGTTACAGAAAACATCCAGACCTGTTAAGTATCTAGATCTAGTTATATATCAGTTAAGCACAAAAGGTTTGTTTGTGTTAAATTTTAATATATGTCATCTTGAATAATATCATATTCCATCATACAAAGGAAGAAAAGGTCATTTGAATGAGCTACTAAAATGTTTTATGTTTTCAAAGGGGGCAGTGGACAAAGAAAAACCACTCCATTGCCCCAGGGCGCTGAAGGGTACACTGCTAAAGTCCTAAAGTCTTCATCAAACAATGGGAAAAATGTAATATACATTGTCCCTCTTCAAGAAAAGATAGATACCACCCCACTCCCATTTGATGCTGCAGAGTTCGAAAGAATGCCAAAAAAACGCATGCATGACTTGTGGCAAGTTGATTCCTCTGCCCCTGATACAGTTCCACATTGAGTCCTGTGGAGATAATGTAAGTTGTCTTCTAAATTCTAGTTGTTTTATAAAATAAATATAACACTTCATGTCCTCTTCTATGGTTTGATTGAATCATTGTAGTGTAATTCAGTTTTCAGCTGACAAGTCATTGTTATAAAGGTTTTTTTTTTTGTGTGTTTTATATTCAAAGAAAGATGAATCTGAAGAGGAAGCAGACCAGACAGTAGACCAGTCAGCAGGACAGGAGTCAGACCTTATTTGTGTGGTAAGCCATCAATGATGTTTCAGGTTAATATTAAAGCTGCAATCCAGAAAAAAATGACACAGACTGATATCACAAACTTCAGTATCTTTTATTCTTCGGTTCATATACCACTGTAGTATTTTCAGTTCCAGGTTTGTTAAATTTATATACCTCTTTATAACCACTTGGCCCTTAGGACTCCTGTCCAATTTGTGGAAAGCAGTTTCCTGCAGAGATTGTTGCCTACCATGCAAGTTCATGTGGTGAAAGGTATCGCAAGCTTGATGTAAAACAACAAACAAAAACAAAAAAACTGTGCCAGTGCTGTTATATCACTAATTTAAATTGATTCACTTTCTGAAAAGGTGAAAAAAGCTTAATTGTAACATCCAGATTTAAAACAACTCGTATTTCTCACATTGGCAGACTAATTAAAATAGTCTTATAAGATATAAAATATTTATTTGAATTAGTATGTCTTGCTATTTGTTTAGTATGTTTAGTGAAAAGCAAGGAAATCTAGATAAAATTTGTGAATCATGAAAATGTTTAAAAAAAAAATATATAATAATTTTCATATCACCCAGCACATTATTACAAAGAACATTGTAAAGTTACTAAAGTAAGCTTAATCTTTAATTTGGTGTAAAGTCATGCTTACAAAATTATAACTTTCTTTAACCCTCTGAGGTCTGAGCTGTTTTCTGGCCCTGGAGGTGTTCTGACATGCTCTGACATTTGTGCTTATTTCTGTTACTTGTGACATTGTCATGGCTAAAGTCTTATTACACTGTATTTAGCACAAACTCTGCTACAATAATATATCAGCAGCATGTATGTAAAAGTTTGTAGTTTTGAGATAATGACATTTATGCGTGGTTTGTGATAATACCAAAAAAAATTGTCACTGAAATAAGGCCATGAAACCCATACTGATTATTTCTTCACAAGACTTTTGAAAATTGTATCACGTAGCCTAGAATATTTGCTCCAAAACTATGTGAAAATCACCCTGACTGCTCATTCAGATAAGACAATATATTGATTTAAAATTTCTAAGACGTGTTTTGTGTGAAGAGCCATATGCGAAGAGGCGTGATCATCTCATGAATATGTAAGCCTTCAACACCTGAGAAAGACAAAGACACTCCCCTAACTGCCCTATTAGGAGTGATCAGGCCCTGTCATTCAGAGCAACCTTGCACAAAGAATGAGGAAATTTAAAAAATAATGGCTTTTAGATTGTTTGGATTTATTTACAACACAACATAATCCAAAAATACACAACAAATGACAAAAGAGCACATTGAAAACAATGATCCAAAGACAGAGACCTTTGTGCCATTCCTAAAAACATTGTACATACCTTTCATTTCCAAGGTGTTTGATTTTCACTTTACCATGTTCATGTACAGAGACTCAAGTGAATGTTGAAGTCAGCAGGACTCAGTTGCATCTGGTCCCTGAAAGAAAAGAAAAAAAGTGAACATACTGGTATCAAGAGAAACTAGGCCTGCACGATTTTGGGAATACATTTTAGATTTTTCTGGTTAAAATTGCTTTTTAAAATTCACAGAATACACACACACACACACACACACACAAATGTTTCTTATATATCTCACAAATGTTTCTTATTATAACAATAACCTATAGCAGCCTATAAATCTTCCAAAAGATTTCAGTAACAATGCTAGAGAAAAATATATTGATTATCTTATGTTACTTCAAATGTTTCCATTCGTTATGATGATATGAAATGAGATAATAGTAAAAACATAAAGCCTAATGTTTGGTGCATTTTTCCTTTCAAACGCAATCGCCCAAAATATGATACATTCAAACCCACAGCGCGCTCCAAAATATGATACATTCAAACCCACAGCGCGCTCCAAAATATGATACATTCAAACGCACAGCGCGCTCCAAAATATGATACATTCAAACGCACAGCGCTCCAAAATATGATACATTCAAACCCACAGCGGCTCCAAAATATGATACATTCAAACGCCATCGCGCTCCAAAATATTAAACATTATGGTTATACATATCTATGTTTGAGCAGATATCCACAAATAGTATTTAACAGTAAACACGGGTCTAAATAGTATAATATTCACCATATATCTAGCAACAGTTCAACTGCAATGTGAAGTTTATGCAACAATACCATAAACTAATAAGTAAGAATTTCTTACCTTACATCTTTCTTGTCTTCAAATCGCGTTCTTCTTCTTCTGGGGGTAAATCCAATGTAAGCTCAGACGTGTCTTCCAAACTCGACGAAAAGCAGAGACTTGTGAAGTGTTTTGGTGTTTTGCTGTAATAGCAATTTTTATCTCACTTGGAAAAACAGCATCACAGGTGTAAGACAACACTCAAAAGGCAAAATTGTAATAAAGAAGAAAAGGCTTTATTCTTTGAGGAATCTTTTCGCAACCGCAGCCACCCAGATGTGAAACAGAAAAGCCTCTTGACATAATAAAACTGAGACATTTTATACAGGTTTCTGACATTCTTGACTCCTCCTTTCCCAGTTTCTGTAAATTTCCTTAAAGGCATCTTATATCTCAAGCTAGTATGGACTGGTTCTACCCCCCCCCCCCCCCCCCTAAGCAAATAAGGATTCATATAAGGCCGGGCTAGTCGGATAAACACTGTTATCGCGTCCCCAGCTGGGCTGGGCCCTCGGTCACCCTATTATGAAGAAAAAGTAATAGTATGGAAAACTTCATCACTCCATATCTGATTTCACAGTCTTATGATAAAGAAAAATTTAAAACAAAATACAAAAATACATTCAAAAGTCCCTCATTTCAAACCCTTCCACTTGTACGTCACCTCGTAACATGGATGACCGCTGTTTTTAACCTTCTGAACATATCATCATTCTTAAAATGGAAAAAAGAAATAACATTAATAAAAGAATAGTAAATAGTACAGTCAATCAATGATATCAAAACTTAAACAATCAAATTTTAGGAAAACCCGTTCATTGTTCCAGAAAGGCAAAAAAAAATAAAAAAATAATAATAATTTATCACATCTCTGTGTAAATCTCGTCGCTGTCATAGTCATACTGCTGCTCATCAGTAGCTAAACGCATAGTTATTGTTACTGCTTGTACTGATGTCATTGTTTTGGCTGTCCCTGCTCGAATCAGTCTTTGTACTGAGCTTGAAATGCACCTCAAGATGCATGGTAAACAGAGCAGAACTAATAATCCCATACCAACAATTGGCAAAACAGTTTGAATTATTCTGAAAAACCACCCTGACCATGCGGACATCAGCCACTCCATCCACTCACTACCAGCAGCCTGAGGCGGCTCTTTTACAGCTTCTCTCATGTGCTCGATGATATTAGTTAAGTTGTCACTGTAATCAGGAATATTAAAACAACATGATACCCCCAACATTTTGCAAACTCCACCCCTTTCTGCCGTGAGAATGTCCAAAACTAATCTATTCTGGATCAAAGCTTCGCGAACTAGTTTCATCTCATCGTTTATTAAGGTAAGGGCATTTTCTGTGCTATTGGCTATTGCTAGTATCGTCCATGCTAACCCATTGATCTTGTTGATTGCTACAGTTGTTCCCACCCCCAGGAAAATTGACCAACCTATGTTTGCCCCTGGCGTTGTCCACGGGTCTGCCAATGTATATCCTGCATAACTATTTGGCAAAGCGTCAGGCAAAATCTTAATATCTCTCTTTTCTCTTTTACCCACTTTGTTTGGCAAATACACAGAAGTACCCACATTCATTAAAGCTGGATAACAACACCCTGACCAGTCCTTTTTTGGCATACGGTGATATGCTCTATCACCACAGACCCAAACTGCTGCAGGTGAACTTTGGTACGGTTTATCAAATGGACACTTAAAGGTAATTTCTTTGTCGTTAACGTTTGCTGTGCAATTGTCCATTGTCCCATCCAGCACGTTGATTTTGATTCTGCAATCAGACCACCCAACTTTCAGTGATCTCGGTCTGTTGAAACAAACGCAAACATCACCCTTTGCAAATGTTACCCTCAGAGGTGGAATTGCAATTTCGGTGTTATTGTACTGCTGTATATGGTCACAGCTGTCAGCAGGCTGTTTCGTTGGTGTCTTTCCCCTTTCTAGTTCTACGACAGTTTTCAGCACATCAGTCATTTGTTGAGGAATCAGACACTTGGTTTCGTTGACAGTAGCTGCCGCTAGAGGGACAGCTTTCCATGCGTGAGACATTTGAAGACACATCCAGCAACTTGTCTTGATCTGTAACTCCTCCTTCTGTAGCAGTGCCAGCGCACACGCTTTATTCCCCTGGCATTTCATCATTGCTTTCTTTACTTCAGGATTTATCTGACCTTTGCCAGTGTCTTCGTCCCCCATCCAGGCCAGTTCTTCCTCAGTAGCCTGTTCGACCTCGGGTGGCACAGGTGACAAGAAAGGTGCCGTCGTTGTTGCTGCTTGTGGTCTGGTTGCCTCGACTACCATAATGTCTATTGTCTCATACCAGTCAGTTTCAGTCAAGTCCAGGGCACAGTAGTACCTGCCTTGGTCAGCACGTGTCGCATGTTTCAATTCCACTCTCATCCCGTATCTGTTGTTACTCGTTTTGTCTTCAGCGTACACCTGAAATCTTTCATCGTATTCTGTCCTGTAGTGATGAGCGTATGCTTTAACGTCGGTCCACTTACATGGGCTTTCGCAGAAGTAGAAATGTGCGTGCTCTTGGTTATGTCCATCGCACCCAAGACAGTTCTTTTGGAATGGGTTACACTTGAAAGCCACACTTGATTCCTCCTCTATCGTGATGATGCTTCCGTGCAGTCCTTTCACCGGCTCCACTTCCGTGAATGTGTCTCTTTTATCACGCTGTCTGATGATGCTGTTCAGCACAGATGTTTCAGAACAAATAGTCACTGATATCAAGGTTAAGATGAACGTGCTTTTACAAAGTCCGCACATTCCTGGTATTCTGAATGGATGCCATGGCTTTGAACGATCCATCTTGTCTAATTCTGCAACTGTGTTTTTACCACTCAGAGTCTTATCAGTCTTTGTTGATGTGCAGTGTGCAATCTGATACTGCCTGTGCAATCAGAACCCTCCTTTTCTCCCAGCTTCCTTCTCACAGCTCGTATTTCACTCCGCTTGTTGCTGCTGCTAGAATGTGGGGATCTGTTGCCAGTAAATCTTTACGTTTTGTTAGTTCAATGGTCAATGTCTCTGACTGTACAAATGGCTTTATTCTGCACACTGGTCTCACCACTTTCTCTGAGTGATCTTGCACCTGCTTGTCTTTAGGGCTTATTGTTGAGCTTGCTGCTGTCTTTGGGACTCCTCCTCCTGTTGCTCTTCCGATATGGGCGGAACCTTCCTGCAGTGGCTGGCATGAACCCAAGTCGCTCGTTCCCCAACCTTCACCGCCGTGTAAGTGACCAGCAAGACTTGGAACGGTCCTAGCCACCGTTTCGCTCTCCAGCTTTTCCTCCTGAGGTCGCGGATCACCACGTAATCACCTGGCCTGACGTTGTGCAGGAACGTCTCTGCTACCTTGCTCTGGGCTGCTTTCACCTGCACAAAAACAGCAGATAACAGACACGACATTTCCTTGCAGTAATTCAACATTTCATTCTCACACACATCTGTTGATGGAAGCCGCCTCTTTTCCCCCACTATCCCCATGAATGGTGGTCTACCAAATAGAATTTCAAATGGGCTCAAATTCGTTTTTACTCTCTTTCTCATTCTCATGTACATCAGTACAATGGGTAGTGCCTTCACCCATGACAACCCCGTTTCTTCGCAACATTTTGCCAACTTGGTTTTTACCGTTTGGTTCTCACGCTCAACCGCACCTCCGCTGGCAGCGTGATATGCACAGTGTGTTCTCAGATCGATTCCCAAGAACTGACCCACCTGTTTGATCGTCTCATTGACGAAATGACGCCCGTTATCTGAGCTTATCTTCTTTGGCACGCCCCATCGGGGCAGGATCTCGGTTAGCAGCGCTTTCGCCACTGCCGCAGCATCCTGTTTTGAGGTGGGAAAAATTTCCACCCACTTCGAAAACATATCAACAAAAACCAGACAATATTTCTGTTTTCCACAAGGGGTCAGTTCAATGAAATCGACCATCAAATATTCAAATGGCCCGTCTGGGGCTGGCTGGCTTGCCAGCGGTGTTTTGATGCCCCGTGCAATGTTGTATGCGGTACAAATCACACATTTTTTGCAAAAATTTTCAGCATATATTGTGAACCCTTTGGTAAACCACAATTCTCTCATTTGCATAATCATCCCCGCCTTTGACACATGGTCTTTCCCATGTGTCAATTTAGAATAATGCTGGAAAAAGTGGCTTGGCAGGCACGGCTTCCCCTCAACAGATGTCCATACACCATCCACAAGGCGGCAGCCTGCTGCCTTCCATTTGTTTTTCTCAGCTCCTGTGGAAAAAAACTGCATGCTCTGTAAACAAGGAGAAATGTTGTTATGAAGGTTAATGTCAATTGATACGCAGGTGGCGGCGCTGCTATCTGCTTCAGTCTGGGCCTTTGCCGCTGTTTTTGCCGCCATATCTGCTCTGGCATTGCCTGTTGAGATAGAAGTCTTATCGTTAGTGTGCGCTGCGCATTTGCAGACTGCGATCTTGTCTGGAAGCAGAATGGCCAAAGAAATATCGATTTCTGAAGCAGAAATATCCCCCTGTGCTGTCACATTTTTTCCAATAACAATCATGTCTCTTTTGACCTCAAGTTTAAAATCACAGTTCGATTTAAATGCCCCCACACTCTTGCTCTCTGCTGTGTGTGTGTCAACTTTCACCCAGTCTGTGGCAGATAAACACTCTTTCACAAACAGCCCTACATCTCTCCATTGCTGGCTTATGGCCTTCGAGACAGATAAGTGGCATGCAGTGTTCTCTGTCATCAGATAGCAAGCCTTCTGACTGTCAGACAACACTGCAGACAACGCACACACATTCTCCGTCCAGAAAATCCTGTCAAATTTCACACTCTCATTCTGCACAGCATTAAACCACATTTTCTCAAAATTTGAATCACGCTCTGCCACCACATGTGAAGTACAATGCATTTTCTCATTTGTCATAAACTCTGTATTGACTGGGTTTGTACGATTCTTTGCCAATTTCAAAATCTTTTCTGCCCCATCAATATCTGTAACCTGCCAGACATAAGCCCACTTCGGCTCAAATTTAGTGCAAGTAATTTGTGGTGTCTCCTCGATGCTAATTCCATACTGATCAGCACAGATAGACAAATTTAATTTACACATTAGATCACGAGCCATCAGAGGTGCGGGACAGCCGGGTGACCAAACAAACTCGTGCTTGAAAAAGCGTCCACCCTCCGTTTCGCACTCTAACGGCTCGGTTAACCGGTCAGAAATCAAATGCCCAGACGCTGAAGTGCTCTCAAACACTTTCCCGGTTAAACTCGGAACGCATGGTAAATCACATGGTCGTAATGTTGACAGGCTCGCTCCAGAATCGACTAAGAATTCAAAAACTACCCCTTTGACCCGTAATGGATAAATAGGCATTTCAGAAAACCCTGCGCTTTTGTACAATCTCATACACTCATCATTCACAGCTTTGTTCACAGTTTCATCAGACACACAAAGTGGTTTGCAAGCAGTTTCTTCATTGCAAGAAGCGGAAAGAGAATCAGTGTATGTGTTTGTGTTTGCGTCGTGTGTGCATGTGTTAGTAAGAATATTTTCACTTCCCTTTGCTGTAGCCAGAGATCGGCCCAAAAAAGCAGGACCCCTTCCGTCCCGCTCTCCAGTCCCCTCGTTTCAATCAGACTTCATGGCCGGACACTCGGAGCTCCAATGTCCTTTCTCCTTGCAAAATCTACATTTTGTACAGTCTCTGGTCACGTGGTCATTCGTTGCACAAATGTAACAGCTCCATCTTACCCCAGCAGCTCTTTCCTTCTGTCCTCTTCTATTAGCAGGGTTTGATCTGGAATATTCAGGCTTGTTGGGTTGTTGTGATTGTTGTTGTTGCATAACAACCATTGTGACGGGCTTTTTCTTCCCGCTCCTCTCTTCGACGTCTTTTTCGGCATGAATGGCATGTTGCAGCATTCTATTCAGACGACCGTCTTCCCAGCCTACATAGCTGGTTTTCGCTCCCCTCCTGATCTCGGGTTTTAGCCCTTGCAGGAAATAGCCCATCAGATGTTTCTCCCACGTGCTTGCCTTTGTTCCCCTGTCTTCTGGCTCAGTTAAGCCACTGTACTTTGCAAATGTCTCAAAAAGTCTGAAATAATAGCTTCTCACCGTTTCGTCCTTTTCCTGGACACAGCACGTGATTTTCTCGGTGTCCACACGCGCAGGGAAAGCTTCTATGATGTGCTTTGAGAAGTTTTCCACTTCGTTCTTGTACGGTTCGTTGCTGACATGGTCCCAGTTGGTGTGCACTCTCCTAACGTCTGCCTTTGTCAACTTGCCAGACACTTTGCCCCAGTTTGCAGCGCCCATTTTTACAGTTAGCAATCGTTTCAGTTCTTGTGTGGTGGGGCTGAATTCTTTACACACTGCGAGCAGTTCGCTGGCAAAGTTCTCGCCCGCGTCTCGCGGATCTGGCAAATGTGCCATTGCATCCTTCATGTCTGACATAGTCCATGCTCTGAAAACTAGCATTGGGCCGTCCGTGCCTGCAACTTCAACCATCGGAGCAGTCACATTCGACACTTTAACCTTTGCCGCTGTGAAACTGACCTTTTCTTGCTTCACTTGTGATCTTGTGAGCATTGGCAGGGCGCTTGTCCCCGGTCTTTCGTCGTTCGGGGTGTCCGGAACTGCTTCCCCGGAAACTTCCCCCTCTCCGTCTTCTTCACCGCTTGTCGCAGCCTGTGCCGAGGAGTCTGCCTCCCCCTGCTGTACTGGCGGTGCTGGTAGTTGTATCTGAAGCCTTGCTGTCAACATTTGTGTAAGTCGCTCTGCGGCTTCCGCCTGCGCTCGTGCTGTTCTTGCATCTGCCTCTGCTCGCGCTGTTCTTGCATCTGCCTCTGCTCGCGCTGCTCTTCGATTGGCTTCCTCCAGTTCGATTTGCGCTCTGTTCTGTGCCGGTTCTTGTGTGGGTCGGGGGACTGGTGGAGAGCGGTCCAAATCGGAGTCCAACTTAAGGGCCGAGATCTCCGCCACTGGGTAGTGTGTTAAATTGTACGCGGGCGGCGGAGCCGTCGCCTCCCCGGTCACATGTGGAGAGACACATTCATTCGTCTTATTAGTAGCATTCTGTTCCAGTGGAACCGTTTTCACACATACAACATTCTCGGCATTAAATGCTAATTCTTTTTGTATTTGTTTTCGTTCTCGTCTATCAGCTTCCTCTACCCAACACTGTATAGTCGGTTCGCAATTCACACATACATGCTTAACACACACACAGCAGCCACTCTGTTTCCCTGCATTCTTTTCCACTGACTCTTTCACGACATTAAGTCTTATTTTACTCAATGTTCCCGCTTCAGGGAAATCATGATATTTGATCAGTTTCTGTATGTCAGTCATACATTTACCACCATAATTATTTCTCATCTGACAGAAAATTGGTGTATAAAAATGATCTGGTTTACTGTTAGATGACCCCATTTTTGGCTGAGTTCCTCTTTTCTGGATTTCACAATTCGACACGTGTCTTACAGAATCTGTCAAACGTCTTCGACAGACCCGATCTTTTACTCCGAGATCGGACGGACCTCTGCTTGTTTACGTTCCACTCAAAGTTTTCTCACGTGCACTTATTCGCTTGCTCAATTCTTTTTACTTGATTAATTCAACCTGGTCTTGTAATTACGTTCCACTCAAAGTTCCCCCACGTGCGCTTATTCGCTTGACTCAATTCAATGTGGTAAAACTTCGAGTAGAGCACAATCACCCAGAAACTTCTTAATCCTGTTTTAAACTTTCTCTAAGGTTTACATAAATTTCGAATAGAACGTAATCATCTCAGCAGCTGTGATTTCTCTGAATCACCAGTGGATCCCCTGTCCACTAACGAGCTAAGTGAGGCAGAAACTGGTCTGCTTTGTCAGATCAATTTCTCCCCATAAAATTTGTGATTAACTGACTCACCTCTCGCTCGTACCAAAAAGCAAAACTCAGCCAATATGGTTCACGTTCACTCACAATTATCAAATTACACTCAACTTCAATAAAACAATTTGCCGTGTCTTACCCAGATGCTTTTTTTTTTGTTTGTTTCTCCCGCAATCCGCGGATTCTTGTCCTGGTGGGAGCTTCCTTCACTGGCCCTGAATGCGGAATTGCTCTCTCTCCCGTAATCTGTTGAGTTTCTATCCCAAACTGTCGAGGTATGAGACGGCCGCCTGTTGCTGCCGAGGTTGTGCACTTTCCCGTCAAATCCGTTCTCAGGACCAGGAGAAGAAGCGTCCGCACAGGATCCTAACTTCTGACACCAGCTGTCATAGCAATTTTTATCTCACTTGGAAAAACAGCATCACAGGTGTAAGACAACACTCAAAAGGCAAAATTGTAATAAAGAAGAAAAGGCTTTATTCTTTGAGGAATCTTTTCGCAACCGCAGCCACCCAGATGTGAAACAGAAAAGCCTCTTGACATAATAAAACTGAGACATTTTATACAGGTTTCTGACATTCTTGACTCCTCCTTTCCCAGTTTCTGTAAATTTCCTTAAAGGCATCTTATATCTCAAGCTAGTATGGACTGGTGAAATCAACAAGTTTAAATGAATGGTACAAGAACAATGAATTTTTCATTAACAGTGTTTGAGGTAACGAGGGCGTTCGCGTTGCATGTGGACGATTTGCATGTGAATCACTTTTGCGCGAGTGGGCGTGGTCAAATTAAAAGTAATTAGCAAGCGTTTGAGATACTGGACATCCTGTTGGTTTTATACAAATTACTTAAACAGAGAATATTTGTTTTCAGTTTGAATCCGATCATTTAAAAGTACACACTTAAATGTGTATAAAGGTATATGGCTCATAAATGTGTGACAAGTATTCGCTGAGTTTTGTTTCAGTTTATAGACGTGCTCAAGAAAAAAAAGTTCACCGCGACGGAGAGGCAGAACGCACACCCTGTTTATTTTCTTTATTTTACAAAAGCACAATGTTTTGATTTGATTGTAAGTGGACACATACAAAAGTAGAAATATCACAGATTCTTTTTTTATGTTTCTTTTTTCTGTATAACCATAAATGACGGAGTAATTTAGGCAAGGCAAGGCAAGGCAAGGCAAGGCAAGGCAAGTTTATTTATATAGCACATTTCATACACAATGGCAATTCAAAGTGCTTTACATAGAAGAAATTAAAATAATAAAAAGAAATAAGAATAATTAAAACAGTTTAGAAAAATTAAAAATAAAATACAGTACAAACAGTCGGACGAACATTGGCACAGTGCTCATTCAGTAAATGCATAGTTAAACAGATGTGTTTTGAGTCTGGATTTGAATGTGACTACAGTAGGAGCACATCTGATCTCCTCTGGAAGCTGGTTCCAGCTGCGGCTGGCATAATAGCTAAAAGCAGACTCGCCATGCTTAGAGTGAACCCTTGGTATTTCAAGCTGATATGATCCTAATGATCTGAGTGATCTGTTGGGTTTATATTCAGTGAGCATATCTGCAATGTATTGAGGTCCTAGGCCATTGAATGATTTATATACCAGTAATAATACTTTAAAATCAATCCTAAGTTTAACTGGGAGCCAGTGTAAAGACCTGAGGACTGGTGTGATATGTTCATATTTTCTGGTTCTGCTCAGAATCCTGGCGGCAGCGTTCTGTATGAGCTGCAACTGTCTTATGGTCTTTTTGGGAAGGCCAGTGAGGAGTCCATTACAATAATCCACCCTGCTGGTGATGAAAGCATGCACAAGTTTCTCTAAGTCTTGTCTGGAAACAAAGCATCTAATTCTTGCAATATTTTTCAGATGATAGTATGCTGATTTAGTTATTGCTTTGACATGACTACTGAAACTAAGCTCTGACTCTAGTGTCACACCAAGATTCCTGACTTGATTTTTGGTTGTTTGACCCCTAGAGTGAAGGTATGCGTTCACCTTGAGAACTTCATCTTTGTTTCCAAACGCAATGACTTCAGTTTTGTCTTTGTTTAACTGAAGAAAGTTTTGACACATCCAACTGTTGACTTCATCAATGCATTGGCACAGGGAGTCAATGGGGCTATAATCGTTGGGCGGTAGGGCTAAGTACAGCTGTGTATCGTCTGCATAGCTGTGGTAAGCGATTTGGTTCTTTCTCATTATTTGGCTCATTGGGAGCATATACAGGTTGAACAGGAGTGGCGCAAGAATTGAGCCTTGAGGGACTCCGCATGTCATGGATGTCCACTCAGACTTATGGTCTCCTATACTCACATAATAACCTCTCCCATCTAAGTATGACCTGAACCATTTTAGGACTATCCCAGAAAGCCCCACCCAGTTTTCCAGCCTGTCCAGAAGTATGTTGTGATCGACAGTGTCAAATGCAGCACTGAGGTCGAGTAGTACCAGCACTGATAATTTGCCTGAGTCAGTATTTAAGCGAATATCGTTTATTATCTTTATGAGCGCTGTCTCTGTGCTGTGGTGCGGTCGGAAACCAGATTGAAAATTGTCAAAGTATCCATTTGAGCATAAGAATTTGTTCAGCTGATTGAAGACAACTTTTTCAATGATCTTACCTATGAAAGGAAGATTTGAGATTGGTCTATAGTTGCTTAATATGGTCTTATCCAGATTGCTCTTTTTCAGGAGGGGCTTGACAACTGCAGTTTTTAGGGAGTTTGGAAAACTCCCAGAGAGAAGTGAAGCATTTACCACTTCTAGAAGATCTGCTTCTAAACTGTTTAACACACTTTTGAAAAACGATGTGGGAAGTGTGTCAAGAGCGCAGGTTGATGTTTTAAGGTGCTGTACGGTTTCTTCCAAAATTTTGCCATCAATTTCTTTGAAATCAGACATAGTAACTACTTTCTCAGGTGGTTTGATCTGTCTGACCCCAGCGCAAGTCAAGGATGTGCTGATCACCTTTCTGATATTATTGATTTTCTCAGAGAAGAAAGAAGCAAACTCACGGCACTTGCTGTCTGAGAGCATTTCACTGGGAATCTGGCTTGGGGGGTTTGTCAGTCTCTCTACAGTAGCAAAAAGAGTGCGTGTGTTGTTTAAATTACTGTTTATAATATTTGAGAAGAAAGTCTGTCTAGCTTTGCCTAGTTCCATATTGAAAGCATGAAGGCTGTCTTTGTAGATGTTATAATGGACTACAAGTTTTGTCTTCCGCCACATGCGCTCTGCTTTTCTGCATTGTCTTTTCATATTTTGCACTGCTGTTGAGTTTCTCCAAGGTGCCTTTTGTCTGCCACTCTTCTTCCTGACTTTCACAGGAGCAATATCATCAATTACACCTTTAACTTTTGAGTTAAAAGAATCAAGGAGAAAATCAACAGAGTCTGCAGATATGCTTGGTGTTAAAGATATAGCCTTCATAAATAGTACACTAGTGTTCTCATTTAAGCATCTCTTCTTGACAGACACAGATCTAGCTTCAGTGGCAGGAGAGATCAATATATCAAAGAAAATACAGAAATGATCAGACAGTGCTACATCCTTAATAACAATCGATGAAATGTTTAGACCCTTACTGATAAGTAAATCTAAAGTGTGTCCACGATTGTGTGTGGGTCCATGTACATGCTGAGTCAGATCAAAAGTTTTTAAAACAGTTTTGATTTCTTTTGCCATATTGTTTTCTGCATTATCTATATGGATGTTAAAATCTCCAGCAATGGCAAAACAGTCAAACTCTGAGGTAATTGTTTATAACAGTTCTGTAAAGTCCTCAGCAAAGGCTGGAGAGTATTTTGGAGGCCTGTAAATAATGAAAAGTAAAATGCGTGGAGCACCTTTTAACACAATACCCAGATATTCGAAAGACAAGTAATTCCCAAATGATATTTGCTTACATTGATAGATATCTTTAAAAAGAGCAGCTAGACCCCCACCTCTCTTAACAGCTCTGCAGACACTCATAAAAGTAAAGTTAGGAGGGGATGTTTCATTGAGGATTGTTGCACTGCAGCTGTCTTCTAGCCAGGTTTCATTTAGAAGCATAAAATCCAGGTTGTTTGTGGTTATTAAGTCGTTGACTAGAAGTGATTTATTTTTAAGTGAGCGAATGTTTAAAAGAGCTAACTTAACAGACTTACTTTTCCCCACAGCAATATTAGTTTGACGTGTAATAGGCACCAGATTAGTTGGGTTTGCTGTACGGCTATTGAAGGCCTTAGACTTTCTATCATGTAATAGAACAGCAATAGAGAAAGATACAGGCACACTGGGTTCCCGCTTGTTTTGTAAACATTTGAGAAAGTTACTGTTATCAAAACGGGGACCCGACACATATCACTGAGAGCTGGTATCAGTTGTTTTTGGTTCACCTCGAGCAGAAGGAGGAGGGTGTGGGCCCTGGCGTTGTGGCAGAGGCCGAAGAGCTCTCACAGGAGGAGGGGGAGGGCGAGCTGGGCCCGCAGGCTTTGGTGGTAGTGGTGCCTGTCTTTTTTTAGTTGGTATCTGGGGGCTTGCAGCAAAAGAGTGGGATAGTCTGGTTCCAGCATGCACCAGTTCTTCCATTTTCTGTGAGAAGCACAGTAGTGGCGTTGCAGGGGAGAGGGAGAAAGTGTCTGGTGAAAGGGGCTGTTGCTCTGGTGTTATAGGAGGCTGTAATATGCTGTCCTGGCTTCCCTGGCTGTTTTCCAGGAAGTCGTCCTTGGGTGCTGAATCTTCAAGCAGTTCTGATATGGCTGTCTGTGGTGAGCTCTGTGTGCAGGGCTCAGCTGAGATTGTGTCCGTGAGCAGAGGTTGTTGTGGCGGAGTGGTGTTATCATGTCCATTTTGCTGCTGAAGTGAAGTCCCGTGGTCATTCATACTGTGTCCAGGTGTGTGTGTGCCGTTCAGATTGAGTGGATTGGCACAAACCGCAGAAGGATGATTTAGGGAGAAGTAGATATTGTCCTTTAACACTCTTGAACCAAGTTTGTTTGGGTGATGGCCATCCCGATGAAACAGTTGTCGTTGACTCCAGAAAAGATTGAAATTGTCAATGAAGTTTACTCCTTTTATATTGCAGGTTTTTTGCAGCCATGTATTTAGCCCAAGCAACCGTGAAAACCTGTTTGTTCCTCTTGCTGGTAGTGGTCCACTGATGAATGTTTGAACTTTCAGTCTTTTAAGTGTTTCAAAAAGTTTATTGAAATCCTTCTTAAGGAGTTCTGACTGCTCTTTATGAATATCATTCTTCCCCACATGTATGATGAGTCGATTAGCAGTCTTATGTTTCATCAGAATGTTCTGAAGTTCCCTGTTTATATCAGAAGTTGTTGCTTGTGGAAGGCAGCATGTAGTTGTATCCCTGCCGCTAATGTTTCTGATTATGGAGTCTCCCACTATCAGAGTCCTGGGCTCGGCTGCGCTCTGAGCTGAGTGCCGCTGTCTGCTCGACCTTGAGCGCCAGTTAGCATCAGTGTTAGCTACTGGCCTATTCAGTCTGTGTTCGATCACTTTCATCACATTTGTGGATTCCTCATTTACATTCATTAGTACTTCAAATAGAGGTCGACCGATAGTGGATTTTACCGATAACGATAGCTAGGTTGGGCCATACTTGCCGATAACCGATTAATCAACCGATAGTTTTTAAAATTGATACTGGATAAAAACAAACATAACACTCCAAGTAAAACAGTGCTGAACTTTATTATAAAAATAATAAAACTGTATTGAACCATGAAAACATGCTAAATGATATAAATATATAATATGAATAAATATTGAAGTCAATAAAAGACATTAATTCAAACTGAAACAAAAAGTAATACTCTAAATAACAAATAAAACCAGTTACACTCAAAATGTAACTATTAAACTGTTATTTTTCAAGCCAACTTAATGAATAAAAAAGTAACAAAATTTGATCGGTATAATATTTGAGCAATACAATTGCACCTTGATCATTCATGTTAGTTTGATAGTGCATTAACTATGGTTAACAAATAAAAACCTTAATTTAAAAATGTATTAGTAGCCTACATGTTAATTAACAAATAATGAACAATCCTTATACAGAAGTTATTAACCTTAGTTAATGTTACAAATGGAATTTTATTGTAAGTGTTATCATTTCATATAAATCCAAACAGTCATGCTTAAATATCTACAATGTCAGAGCATTGAAATGACATAAATATTAAATGTATAGTCTCACACTTTTGCTTCTATTTTATAAACACTTGATGATTATCTAATCAAAATAACCACACATGTATTAAAGTGATGACGAAAAAATTACCGAAATCTAATGCTTTTCTGATTTGTTTATAATTATGTTTCTGTCGGCTGTATGAACATATCAGTTTGCTATCTTACGTCTCTAGCTTTAAATATGCAACTTCTCTGCATATTAAATGCATAAAAGTGACCAGCTGGATATAAACTAATGCAAATAGAGGTAACAATTGTGACATTAAACATTCGGGTCGGACTTACGTTTATTTTTGTCAGTGTTTTAACCGCTTGAGGTAGCCTACTAATGTTAGCGTCCTCTCAGCCTCGAAGGCAAACAAACATACTGGTGTGCTGTTCTTTCTCTACTAATGCAGCATTTAGTCAACAAATTAATCACTTTATAATGATATGACAAAATGTACTGTATACATAGGCTACCTTTTAGCTGTCGGTGCTTTAAACGCGCATCTGATGTCAGCGCTCTCCACGCAGCGTGTGCTCTCAGTGCAGCACGCAGCATCACGTGTCGAAATAAACAACACGAGGCATCAGCGATAGTTTTTATTACACCTCTAGAGGCCGCTCTTGTACTGCATGATGCCAGCAGACCTTTTCAGCTCTCTCTTACTGTGTAATGAATGACAGCGCGCGCTTCTCAGCTGCTCCAGCAACGGACGCGACCAGGAAAAACTATCGGTATGTATTTTTGCCGATAACGATAGTTCCACCAATCAACTATCGGTGCCGATTAATCGGCAAAACCGATGAATCGGTCGACCTCTAACTTCAAATCTGTTCTCAAGATGTATAGGCAGTGGTAGCAGACCAGTGTTTGCAATCCTTGTCAGAGTTGTATCTGGGGTAGAGGATGCTACTGCGGTAATATGTGATGCTCGTGACAATCTGATGTCTCGAGTGCCTTTGGGTTTAGCTCCCTGTTTGTGCCATCGATTAGTAAGTCGATCGGCTTGTTTCTCTACCTGTCGAGGAGTACTAGTTTCATGGGACTCACCGGCTGTATGCTGAGGCTGTCCATGACGAAGCTCTGTTGTGTGCTCCGTCTGGTTTGGTGGTCCCGTAAGTAACTTTGTTTCTAGAACTGCAATCCTTTGTAAAAGTCTGTGGCAGTTAGTGCAGCAAGTAGATTCCAGAAGAGGCATTTTCTCTTATCCTTGTAGGCAGTTGTGTTTTCCTTTCCCGGTATGTAAGCTGGTCGGGTAAAAGAATTCTCAGTTTTTGTAGTAATCCAAACTTTGTCGTATGAGCACTGTGCTGATTTGCTGAAGTTAAAATTAGGTGATAAAAGGAAATAAAATAAAGGAAATAAAATATAGAAAAAATAGGAGATAAAATGTAAAAGCGATAGAGCAAAACGCGGAGCAGTAAGCAAGAGCGTCCGAACAGTAGCTGAGCAGGAAGTATATTTAAGTTTATTGTACTACAATGTGAAGAAAATCCAGCAAAACGCGGGGGCGCGTTTGCCGACCTCAGAGGGTTAAAAGTCCTCACTGTAGACTGCACATCATGTAATATTTACTGATTGTAGTTATACATTACTGGGCTTTTAGCAATCATAATTAGAGCTGTAGCGGTGCGTCGATGACGTCGACGCGTCGACGCCAAAATTACGTCGACGTCATATTTTTTGCGTCGACGCTTCTTTATTTATTATCTATTTATTTTTTTTGCACCATTCCCGGAGGTACAGCTCGCCACACACACACGTCTCCTTTCTCTGCAGAATGCCACAAATCCGCTCAACCAATCACAGCGCACCATTCCACGCATTGTAAACAGTAACGGTGGCGCTCTGACACCCGGCATCCTAGTTTTCCTTATCTACTTTGCACTTTTTGATCAACAAACAAACAAAAAAAATAATACATGGATGAACCTGTGGTGGATTCTGCCGTAGGGAAGAAACGTAAGCCATCGAAATCTAATCATTTACGTGAGGAGATTAAGAAGATGAGGCACGCGGGAGGAAGAGAAATGCCGACTGATGCTTGTTCTCACACGACAGCGTCAAACTTCTGTCGAATGCTGACACGTTAACCCCAGGGGATCTTTTAAAAAACTTTCAATTCTTGTACTCAAAGTCAACGAAAACCGAGCAGGACCTAAGCCATTTTACAGCTGATCGCCGTCAAAAAAGAAGGTCGCCGTCGTTCAGAAGGTATTTCCAGCGATGGCTGATGTAGCCTATGTTTAGTCCAGATTAGTATTGACCGAGTTCAGAGGCTGTCATATGTGGATCAACTTACTTTGTTGTGTATTTTCAACAGTTTCAATGTGAAAATTAACTTTTATATTGATTCAATGGATTAATTGCATGAAAAAAAAAGGATTTATCACATTTATACTATATTATTCAGAAGTAAACATTGTAGCTGACAGTGTGTTTATGTCAGAATGTTTATTTTTAAACCACAACCTTCTAAGTGCTTCTTTTACCAATATATTTAACATATCTTTTGCATTTCTCATCCAAACAACGTCAAACTTGGCACTGCACTTACTCGTGCCCAGACAGCTGTCGAGTTTGAAATCCATCGGAGTAACGGCTCGACAGAGATATGCGAATAACAGACAGGATAAATAATTCCAATTAGTCGTTAGATTAGTCGACTAATCGATAAAATAATCGCCCGACTAATCGTTTAATTAATAATCGTTTACCCCAGCACTAATCATAATGCTTTCAGATGCTTGAGGGGTAGCTGATAGGTTAGCTTCATACAGACTGCAATCAGGTGTGCCACATGCACAATGCCATGTTTGCAAATATATTTTGTGTAATGATCTGAGTGTGAGTGTAAGTGTAATTTTGTTTGTTATAGAGTGTTCATGTGTGTTTATGTTTTAATGTTAAGTTTTGCAGAGATTATTTCCACATCTACACTGCCTGACTCTGAAAGAGTTCAAATGGACTCTGAAAGCAGCACTGGTGCCTCTTTTTTCTCTGTCGACTCAACACTTCGCACAAGACCTAGCACATCAGCTACTCTTCCACCAGAGGATATGCCATTAGGGTCCAGACCTGTAAAAACTGATGATTTGGGTTAGTGTTGATTTATTCATTTGTTCTCAAGTTAACTCAATACAGTCGGACATTATTGTGAAACATGCTCTAATTGTGAAATGTAAATTCCAAATCTACAATGTAGACATTGCAAAATGTCTGACTCAGCCTGGTCCACATTTCTTATATATTCATACTAGTTAGACCACTGTAGCCATGCAGACTGTGTTGGTAAAGGGATAGTTCACCCAAAAATGTGAACTCTGTCATTAATTCCTCTCCCTCATGATGTTCCAAACCCGTAAGACCTTTGTTCATCTTCAGAACACAAATGAAGATATTTTTGATGAAATCTGAGCTTTCTGGACCAGCCATTGAAACTTTCAAGGCCCAGAAAGGCAGTAATATACGATATATAAGACATGGTTAATATACTCCATGTGACTCCAGTGGCTCGACCTTAATGTAATAAAGCGACGAGAATATGTTGTGTGCAAAAAAAAAATAAAAAAAATATCGACTTTATTCAACAATCTCTTCTCTTCAGCTTCATTCTCTTATGCTGTTCACCTAGTAAACACAGTCCAGCGCTTCAGGTTCTACGTCAGAACGCTGGCTCATTATTGGCCAAGGCTGGTCACGTGATCACCACGACACATGTGTGTGATGCTGATGCAGGAGCTTGGCCAATAATGAGCCAGAATTCTGACATAGAACACGGGACTGTTTTCACTATCTGAACAGCTTAGGACAAGAGAGAAGAGATTGTTGAATAAAGTTGTTATTTTTGTTTGTCTTTTGCCCACAAAACGTTTTCTCGTCGCTTCATAATATTAAGGTTGAACCACTGGAGTCACATGACTATTTTAACCATATATTAACTGCCTTTCTGGGCCTTGAATGTTGCAATGATGTTGCTGCCTACGGCTGGTTCAGAAACCTCTCGGATTTCATAAAAATATCTTTATTTGTGTTCCGAAGATGAACAAAGGTTTACGAGTTTGGAACGACATGAGGGAGAGGAATTAATGACAGAAAATATTTTTTGGGGGGTGAACTAACCATTTAAGTGTATGAGCCTGTGTGGTTTACAGTACATTATCTCATGGAGACTTTATTGACTCAATTGAGTTGCAGACCATGTTGATTCAGACAGCTTGGTACTGTGGCTTTAAACAACTTTTCTGTTTTCATTTCCAGCTTGGAAAGGCATTGTCAGTCCAGAACTGGCAGCAGACCACTACAGAAGACAGTGGCTGCAAAAAAAAGAAGACGAGCCAACCCTGAAAATTAAACTAGACATCGGAGAAGATGTAGAGGAGCAAGAGGGAACAATCCTCAACTTCTACAAGGCTCCCTACATTGATTGGGCAAGACCATTCCAAGCTAAATTACAGGGTACTGTAACTTAACAGACAGTAAGCTGTACATGTGATGTACATCTTATTGATTTAATTACATGTATAAGAGCATTGATTGTCTACTCACTGCTTTCTTGCTTTTTTCTCTTTCTTGAGATCATATTCTAAAATAAATTGAGCATATACTGCATAAATTTCATATTTTCATATAATGGGGGAGAATATTGGAGAAAATTATCTTTACATTTTTGTACAGTATATTAGTGCACTCCTTTGACTTTGTGTAATTTCTTGTATTTTCAGGAGATTTGGCTATTGGGGATGGTATGAATCGACACTTTTTAAGTATGGTAATGCACAAGTTGCAACATGGTTTTACTGTTGATTTTGGTAAGTTTACTGGACAAATCTGGTATAAAGATAAAATAATAATTTAGCTAAATTAAGTTCTTAAAGGTTTCTTTTAGGGTGTGTTCACACTTGTAGCTCGGTTCGCTTGGTATGTTTGGTCTGGACCCAAAAAAACCCCCATTAATTCCTCACACACACAAACACAGATCTGCTGCATGGAGACGCGGTTCTGATGCCTGTACCGAACTGTGATGGGCAAACTTGCGACAATGGCGAAAAAAAAATTATATGAGTAAGCATTCTGTCCTTTTTAGGGTCTCATCTTCCTGGTCTTGGTTCGTTTACATGTCCCTAAGGGTGTTCTCACTTGGCATGTTTGGTTCAATTGCTCTGTTAGTGCAGTTCATTTCAATAAGTGTGAATGCTGCCACCTGAACCCTGGTGTGCATCAAAAAAGCAGACTGAGCCCGCTGAAAAGATGGGTCTCAGTCCACTTCCAAACAAACTCTGGTGTGGTTCAAATGACCAAACAAACTAATCAAACTAAACTACAGGTGTAATTTCACCTCAGAGCAAATTTTACATTGTGTGTTTTTATGTTTACAGGTGATAATAGTGTAAAAAAAAAGACAAGATGTTAGATCAGATGCAGTTTTTTGCACATACAGAATCTTTATATCACTCATTGTATACCTTTAAACTGGGGACTGTCAAAAAAAATCTAACTGTGAACTTCAAATGTAAAAATCTTTGGTTTATTTCCCTGTAGGAAATGCATGCGGCACTTTACTCTTTGAGGGCCAACCTGACCATCTAATCCCTTCCACCTCACAAGTTTTGGCGCAGAATGAAATGTTTATCATGGTTGGCTATTCTTTTCTGCATGGTGGACCTCGTCTGACAGGTCTTAGCCCTGCAGTTCTTCATGTGCTGTTAGGTGGAACACCCCAGACAGCCACCATCACACTTGAAGATGTGGCAGATCTAGACATCAAGGAGACCATCAGACCGGTATGTTCCAAGAAGTGCAATGCAATCCATATCTGTACTCCAGTATTTTTTTTTACAATGCAGATGTGAAAGTGCATATTGTCAGCTTTAATTTTAGAGTACATCCATATCAGGTGAACTGTGTGGGAATTTAATGTCATTTTATACTAAGTACACGTTTTAGCTTAACAAAATTAACGAGACAATTCAATAGAATCTTGATACCATGAGATGTATGACTGGGTTCCTATGCAAAAGTATGGAAAACAAAGTTTGAAAAAGTATGGAATTTGAGTAATTTCCTGGTCTGGACAAGTACATCAGAATGATAAAAAATGTTTTTTTGATTTTTGTAGGAATTTGTAGGAACCCTGGACTTGGTTACAACTGCAACAAATTACAAATGTAAGCACCACATACGGAATCAAGCCTAGACTTTTTCATATAAACTAATATTAAACACAACTAGCCAAACATCAGGCATCAGATGATTGATCACTTACTCTGGGACACTGTAAAGTGGGTAAATGTTTTAAAAGGTTCATAATTCGAACACAGTTCATACACATGAAATATGGTGCAGTTCTGAACATCTCAACTGAAGATAGGGGCGATTAAAGCAGAATAATATTGCATTTTCATTTTTTATGGGAGGGGCGCAAATCACAAATGAGTGATTATGGGCTAGGTTGATGTGGGCCCTTAAGACCAACATACCATAAAAATTTCTTCATCCTCGGTGCCACGGTTCAGGTAGTTATTTAAGAAAAACTGCATTTTTTGGGTTGGGGGGGGCCCAGCGCGGGGGGGGAAGTGGCCCCCAGGGACCAAACGAAATTTTTCCGTAAAAGTCTAGTGGGGCTACATGCCCACCAAATTTCATGTTCCCCGGTGTTTCGGTGTCCCTGGTATCGTTGACGAAAAATTCAGTAGATGAAAAAAAAAAAAAAAAAAAAAAAACCTTTGACAATCCCTATATGATCATAATAATTTAGACTGCTCTGTATTAAGTGGTATATACAGTTGATATGTAATTGTGATGGGTCTCATATTGATTTGAAAGCTTTTTGAAGATGAAGCATCCAAGAACCAATGCTGTGGACTCACTGAGGATCAGAGGACAGCTGTAAACGAGTTGGCACTGGCATGGGATCTCCCTGTATTAACAGAAACCAACAGGACTTGGCTTCTTCACAATCTGCTTCAACATGCAGTCCAAAGTTCCAGCATTAAAAAAAATATGAAGGATTGGGTCATTTGGGTGTGTAAAGTATTTGTCCCATCTAACTGGACATTTTCATATTTCAGACATGCTTTGTTCTTTTTTTGAATGTACATTCCTGGTTACTTTTCCAGACCTAGTGGTAATTGGACTTTTTCTCGTAGTTTGTATGCAACTGAAAAGGGCTTAATGGTGTCTCTAACCCTTTACCAGCATCTCCAGTGCAGTAATTTATGAGTAAATTTATGAAACACTCTCTCCAGCTCCATACAGCAACAACAGACTGTAATTATTTAATCTGTATGTGACTACTGTATGTAGCAG
This sequence comes from Leuciscus leuciscus, assembly GCF_965113295.1. Lineage (NCBI taxonomy): Eukaryota > Metazoa > Chordata > Actinopteri > Cypriniformes > Leuciscidae > Leuciscus > Leuciscus leuciscus. Next base: position 49,904,827 of record NC_138728.1, read on the forward strand.
AATACTTTGAAACAAAATAACATAGTTAAGCATAGTACAAGGGAAAAAATGTCTTGGCAGGAAAAATAATATTTTATCCTTCTGATATTTTGAGGTTCTTGGACGAAACGCACGCCAGCTGAAGCAGTTTAAGCAGGGATTGAGGGAGTCATTGATTTTGCCACTTTTGGAATCTCGACCTGACACAGTGTCATCGGTTTTTCCACGTCAGTCAATGGCTGAATGCAGTGCTGAGGTATTCCACTTTTTTGTCCAACAGTAATTTTAATCGGAAAAAGTGCCATCTGACAATTTTTGTAACTGTGGTATGTATCTTAGTATCAAGGAATATTTGTTGTTGTTATTGGAGCAATTAGAAACGCAAATAAATGGGACACAACACATACTAAGCCACAAAAGAATGAAACCTGCAAGTGATGATAAAATTTGTATAGTTGTCATAATCATCTTGTGTTCTTAGGTTATTCTAGACCACATCAAATGGCCTGATGAAGGAGGGTTGGAGGATGATGGAGATGACAGTGGGTACTCAATTGACATCAAATGCAGAATTATGGGGTACTTGCGTCAGTTTATGAAAACAGGTAAATTGCATACACAGCAAAATCCCCAGTGTTAAATTAACACTCCTCAGTGTACATATGTGTCCACACTACAGGGTGTTAAAATTAACACTGAAGCAGTGTTGAAGTTAATGAGATAATTAAGTGATTAATTAAGTGATGATTGGCCATTAGTGGTGACACCTAATGTTAATAAGCAGAATCATTGAAGGAAAGAGAAAAGACAAGAACAGAAAAAAGAGAAACACCAACTGACTTCGAGCCATTACACATTATTGCGCATAATGGTGACTTGACACGAACAATTCCATAAAACATTAAAGTCTAAACTTCTGTTGAATCTCAAGAACTTTTGTAGATGTATGACAGAAATAAAGTCAAACTGGTAATATTAAGTGCAATTATGTGTAAAGGCTCGAAGTCAGTTGTAGTTCTTGTGTTTCTCTTTTTTTTCTGATATTCTTTTTCCTATGTAATGTCCCATCTAGTGCTTTCCACTTTTAGTGTTAAACAACTACCCCCACCCAACCCACTCATCCCACACACACACACAATTTCCTTTAATATTAGGATTTTGTAAAGGTGCCTTGTAAATGAACTTAAGTTATTATGTTCATTAAAAAAATCTCTGCATTTTGATTTTGAATATTTCTTATTGGCGGTGGTTTATAGACACCTATTGAGAAGGTGCATTGCCTGTTTGTGTACAACGCATGAGGAAATAAAATAATTTTAAGATCTGTCCCTCTGCCATGCTGAGCACTTGTTTTGTCCTACTTGTGAAGTCACATCAACAAAGTGTATTTACTCAATTATACAAACATGTCAGACATCATAGGAAAAACATGTACACTATTAACCTTAATTAACCTTAACATGCTTGCAAATTAGCCAAATCGTTTTTTTACTGCAACATGTAGGGTTAGAGACTCTTGTTTTCTTGTGCTTTGGCTCTTTTTATTTTCAGTGTCCCAAGAGCAGCTGAAACAGCTCGTCAAGTTTTGGGTTGGATGGGTGATACCCATGGCTAACATGAAAGTGGAGGTGGTTAGAGCGGAATATCCCACTTCATCCACATGCTACCGCATGCTTCGCTTGCCAGGTTACTACAAGAGTTACAGCGAATTTAGTGTTCATTTAGAGAACTGCATTGCCACAAATGACAGTGGGTTTGGATTATTGTAGAAAGTGGAATTTTCTGAATTCACAAGTTACCTCATTTCATTGTTTTCCATACAATTTTAGCTTTATAAATGAAGAATCTTACCATTGTTAAGCATTGATCAGTTTTTCAATGTTTCAAGATGTTGAAATGTTGGCTTTTATTGAAATGGTTTAGGAGTTGTGTACAGTTGTACAAATGTATTTACAATGAACTTGATAAAAAAAAAAGAAGAAGAAGAAGTTGTGTCTATTTGATTTTCATAGGGAATTAAAGTTCATACCGATGACCCTACACATAGCCAATGCTGTGCATATACTCCAGCGCAGCTAAATATTTATCTACTCCCATGCATGTTGAGGGTCCTATTGGGTCCACAGCAGCACTAAGTCCAGCTAGGTCATCTGGTCTCAAATGGCAGTCACTCTCAGGGACATGGACACCACAGTTGGGATCACAGGGTATAAGACCACTACTTTCCCAGTCAACCAAAGGGATCTGCAAATCCTGTAACACAAGTTGTCATTACTTCATCTGCCACAAATGCATGCATGCTTGAGTAAGGGATAATGTATGGCGAGGCGGTTTTTATAGCGAATAACCCCGACAGGCTGATCGGGACTCCGACGCGAAGCGGAGCCTGAAGGGGTTGTTATTCGCTATAACAACTGCCTCGCCATACATTATCCTGCTTATTACATGGTTACCTACAAAATAAATAAATAATTTGACAAAAAATATTGATTTAAAAAGGAGTTTATTGATTTAGAAACGACTGTATTGCTTCCGCTAAAGAAAATAGTCCGTTCCGCGTCCATAGCAACGCTCTGTTTTTCATGGCAACGGTGTGTTATATTTTGCAGCGGTCTGATATCAAGAAATAACAGACCGCATTCTACATTGGAATTCAACCAAGCCATGTAATAAGTATAATTAACAAACATGTAGACCCATGTGCCACAGTTGATTAGGAGTGAGATTTCTCTCAGTTGAAAGGGGGTGATTGTCCCAGCCATCTCTGAATCCATCAAGCTGGGCTTGCAAGCGGGGAATAAAAACATAATGGCAGCAGAATAGATGAATACTACTGGACAGGTCAAGTAGACCATCCCCTTCCAGCTGGTGCAGCACATTGTAGAAGTGGCATGTGACCGCTGTGAACACATCTCGCCAGAGACGTTCAATTCTGTTAAAAACACATACATTTATTTCAGCATTTAAAATATTCCTGTCCAGAAACAAGTTATTCCAACTGAATAATAATTGTAGCATGCAAATAAAAAAAGGACTATTACAACAAATCAAAAACTAGTTAATGCAATATAATAGGCCTTTTTTTATCAGTAAGTGCAAAGTAAATACTGTACTCATGTTAGGCAATTGAGGTGAAAGAGGATTCTAATCCTGGCCTTGGTTTGGTACTAGCAAGGTTTAACAGAACATAATAAGTTGTGGAACATACAGTATTAAAAAAATAAAGCATATGTAAACATTTTACCGTTTATATATACATATAAACATATATTCATGGTTACCTCTGATTATGTACACTTTTCCCTGCAATGAAGCTGTTTCTCCCGGATCCCCGGATGGAGAACATGAGGCGGGCCACATCAACATTTTCTACACCATGGTCACCACGAACCCTTGAGAAGTAAATGTGCCAGAATTTAAAACTGCAACTTTCAGCTAATATAAGAGGCCATTTAAACAAAGGACAATCAGAGTGGTATAGTTAAGAGTAAATATATATAAATTTAACTACAAGATTGACCTTTGTGGCAGGGGCGTAGCCAGAATTAGATTTTTGGGGGGTCCCATCTTAAAATGAGGGGGCAACCCATTTTATATATATATATATATATATATATATATAGCTTAACACCTATAAATAAAACAGCTTAACACCTGTACACATTTAAAACAGCATATTTACTTCACCGTTTCAGCAGAACAGACATAACAGCCCACAACATAGCTCGGTGATTATTACCTTTTACATGAGTCTACGAGGGCGATTATTAAAAGTGTCAATGATGTCATCATACTCAGTCCAGAAAATCCACCAATTTACGTTCGAAAAACAGCAGGGAAAGATTTAAAAGCAAATATATACAGCACAAAATCACAGCATTTTTACTTAACTGTTTCAGCAGCATAACAGCATACAACATAGCTCAGCGGCTATAATTCAAACCATGGGGATTACCTTTTACATGACAAGGCGGAGTCTACGGGGGCGATTATTAAAAATGTCAATGATGTCATCATAGTCCAAAGAATCCACCAGTTCCCGTTCAAAAGACAGCAGGGAAAGATTATTTAAACGCGAAGTTGTCATGTGTGATCTCAAAGATGATTTGACTCTTCCAACTGTTGAGAAAAGTCTTTCGACACTACAAGAAGTCATTGGCAGTGTGATCATTATCTTCAAGAGTCTATTTATGTTTGGGAAGACATCAGAGGGGCAGGTGTCCAAAACCTCCATGAGGGAAGAGAAAGAGTGGCCATCGTCTATTTTCCTGCACATAAGTTGAAAGAAAATGCTTAGTTCGGCTTCTTCAAATGAAACGCCATAGTGTTCGCAGGGCATCCTCAGTAGCTCGCCTTTTGAAAAAAAATCAGAGCCGGGCAAACACGCAGCAGCTGCACGCATTAATCCGCATTGATCCTCTTGAAAACGGCTGTTCAGTTCAGTGATTTGTCGGTCTAAAATATCAATCCATAGTTTGTTGAGATCAGCATTGTCCTTTATGGCTGTGGATTTGCCCAAACTACATGAAACCAGAGACTCTTTCAGTCGGGCCGGTAGCTTTCTTACTCTGGTGCTGGTGACATCCCAGTTGGAAATGGAATTCTTTTCCATCAGTTCATCAGTCAACTTTAAAACTTTGTCGAAATCATTTTGCACATTTTCTCGGAACTGTACATACATATCCCTTAGATTTTTTATCAGAGATAGGCAGTCGGTGACTGATATTGTGCTGCTCTGTAAACCCCTGGTAGCAACATCACTGGTCTCAAATAATTTCCCAAATGTCACCAACAGAAATACAAATTTTTTTGTCTGAATTTGATGCATGAGTGAATCAGCTTCTAGTTTCGTTTGGCCACTTGTTTCGGAGAACTCCGCCAGCGTTTCTAAAATTACATCAAATAACGTCAGTACTTTGCCGATGGAGCCAGATTTTGAGCTCCACCTTGTATCTGTAGATCGTTCAAGTTCAAGACACCTTCTGTGAGGATAAAGCTCCTTCTGGATCTCTAAAAAACGGGCATGCCTGTGCGCACCAGTCATGAAAGTGTGCAAAGAGTTCACAGTATCAAAAAAAGTATTGACATGGCCAGATACCTTCGTTGCGGTGCAGAGAACTAAATTCAGCCTGTGCGAGTTGCAATGCACGTACAAGGCATTTGGAAAAGTACGCTTTAGAATCAAGTGCACCCCACCCTTGTTACCTGACATAACAGAAGCCCCATCAAAGCCAAAGCCAACGCAAAGAGATGGATCCAACTGTAATGGCTCAATGACTTGCAAAATCTTAGCAGAAATCCCATTAGCACTCATATCTCCCGTTTCAACGAATCCAACCGCTCTCTCTTTAACTTTGCCTGCATGAACGTATCTTACACACACAGCCACCAGCTCGCGTTTTGAAATGTCCTTGCATTCATCCGCCATAATTGCGTAGTAGGTGTATGGTGTCTCATGCAACTCAGACTTGATCTTTCGTAGAAGTAGCGAGGCTGCACATTCAAGTAACTCGTTCTGAATTTCTGCACTCATTAGTCTGGCGTTTTTTGGTATCTCCTGGAGACGATTTTGCACGTTTGGGTCATGCTTGGCAATTAAGCTAAACAGTTCCAAAAAATTGCCCTTATTTAAGGCCTCTTCATTTTCCCTGTGGCCACGTAAAGCAATGCCTTGTTTTGCACAGAACATAACAATGTCAATGACCACTTTGACGTGTTCGCGGTTTTTCTCCACAAACGTGCGGTCATCCCGAAAGAGCTGGTTTAAAACAGTACCATGGGTTTTACGGGTTGCTTTATATGACTCATATTTACAAATGGAAAGGGAATGAGATTTGCTGGCTTGGTGTCTGATGCATGACCTGCGGAGGTGTTTCCAGTCTGTGAATCCATCGCAGATGAATGCTTTTTCTGCGCATGGATCGGGAAAATGCCGACATGCTTTGCAAAACACAGCATTATTTGTTGAACTATATTCAAGCCATGTAAACTCATTGTACCATTTTGGGGAAAAGCAACGATTCTTTCCGGCAAACTCAGTGTAAGGAAATGTGGTCATCACTGGTTGTGAAGGCGGTTCATCAATTGCAGACAAATCATTGGGCATTATGCCGATCTGTGTCGTGGAAGTCTCACCGCTACACTCCTGTGATGAAATAGGCGTTTCTGTGTCCTGAGAAGCCTCAGGTGCCACTTCACTCGCTGTCGCAGAAGCAGACTCAGATGATGTAGATGACACATTTTCTCTTTCTCGCCGTGCTTTTTTGAAAAAGGCTAATATTGTACTTTGCGCGGCAGCTGCCATTGTCACCGAATATTAATGAACTCTCAAGCGAAGATGACAGCGTAAGTTACGCACAACACGTGACATAGGCTATCAAATCAAGTTTGAAAACAGCCGCATTTTACCGCGCAGCATTTTGATTGGTCAATCTATCAATCAGACTGACAAATCAACATTTTCTTATTTTAAGCAATCGGAAATCTGAGGGGGCCGGACATGTAAATGAGGGGGCCAAGGCCCACCCAGGCCCCCTCGTGGCTACGCCACTGCTTTGTGGTAAGCCACATCTCTCAACAGCTTCACTGAAGAAGGCAAGGGTAGTGGAGGCCTTGTTGTTATTGGCAACACCAAGATACATTATCTACAGGAATAATACAGAACAACTCATCATACACAAAATCAAACCTTTTAATTTTCTAGGTTTGATTAAGTTATATATACTCGTGCGCAATTTTTGTGAGCAAAAAGTAAACAAAAATAACGACTTTATTCAACTATTCATTTCGTTCTCTCTGGGCCTCGAGTTAGTTCACGTAGTAAAACAGCGCAGCGCTTCTGTGTTGTACATCACACGCATCACACATATGACCAGCGTCAGCCAATAGTGAGCCTACGTGTGACGTACAACACAGAAGCGCTGCGCTGTTTTACTACGTGAACTCACTCGAGGATTTCATCAAAAATATCTTAATTTGTGTTCCGAAGATGAACAAAAGTCTTACGGGGTTGGAACAACATGAGGGTGAGTAATTACTGACAGAATTTTCATTTTTTGGTGAACTAACCCTTTAAGTTCAAATCAAATACTTCCAAACTGCCCATACTACTTCTGAATAGGATGTCTAAGTTACTTCATAAATTGTATGAAAATTATGGAAATATATGGTTCAGATTGCACAAACCATATATGGCAATGGAGGCACCCTTATATGGTCAGTAATGGAGCTTGGATGTCATCTAGTGAAAAACTTTGGTACTGCGCCCAAACAAAATCTCACTGAAAGCAAATTTTTTTAAGATATCAACCTCAAATTTGTTCAGATGTTTGGCTTATTATTTTTTTAGTTTTAGAGTCAAACATATTTTGTAAAATATATATATTATTATAAAAATTATATTTTTACATTGTGTATTTTCCTATATTTTTTATTTATTTTTCACTTTCAAAATGTATTCCACTTCTACAATTATCTGCCAAATGTCTTCTTAAAAACAAGACCAAACATATGTCTATATTCCAAAGAATGCTTAAATTTCAACCATTTAAGTTAAGACAGGCTACTTTATTTTCATGTCTATGTGAAAAAGGGGGAGCAAGTTAAGGGGTTAAGTAATTGTTATGCTACTGTTAAGATATACTGCAAAAAAAGGCCTGCATCAAATAATTATCAGTACCTTCCTGGAGAAGCCATCAATTCCTCCGAATATCACCATATTGTACCTTAATAGAGAAAGTGAAAAAAAGTGTATAGACATCCATAACCTTACTTTTATATAGAACTAGCCCTGCAATAGATTTGTTTGAAAAACACAACCAACCTTATAAGTTTGTGGTTTGTGTCGATATGCATTAGTGATCTGGGGCCTGGGACAGAGTATGTCCTGCGTACCACACACCGCAACTCTGACATCCTTGATACAATCCCTGCAGTGTCAACTCTGTGCATTGATGCACGGACCCTCCGCCACTGAACTCGATGTCCCCGAGCCCGCAACAGTCCCAACATCATGCGATACTCAGCATGTGGGTTGCTGGAGTGAATGTCTGACACCAGGACGTCAAGTTCATCATCAGTTAAGTCACTGTACAGACCCCTCACAGATAATCCCCAATCACTCATACGTCTCTGCAGCGTCCACCTAGAAACCCCTACAAAATTGGCAATGCACTTCACAGATAGGCCCATACTAAGAAGCTCAGCCACATATTCCTCGGATATAATAACTCTGGGGCGGCCACTATTTCCCCTTTCCAGGGAAACTGTTATACATGTTTCCTTGTCATTTTGCTCAGAGACTAGGTGATGTAACTCCGTAAGGGCATCATACACTGCTTGAGGGATCTGAAGTTGGCTTGACACTGCGCTGAGTACAACAAGCTCCTGTGAACATACAAACTCCAAATAATCTAGATCCAGAGGGGCACGATCAAGGCAACTTGATAGTCGGATGTAGAGCCTGTCAAGTAAATGACTGAGTAGCATTTCCTAGAGAGAACAAAACTATATTAAAAAAACAATCCTTCTAGCATCTCAACAATGTTGGCTGCCTAAATAATACATATATGCCAATAAACAATTATTAAAACAAACATGACTGGACTATAATAATTTATAAGTTTTGCATAAGTCAAACCTGAAATAAAAATACTGGAATTATGTTATAGTCATGGCACAGAGAAACAATGATAAATATGACCAAACATTATTGCACTCAGTCTAGCTTAGTTTTTTGAGGAAGCGCCTGTTTCTAAGTGGTTAAGCATCTGTTGCAGGTCAGCTGATTTGTGACACTGCAGGGCACATGGGAGTGAACTAACTATTCTTAAACTATGTAAATAATGATTTTATATTTCATGGAACACCAATTTGCAGTAATTTTGGATTTAAAACATGCTTTAAATCGCATTGGCTTTATAGAATGTTAATTAACCTGCTCTGTGACTCACTGCAGCTTCCAATTATGCCTACTGGGCAAATAAAATACCTTTACTTTACTATGGTATTCCTATAAATGTTATCATCCACCAAAAACAAACCAAACCAAAAGAAAGAAAAACATTGCACACATTTGATATGATATGATACTGACCTGCGAAGACCCACTCTGTTCTGTCATTTTTCTAGAAGGTAAAGCAGAAGAGAATATAAGGAATACATCGTTTAATGAGAGTATCTTTTATGAGACGATTTAATAGCAAACTTAACAGTACAGATACGTTAGGCTAGCATTAGCGTTAGTGTAACTTACATTTCGTGAAACAATAAAGGCTAACCCAACTAAGAAACAATGATGATTACCAACTTAGCCGACCAGAGCACATATTAAAACTACTTAAACAAATGTATAACGGTGAATGATTGCAGGGGGAAGATAAGAAGAAGAAAAAACATACCTTTATTGGTTCCTCACATCGCCACCGCGGGAAGATGGTCACGTTTTTTTTTCCGCAGTTATCATTTTGGTTGGGAGATGTATCAGCCTTTAGGTATGCCACAAGTGCTGTTCGGAGCAGTGATGGAGTACTCGAGTCCTGGACTCGGACTCGAGTCCCTATTCTCTGGACTCGAGTCCGACTCGAGATTCTATTCTCTGGACTCGTGACTTGACTTGGACTCTTGGACTGATGACTCGTGCTTGGACTCGGACTCGAGGATATATAAAATCGGACTTGAGCATTCATCAAATGAATGACGTTGGATGAAGTTTCTAACCAAATAGGTAATAACATTTTGATTTAAGATGTTACACTTTTCCTGTTTCGGGCTCCAAGACCGGCCGGGATCTCTTTTTTCCCGCATATAAGAACGAGCAGAGAGAAAGCCCCGGCCGCGTGCGCACTCACCATCTTCAAACAACACGAGCGCTCTCTTGCTCCCTCTCCCTCACGCATATTAATCAAAATGACGAAAATGTCTAATTATGTCAATTAATCCAAAAAAAGAAAATGGAACTGAAGCTGTTTATGCACTGGTTTCAGAACTAAGAGTAGCCTATATGCTAATACCCAGCAAACACAGAACGTTGGCGCAACGTACCCAACCTTCTAACAACGTTTTAACAACATGGCCAAAAGGTTGCTATAACTACGTTGTGTGGTGAAAGTTGTTACAGCGTTGTCACAATGTTGACATTAGCTGTGTCTGAAACCGCTCACTCGTTCACTCATTCACTAATCCTGGCTACATGGTGAATGGCAGTTGAGTGCACTACATCAGCAAAGAGTGAACGAAAATGAGTGAGCGAATTCGTATCGTGTATTTTATATTGTGTGCGTGTGTGAAAGCGGTTAACGATAACGGCTGGTGTTACCACGGCTCGCGGGTGCAGATCTGGCGGTCCGCGGCATTCTGCTCACCGGCCCACGGGCAGGTTGCTGACGAATGCCTCAACAATTTCCCACTTGTGGTCCATGCTCATTTTATTCATGAAGTTATAGTTAATCCTTAATTTTAATAACATTTAATGTATTTTCTTAATATCCACAACAAGTGAAAATTAAAAAGTGATGGTCAGCAAACCAGAAAGTGCACCACGCCACCGGTCTGATGCATGGACCGGTGCATGGTCTGCTCTTGGACCACCATCATATTCAGTTTATTAACTTGCCATGAATTATTACACAAATGTTCATGAGTGAGTGAGACTGCTGAACACTGTGTCGCAGGAAGAAGGATCTGAAGTGCCGGTGTTTCGGCAATAAAAACCCGCCGAACTGATCCGAAACCATGCAGCCCAATTTTTATCCACCCGCCCAAATTTTTGCCCGCAAAATAGATAGCAAAACCGCCCAATTTGCAGCCCTGACTGTGTAGCCTAGACTAGAGCACACGGCAGAAAGGGTAGGGAGGGAGCGAGAGACCTTGCGTGCATGTGCATGTGAGCTCATTTTTTGAGATATCAACCTAAAATGTGGATTTTTTGGAATTGGATTGTGGAACACAACTTGTTCAGATTTTTTGCTTTTATTTTCTTGCAGTTATAGAGTAAAATATATTTTGTAATATATATATAGGCTATTTTATATAAAATATAAATAATTATATTTTTAAATTAGTACATTTAAATGAACTCAAACTTATATAACTTTTGTTCTGTTTCACTTTCATAATTTATTTCACTTAAACAATAATTTGGCAAATGTCTTCTTTAAAACAAGACCAACCATAGGTCTATATTCCAAAGCATTCTTGAATTACAACCATTTAAAGGAACCGTATGTAAGAAATGTATTTCAATTAATAATAAAATGGCCCTGATATGTCACTAGACATTAAGAAATCATGTTCATTTCAAATACTTATATCACTGACAACAGTAGTCCGGCCAGGATTTTGTCATTTAAAAAGTGAAGTTGCAGCCCTCAACTGATGTTGATGTTGTCATGTTGTGTTTTGACCTGATGCTCCACCCTCCACCTATCTACCAATCACGAAGCCAGTAGTGTTTCGGCATCCGGGTTGCCAGCTCTGCTCTAGTTACCACAGCTGCAGCTACAAACGTGTCGGATAAAAAATATCTAACATTACGAAACCTAAAAGACCTCGTTATGAATCCGAAATACGTCGTGACAAAGTCCGAAATAATAAAGTCCGGGGGACTGTTTCTGGGGGACGAGTCTGAGGGAAGAACAGGAGACAAATGTAAGAAGAATGCAGAAGACAAAAGGTAGGTAAAATAAAAAGTGAACCCCCAGAAACAGTCTCTGCAATAATAATCTCTGCAATAATAATTAATAAAGGCTGGTTTAAAGTACTTCTTCCTGCCTCTAATATAATTGCTGACATAATAACAACCCATTGTGACATATGACCTGGACATGTTCTTGACAGTTTCTGTGAAATTCACCCTTTAAGTGATTTGTAAATTAATTTAATTATTTTACCCCATTTCAACTTTCTTTCCCTTTTACTATTTGGTTGTTCCATCATTCCAGCACTTTTTCTCCTCTCCTCTCCTATTTCCATTTTCTTTAATGAATTATTAAGAAATATTAATTAAATATTATTCAGATGGCAATAAAATCACAGACTAGCCCCTCTAAATGATGAAAATGCCTTACAACCCCATGAGAAACAATTACCGGCCAACTAAGGCTTTAGATGTTTTTGGTCCATGGATGATGTCAGCGCAACGCATTAGATGTGGCCTGCATGAGCGTGAGAGCTGTGATATTTTTTATCATAATTACTGATATAATGTTATCGTCCAGATACGAAACTTACACACTAAGGTGTCTACACACTGTAGCACTCATCCCACCTGCCACACACACACACACACACACACACACACACACACTCACCCGAAGTTGGCCGCCATTGTGCTTATTGAAAGATTTACAGATTGCACCAGGTTCTCCAGCTGCTCATGGTAGCCCCCCACATCTTCCAGCAGGACCTGCAGAACACTGCGGGGGAACCCAATGAGTCCATTGTTGAAGACATGCTGGCCCCGATTAGCTCGATTGTAAGAACCAGTCAGCTTGTGACTAGAATTAATGGCATTTAGGGCCTCCTGGGCGTTGTTTCTGAGCCGAGCCTCAAGCTGAGATTTGGATTCAATAATCCTACAGGTCGGTCCTGTCAGAAAACAGAGCGTGACATGCAAACGCTCACACAGCAATTTATTAGGTACTGGTTCTGTATTTAAAGCTGCAGTCCATTACGTTTGGTTCTCTGGCGGTTCATAACCAAAACTGCATGTGTCATGTGTAAGAACATTGTAGCCGGAGCTGCTTCTCTCTGTTTATGTCTATGACGAGTCACGCAGGTACTGGGATACTCCGCAGGGACGCCGACCTGAACCAGTATAAAATAGTCTGAATATAATAACTTATTATAGATGTACAGTAGTGATTCAGGATAGGATAAAAACACGGTTTGGAAAATGGATTCATGATGTACTCACTCATTATATACATTTTGTAAATTTTAAACACAAAAAGGTTTTGGACTGCAGCTTTAATGTGTGCGTAGAACAAAACTAAGATTGTGAGATGGGAGAATTGGTAGGTAGTTCCTTTAGTTCAGAGCACATTCACACACACACACATTTTTATATTAGTGTTCCTCACTCTTAGTGTATGTTTGTGAGATTTGTGTATTGGTGTATCTCACCCTTATGCAGAATCTCAATATGGGGCTGGGGGTGGGGGGTTATGATTAATACAACTCCGAAAGCTGCCAAAATCGGCATTAAAAAAGGGTGCGCCATGGTGTCAGTCAGATCCTTTTCTGGTCAGCAAGTTTATCTGTGTAAAAAACATAATATTTCACCAAATAGACCAAGAAATGTGCATTCATATTTTTGACTGAAGAATAGTGTTGATGATAGCAGGGGCATTTCTAGAGTCTGATCACTACTGGGTCATAGGCCCCCCAAGAATGTTCCAGAAGTACGTATAAATTTGTACGTACAATTGTTAAACAATAATAATCTATTTAAGCAATTGTTTTTCATACATTTTTATGTGTCTTATGGTGCTCCTGCCCCTTAAGGCAGTGCGCTGGGAAAAGAAAAAAACGGAGAGAAGAGAAGCGAGTTGTATGCTAGTTAGGCGGCTGTTCATGCCAAGGGGGTAATCCAGCACCCGGAAAGCGTACCTTCCCTGGGGGCCGCCATTGGTTAGCAAGCCATCACCTGCTGTTAGCATTCCATTGACTCCCATTCATTTTGGTGTCACTTTGACAGCAAATAACTTTGCATCTGAGGCGTTTAAAGACTCTATTTATCCATTGTTTATTTCTAAAGAAACACAACAATGTATAAAAGGCTCCATTACCTTGTATCTTACGTTATGGCCCCGTAGAAGCAGTTTTTGTAAAAATAGGCTAAAGATTGCGTCATAACCACGCGACTCTCTGTCGCTCAGTAGAGAAATAATCGTATAGACAGGAGCAGAAGCTCGCAGGCAATCGGGGGGGACGTGGAGGCATAAAGTCCGATAAAGTTTGAGTCTGCGCAGTACGCTCAGCCATCAGGAAGTGAGTGCTTCTAACTGTCTTCACTTTTCTCCTTTGAAAGTCTACGGGGTCGCTGTGTCCATTTATTACTGTCTATGGTTCATGCTGTTATGCCGATGCTTCTGATTAAAAAAGAAACGTGAATTACCACCATTGTAACCCGTGTTTTATTTATGTTACCCACGGTGAAGAGACAGGAGTTATCGCCGATACGGCATCAAGAAATAAGGGTTACAGACTGGTGGCAGCGGTTTCACATTTACATTTACATTTAGTCATTTAGCAGACGCTTTTGTCCAAAGCGACTTACAAATTGGGACTAAATTAAGCAAGTCATCGTGAAGAGGCAAAAAACAACGCCAGAAGTGCTCAAAATACGAAGTTCAGGCATTATTCAGAGTAGCATAAGCCCGATAAGCGAGAATTTACAGGAAAATATATATATAAATTTTTTATTTATTTTATTTTTATTTATTTTCTTATGAGGTTAAGTCCAAATTATGATGAGTCCGCCATTGCTATGGAAAGATTTAGAAGGTTCATAGCAGGTCTTGACCATGTTCTCCAAGCAAAATGTCATGAGCATGGCGCTGTAGCAAATTAGCTCTATGAAATATTAATAATCAATAATAACTGGTTATAATTGATTATGAATATTTGGATCAGTTAATATAATTAACTTACTGTCGTAAATTAATATTACAATCAATTAACCTGTTTGTCCCGTGAACACTCAGGATTAATTGTTTATTAACTCTAAGAAATGTACATTTCCGGGGCATGGGAAATGTCTTTCTTAATTTACAGCACTACTAAGAGCAGTAGCAAAGATCTTAAATGATTATTGACTCCAGTTATGAGCTTGAGACACGGACAACTTTACGTGTGACATGAACAAGATTTTATTAGTCTAAACACTTAAACTACTCTAACATACACACACATACATGCATACAGTTTACCAAGGGAAAGAGAGCTGAAGCAGAATACAGGAAAGCAAGAAATTATAGCATTGTTTGAAATTCAGCAGATCAACAGCCTTGAGCAAACCATCAGTTTAGTTCTAACACGCCACTGTCACCGTCCCGTATACGGGACGCCTAAGTTTACGTCACTATATTACAATTAAATCATAATTTAATCATGACAAACTATATATTGTTGGAAAAGTCTAAGACTCCTTAATAGATATTTCAGCACTGTTTTTTGTTACAATTTATGCAGGAACAGTAATAGATGAATTTATGACAAGAGCGCACCTCAAAAAATCTACATCATAACAGGAGTTCTGGCGTTTGTCACAAAAAGTCGACGCACACACTTTTAATAATTGAAACTTTGGTTTTCTTGCTAAAAGTTCATAATAAAACATTTAATCTAGTATTTGTCAATAAAAAAATATAAAATAATATTATCTTCTAAAAAGTATAACATGTATATTATCCTCTAAAATATTATATTATATATTTTTATCGCCTTTTTTATTACATTACATATTTTAGTAGTTATCATAAATTAGGTATCATTTGAAAGCTTACGATCTCAGAATTCATCCTGTGAAAACTGTTTTGAAATTGGACATTGTGTTACCATAGAAACGGTACTCTAAATTATTTTATCAGGCTCCTCCCCTTTTGGGCATCATTATGTTTCATAATTTATGCTAAAAATATTTTCTAATCTTGACAAAACACATATTGTCAGAAAGGTCTGAGTCTCAAGGTTCCATATTTTGTGACAGAAGTGATATTTGGACAGAAATGTATTCATTTGTTATGTTAGAATGCATACAGTTAAATTCAATGGAATTCAATGACACCCGGTGGCTATTTTTGGTAATACGCCTAAACAAAATCTCATGGGAACTTCAATTTTTGTGATATCAACTTCAAATTTGGAACACAACTTGGTTAGATATATGGCTTTCATTTTATAGTAATTTTTTTGTAAAACATATTTTGTAAAATATATATTTTATATAAAAGAAAAATATTAAATAAATTATATTTGATTTAATGTAAATTTAAACTTTCATAACTTTTTCATACTTAAATTTTTCTGGAGCTGTGTGAGCCAATGAGAAGATTTCCCTTTGGAGGGAAATTTTTACGACCCATTGTCCCTTTGAACATGCAATTTGATTGGATGTTTAACACAAGAATCTTTAAGATGCTTATAATACTAATGCGTCACAAAGTTAGCAGAATGTAATGTAAATTAACAAAACGGGGATGAAGATTGGAGTTTATAGATACCAAAAATGCCACACATTTGATTTGGTTAACCATATTATCCAAAGTCTGAAATATTAACCCAATAGAGTTTACAAGAATACAAAAGACAACCACATTAAAGGAAAATCATGAGATCGGAAAATTAGATACATGTTTACACATTTCTCAAATGGTTATATATAGAATATATAGAATTAACAGGGTTTATTTCTCCTTCTCAGTGAGAATTAAGTAAGAGTCGCAGCTTTCTGGACATTCTTTTGGATCGTAAAATCCTCTTATCAGTCTCAGTGTGTCCTGTAACAAGACACCGCGTTCTGCCAGTGTGTTAGCTTAATTTGGGATGTTAGTTTTTGGGGGAAGTTTCACAGGCATTTGTTGGGAGAGTGAGTTTGCTGGATTATTCATTAAATAAATGAATAATTTGTGTGTGTCTGATTGGTCCAGACGTTACAGCGCTACTAGCCTAGAAGAAGCATTGGCTATTGCTTGTAAGTGGGAACGAGCACAGGAAGGTCTCAGGCTTGCACTCCTTTCCCATCTCAGTCAAAAGACCAGCCTGACACTAAATTCATCAGCAACTTCACCCAGTGGTGAATTGCTTTCTGCGATGGTGTCCGCAAAGACTGCGTCATCTGGGGACATTTCATCAGAAATCATGACTGCAATAAAGCAACTAACTGCTGATGTTAAGATTTTCAGGATGGAAGTCGGTCACTTAAAAAGACAATATGATCACAGTTTTCAACATGCTTCCTCCAGTCAGAAAGACTACTCACCTGAACATGGTAGAGATAAACATTGTTACTCCCCGGTCTCATCCCAAAGGAGATATCCATCCTTACCTGCATTATCTCCACATCGTCGAGATGACCCGTATTCCTCCATCCATCGAGATGGTGACAGACAGCGAGGCTATAGAGATCACCACTTGAGCCCATCTCCACATTATAAAGAACGCCACGTCAGCCTGTCTCCACATCATCGAAATTGTCACGCCAGCCTACCTCCACATTATTGTGCTCAACATGCCAGCCCTACTTCTCATCGTCATAGCCAACGTGTCAGCCCGACATCTGATCATCGCTTACATCACACCTCTCATCATCAGGATCGTCATGTGACAGAATTGCCCTCCAACAAGTTTTCTGGTGAGAGATATGGCCCACGATCTTCTAGTGACCATCTACCCTCGTCTGGTGATCATCATGTCAGTTTCGACGATGGGGATGTTGATCTGTAGGGAAACATCTGGTAGCAGGTACTATGGGCCAAGTATCTGCTGAGTCTATGAGCGGGCCCAAACAAACTGAACAGGTAACTTCTGTTACTCCCACACCTTATGTTTTTGCTATCATTGAGAACATTGCTGTACAAGCATTTGTAGACACAGGCTCAGAAATATCCTTGATCAGTGAAACACCGAGAATGTCGATTCCCTCTCTCGTGAAAAATCAGTGACTGATGACTATCTAGACACTCTTGGTATGTTGCCTATTACTATTAGGGTGGGTGAGGAAGTGTTCTCCCATAATGTCCAGGTGGTAAGAAATGCTACACCGACTATACAGCATATAGTCCCTATTAGGAGTAGTGCTGTGACTCTAGAGCCCATTATGATCCCTGCCAGGTCATTGTTAGAATTTTAGACCCTGAAATACAGACAATGCTTTTGTAGCACGTACATTAACCTCTGTAAAAGCAGGTGTGACTTGTGTTCGAGCTATGAATCCGACAAGTGAGGATTTTCATGTTCCCTGTGGCACGAGGCTTCCATTCTTTACTCTCTCAACCAGGTGAAGAATACACAATGTTGGAACCCACAGTAGCTCAGATACAGACTCAGATTGATCCCTGCCCAAACCCCAAGGTAGACCTCGGTCAATCTGCATTTGAAAGAGAACAACAGATTCAACTATTCAATTCAATTCAATTAAAATTTATTTGTATAGCGCTTTTCACAATACATATTGTTTCAAAGCAGCTTTACAGAAAGTGCATTTCAGAAATGTACATAGAAAAAAACAGTTAGTTAATCATGTATTAATTTAGGGCATAACATATCGCCGGCGTGGAGTCGTCTCTTCACAGGCGTGGAGTCGTCTCTTCACAGGCTTCGAGTCGTCTCTGCACGGGTGTTGGGGCATCTGAAGTTTCCATGAGAGGCTAGGGACTATGATTTTCAAATATGCAGATATCTTCAGTGCAAATGATTATGACTATGGTCGTACAGATTTAGTCAAGCACACCATCCGTACTGGGGATGCGCAGCCCATTAAGAAGAGGGCTTATAGAACATTGCCACACATATGAGCTGAGATAGACAGGCAAGTTCAGCAGCTCCTTTCTCATGATGTCATCGAAGAAAGCTGTAGTCCCTTGGCTTCCCCTGTCGTCTTAGTAAAAAAGAAAGATGGCAGTTACAGGTTCTGCATTGATTTCAGGAAGCTTAACACAGTCACTGTAAAAAACTCGTATCCCTTACCCCGACCATCAGACGCTCTAGACAGCTTGTCAGGTGCATGTTGGTTTAGTACAATAGATTTGTCAAATGGATATTGGCAAGTTGACCTAGACTCTAATGATAGGGAGAAAGCAGCATTCAATACAGGCAGTGCTTTATATCAATTCAAGGTTATGCCGATGGGTCTCTCCTCCAACTTTCCAACGACTGATGGAGCTGGTGCTTCGTGGACTTAATTGGAAAGTCTGTCTTGTTTACCTTGATCATGTATTGGTGTTCAGTCGGACTTAGCGTTGCGGGTTAGTATTACAAGTATTACATGGTTTACCTTTTGCTGCTGCATATCTTGACGGTATTGTCATTTACAGTAACTCCTGGGAGGAACATGTGCAGCATCTCAGAAAAGTCTTGCAGCGTCTTCAGAATGCCGGCCTAACTTTCAACCCCACCAAGTGTGCTGTAGCTAAACAAGAGTCTGAATACCTTGGCTATGTCATTGGCCAGGGTGTTGTGCGACCGCAGGTGAAGAAAGTTCAAGCCTTGGAGAAGTGTGTGGTGCTCCAGACACGTAAGGACCTGCAATCTTTTTTGGATATGGCTGGATTTTACCATCGCTTTGTTCCTAACTTCTCCAGCAGGGCTGCTCCACTAATGGACATGGTGAGGGCACGTTGCCCGAACCAACTGCAGTGGACTGAGGAGAGATTGAAAGCCTTCCGGGAGCTTTGACAACTAGCGCTGTGCTACACAATCCTGACTCTAGTCGACCTTTCATTGTACAGACTGATGCCTCTGAGAGGGGAGTAGAAGTCGTCCTATTGCAAGGGCCACCAGAGAGCCGACAGCCAGTGGCTTACATCAGTCGCAAACTGTTTCCGAGAGAAGTACGTTATTCTGCTGTTCCCGCAGCCACTCGTTGTCCTTTCGGAGCCCAGAGCAAGAAGGCTCTAGATGCTCGAGACGTTGGTCCACCTCCGTGAGCCCTGACTCAAGGGATCCAATGCACTGATCGTGAGCTGCGACCATGGAGTGAATGTTTTCTAAATACAAAGTTCTGGCATGAAACTCTAGATAGTGCAGGCTAATAGGTCCTTTTACTCACCTATTCATAATCACATCGTTATCTATAGGGCGCAGCTGATTGGTTACTGCTACAGAATCAGTAGCCAATGAGCACTCTGCTTAACCTTCAAATACTTGGGTAGCATTAGCAAAAAAATCTGATCATAAAAGGATCATACATTTTTTTTTATTTAACTTAAAATTTATTTTTTACAGAATGAATGGTCACAAGTGGCTGCTTTCTTCCTGGAAGGAAGAGGAGCTAACTGAGCATGTGTAATATGAATATCATCTCAAACTCAGCGATCATCCAGGGGGGGCGTGAGATAACTTAAAGGGCTGGTATAATGCCCTTTTCACGAGATGTAAAATAAGTCTCTGATGTCCCCAGAGTGTGTATGTGAAGTTTTAGCTCAAAATACCCCACAGATATTTTTATATAGCATGTTAAAATTGTCACTTTTTTAGGGTGAGCAAAAACGCACCGTTTTGTGTCGGTTCCTTTAAATGCAAATGAGCTGCTGCTCCCGGCACAGAGGGCGGAGCTTCAACAGCTTGCACTCACACAGACAGGCACTGACAATTTCTAAAACCTTTAGCCTTTTATGTTCAAACCGGAGTTAGACAATGATGGAGAGTAGGGCTTTGACTTTTGCCCAAAAATCATATTCGAAGTTCGTTTGTTTATTAATATTAATAATAGCCTTGCTAATGAGCTCGCGATTCACAACTTCACCAGGCGTGAAAAAGCCTCGGAATCTGAATTGAAAACAACGTTTACAAGCAAACACATTTACAAAAAAGAATGCCCATAACAGGTTAGAATATTAAAGGATGCCTAATATTCGTTCGAATATCATAATTTTTTTAAATATTCGAATTATATTCGAATAACGAAGTTCGGAGTCAAAGCCCTAATGGAGAGACTAAAGAAGAAGTGACAACATGTAGAAGCAACAGGACATTTCTGAATGGTTAGTTGATGAATTTATGTAGCTTATGTGTAGTTATCTTCTAGTCATTGATTAGCATTTTCTGTTATGATAATCTGTTAATCGTGTTCCGGGGCGGGGTTTATGTAAATATTAGCGTTAGTGATGTCACTAACCCGGGAGGAAGCTCGTGTAGTTGTTGTAGTCCTTAAAAAACCATGTGCTTTGAACTTTGAGAGTTGTAACTTTGCAGATGTTGGTTGTGCTCAAACAGCAGCATACACACTAACTAAAGTTAGAATAGTGAAATCATAATCAACCACCCCTTTAATAATTTGAATGGATCCTTATAGCTATATGCAGTCGATTGGCATCTCCCTGTGGTCTTGTTTGGAATGGCAGGCTGACGTGCTTATTTGTTCAAGTTACTGAATAACTGAGCTAGTAAGTAAAGAATGACTGCAGGGACATTTTTGCAAAGTATGTTTGCAAAAAAGAAGGTTTAAATCTATATTGAATTTAAAAAATAATAACATGGAGTTGAAAAGTAATTAGTAACTAGAATACAAATGATATTGTGAATAAAAAAGGTTGGGGGTAGGCTTGCGGTATTTATTCGGAGAGAAGGGGGGGCCTTGGAGAAAATAAGTCATGTTGCAACCGTCCCCACTGCCCTATTTTCACTGAAGGAACATAAACAGACTACTGGGTCTCAAATGTAATATCTAAAATTCTTGTTTGTCGAACTGTTCTATAATCTCTATCAGAATTGAAATATATTCGTGGATATCTGCACTCTTGAGTGAAGTTGCATAATCAGGAATTGATTTTAGGACCAGGGGCCACTCGCCCCCATTAATTTCAGACCCTGATGTGCGTCAGTCAAGATCCAAGAGGAATGAAATAATAGATTATAATCCCGTTTCGAGAAAGAAAACAACGTAAAATTAAAACTTTAATAAGAATAAAGGTTTGTAGCACACAACAATTAACAGTCAATTTCATTACTGAAGGTTAAAAATCACTCCCTTCTTTATAAAAAATCACATAGTATTAATAAATACAGTTAAGCTGGTAGTTACCTCTTCTCAGCAGTGTCGTGTCGTCTGACTGCAAATCGAGGATTACAAGGCAAAAAGTGAAGAGAGGAGGAGCACAGTGAGGGGGGCGAGTAAACAGTGCTCCAGTAAAATGGGTTTAGTGATGCCCCTTTTGACATTTATTTTTCATCTTCTCTGTAGTTTTAATTTACACCAGAAGTTTTCATTTACACCAGAAGTTTGAATCCAGAAAATGGAAAAGTGCATTGCACAGTGAATATACTGTAATCCTACGGAAAAAACAAACCGCTAAAAACGCAAAGCGTCATCACGCAAAGCGTTCCCATAGCGTCATTTCTCGACGCAACGCTCGTTCCCTCTTCAGGGAACCGAGGTTACAGTCGTAACCGAGGCGTTCCCTTTCAAGGGAACTCCCGTTGCGTCGAGAAATGACGCTATGGGAACGTCTATACCAACGCCTCCATAGCTACAAATGTCTGTCCTGTGTGAAATCCGTAGAGCAGCACTAGGAAGACAAAACATGAGACCCTGGAGCAGAGTCTAGATCCAGAGAGTAAAACCTGACGAAAGTGTGCGGTGAGGACCAGCCTGCCGCATCACAGACGTCCTGTAATGAAACTCCTGAAATAAGGGCCTTAGAGGCCGCCATACTCCTCGTCGAGTGCGACCGGATAGCCAAAGGAGAAGGCTGCCCAGCCGCCTCATAAGCAAGTGAGATAGCCTCGACCACCCACTTGCTCATCCTTTGCTTAGACACCGGGCCCCCTTTGTTAGGGGACCCAAAGCACACAAATAATTGATCACTTTTACGCCACAGGGCAGCTCTGTGGACGTAAGCGTCTAACGCCCGCACAGGGCAAAGCAAATTATTAGCCTCCTGGTCAGCATTTTGAAAGGGAGGAGGACAGAAGGCCTGCAGAACAACAGGTCTGACCACATTAGTGGGGACCTTGGGGATATAACCCGGTCTCGGATGAAGGAACGCTTTAACCATACCCGGAGCAAACTCTAAGCATGACGGAGCAACCGACAATGCTTGAAGATCCCCTATTCTCTTGAGAGAAGAAATAGCCAGAAGGAAAAGAGCTTTCAGAGTAAGAAACTTCTCAGGAACCTCCTCAATGGGCTCAAAGGGGGCCTGGGATAAGCCTTGTAGCACAAAGGACAAATCCCAAGGTGGCACCCTAGAGCGAACTGCAGGCCTCAGCCTCCAAGTGCCACGAAGGAAACGAGATACCAAGGGGTCTTTCCCCACAGACATTCCACCCAAAGGAATGTGGTAAGCACCTATGGCCGCCACATAGACCTTTAAAGTGGCAGGGTCAGACCTGCAGTGAACCGTTCCTGCAGGAACTCCAGCACTGTACCAATTGGGCAGTGGACTGGGTCCAACCGACGGTCACTACACCAAGAAGTGAATACTCTCCACTTCAGGGCATAAAGTTTCCTCGTGGAGGGAGCTCTGGACTGTAGAATGGTCTCAACAACCTCGGTTGAGAGACCTGACTCTATGAGCTGGGCCCCCTCAGAGGCCAAGCCCACAGGTTCCACAGTTCTGGCCGAGGGTGAAATATCGAGCCCTCTGCCTGGGACAGAAGGTCCCTCCTGACGGGTAACTCCAGAGGATGCCCGTCGAGGAGGGACACAAGATCGGGAAACCATACTCTGCCCGGCCAGCGCGGGGCTATAAGAAGTAGATGGACCCGGTCCCTGCGAACTCTTTCCAGAACTCCCGGGAGCAGAGCAACTGGGGGAAAGGCGTACAGACGTAGCCTCGGCCACGTCTGTACCATAGCATCCAGTCCCAGAGGAGCTGGATGCGTGAGGGAGAACCAAAGTGGACAGTGAGACGTCTCTCGAGACGCAAACAGATCCACTTGTGCTTGGCCAAACTCCCTCCATATCAGCTCCACCACCTCGGGGTGGAGCCTCCATTCCCCGGGCCTCGGCCCCTGCCTCGACAGAGTGTCTGCTCCTATATTCTGTACCCCGGGGATGTAGGCTGCCCTGAGAGACAGCAACTTCCCCTGGGACCACAAGAGGATATGGCGTGCCAAGTTGGATAACGGGCGCGAACGCAAACCCCCTTGGTGGTTGATATAGGCGACTACCGATGTGTTGTCCGTATGTACTAGCACATGGTGCCCCCTGAGATCTGTGATAAAGCTCCTCAGAGCCCGGAAGACAGCTAACATCTCTAGGCGATTGATATGCCAGGAACGATGATGGTCTTCCCACAGACCTTGAGACGAGCGACCCTCCAGGATCGCTCCCCAGCCCGTGAGGGAAGCATCCGTCGTTAGCAATTTGCGACGACAAGGAGCTCCCAACACTGGGCCCTGGGACAGGAACCAAGGCTTCTTCCACATAACCAAGGCACGTAGGCATCGCCGCGTGACCTTGATTGTGCGAAATGGGTTGCCCCTCGGGGAAAACCCCCTGGTCCTGAGCCACCACTGCAGGGGCCTCATGTGTAGCAGTCCAAAAGGTATCACGTTGGAAGCTGCTGCCATGAGACCCAACAGTCTCTGGAACTGTTTGACAGTGAGTAGCTGGCCTAGCTTTACACTTTTCACAGCTGCAAGGATGGAATCTATCCGTGGCGGTGACAGGCGCGCCTGCATCGACACAGAATCCCAAACCACGCCTAGAAAAGTGGTCCTCTGTAGTGGAGAAAGCACACTCTTCTTGGCGTTCAGCCGTAACCCCAACTCTTTCATGTGGGCGAGAACAACATCTCGATGTTGAACCGCCATCTGATGCGAATGAGCTAAAATCAACCAATCGTCGATGTAGTTCATAATGCGAATACCCTGGAGGCGCAGTGGCGCCAGAGCTGCATCCATGCATTTGGTGAAAGTGCGGGGTGATAAAGCTAGGCCGAATGGAAGAACTCGATATTGGTATGCTTTGCCCCCGAAAGCAAACCTCAGGAACTTCCAATGACACGGACGGATGGATATATGGAAATATGCGTCCTTGAGGTCTATCGTGACAAACCAGTCCTCGGACCTGATCTGTGGCACGATCTGCCTCAATGTTAACATTTTGAACTTGAGCTGCATGACTGACTCGTTCAGAACTCGAAGATCTAAAATGGGACGCAATCCCCCGTCCTTTTTTGGAACTATGAAGTACCGGCTGTAAAACCCGGTTTCCCTGCTGGAGGGAGGTACATATTCTATGGCCCCTTTCTCTAACAGAGTGTTCACTTCCTGTTCCATAACCAGAACCTGCTCGGGGCCCACCACTGTGGGCAGGACCCCCATAAACCGAGGTGGGCGTTTCTTGAATTGTATCTGATACCCTTTTTCCACGGTCTGCAGGACCCAACGAGAAACATTTGACAGTAGCTTCCACGCTGTCAAAGATTCTACTAGAGGTACCAGCCTCTCGAGACTGGTTTCTGGATTTTGTTGCTGTTGAGTAGTCGGTTCGACGCCCTGTAACGGCGAACCGGCAGGGAACGACCGAACAGACTGCTCTAGCACCCTCCTCGGAGGGGGCGGGCATCCCGAGGCCACTACGTTTCCGGGTGGACCTTGAGATATGTGCTCGCCGGAGACCGCTGCGCCCTGTAACACCAGAGGTGGCAGGGTTGGCAGAACGGTCCCCTGAGGGTACCGAAGAGAGACGGGCACCGTAAAAAGAGGTGTTAACCGCTCTGCTTCGGGGGGAACTACCCTCATTTGTCCTGGGTCCTCGGACGTCAGGACTTCTTCCCAGCAGCCTTCTTGGCAGTAATAACGGTCCTCAGATCCGTTTTACCCCTCGAAGACTGCTGGGTTTGAGTGCGCCCTCCGTGTCCCCGAGGTTTTTGTGGGGGAGCACGGGAGGAAACGCTCTGCTTCTGAGTGGCACGGTGCTCAGCGCTCTTTTTAGAGGAGTGAGGCTGCTCCCGCTCAGCAGCCTCATAGAAAGAACGGCGGGGGAGGAGTTTTTGCAATGCAGCTGCCTGTTTAGCAGCTTCCTGAGATTTAGCTACCGCACTGTTTACTGCATCGCCAAATAAACCCACAGTGGAAACCGGAGCATCTAAGAGAACATGCTTTTCTTTCTCTTTTATATCACTCAGATTGAGCCACAGATGCCTCTCAGTGGCCACCAGGGCTGCCATAGACCGCCCGATTGATTTAGCGGTCTCCTTGGTGGCCCTGAGAGACAAATCTGTGGCTCTGCGTAGTTCAGCCACTGTATCGGGACCAATTCCCCCGCCCTCCTCTAAATCCCCCAATAATTCTGCCTGATAGGCTTGCATAATGGACATCGTATGCAGACACGCTGCTGCTTGACCAGCGGCTGCATAAGATTTATGAACCAGAGATGAAGTATATTTTACTGGCTTAGAGGGAAGTGAAGGAGCTTTCAGGGAAGATGCCGTTGCTGGAGAGAGATAGCTCGCAAGCGTCTCCTCCACCTTCGGCATCTCCCCATAACCATAATCTTTATAATTCTGAATAGATGAATAGTGAGATGTTTGTGGTGCATACACTCTGTATGAAACCGGTTTTCCCCACGATCTCGACACCTCGGTGTGGAGATCGGGGAAAAACGGAAGGCTTCTTCGCTGAGGCTGAGCACGAGATGGCAGGAAGCGTTCGTCGAGCTTACTTTTCGAACGAACGTCCTGCCTATCCTCTGGCCACTCAATAGATAGTCTGTCAACTGCCCTAGTAATAACATCGAGCAGTTCCTCAAACGCATGAGACTGAGGTGGCGAATCCTCAGACTCAGCTTCAACACTCACAACATCCAACTCCTCAGAGCTGGACAATTGCAGTATTGGTGCCTCTATCAGGGGGGAAGAAACCGCAGCGCGTGCTTCCGCACCCTGATGAGAGGCACTGGATCTGTCAGATTGATGCTGAGATAAGGCAGAGCCCGTCTCAACATCCACTGACAGATCCATTTGCGAACCCCAGGTCTGAGATCGCCGCCGAGCCTCAGCCGCGGCGGGACCCGAGCCCTGGGGAACGTGGTCGGGATTGAACCGAGCCAAACGGGATCGGAGCGTACGCAATGGAAGCGCACAGCAATGCTCACAGTCACCACCCTCGAGTGCTGACTGGGCATGCTCCTCTCCCAAACAAACAACACAAAGAGTGTGTGTGTCACCTCCCGTTAAATAACGCGGGCAGGGATGGACACACACTCGATACTGCTGCTTGCTCGCCATAACTGAATCAATATATATATATATAAAGACAGACAACACCAAATAACAAGGACAGATTTCAACACAGAGCGCAACTGAAGACTCAGAAAGCTTTCGTTTTCTGTTTTGGGCCGGCTTTTATAGTTTCCTGGTACGTGACGTCACCCGCCTCTGACGTTCCGCCACACCATTGGACTGATTTTACATGTGCTTCAAGACGTCATCACGCAAAGCGTTCCCATAGCGTCATTTCTCGACGCAACGGGAGTTCCCTTGAAAGGGAACCAGTATTAGATGATTGGCTTCTAGCTGCTTTTATGAGGTTTTGAAACTAAAATCATCTGACAGACCAGCTAGAACCAGCAGCTCTGTCAGGCTGGAAACCAGCTACTTCCAGCTTAAACCAGCTAAGTCCAGCAACCAGCAAATAAACAAGAGGTCAAACTCCCTGTAGGTGAATATAAGCAAATACAGAATGTAAAACTAACTGTACCCCCCTCTATGACCCTCGGCATATTACATAACACAATTGCATGAAACAAACGATCCATTTTATTCTGCTTCTTCTGTCATAATACTAAAAAAGTTCTGCCAGATCTGTATTGACAGAGATCAGTGTTGCATATATTCAGTAGTTTGTAATGATAAATGTAACGGTTGACACAAGTTTAAAAAAAAACTTAACTCATGCAGTCTAGCACAGAGAGAGACTTTCAGACTTTATATACCCTGACAGAATTCACAAAATATAGCCTACAGTGTATCCTATCTGCATCACGGACCACGGGTGAAACAAGTTTTTAACTTTATTCCTTGAGATATGTGTTGCTATACTTCTACTGTTTGTCAAATAAATCAAGACTAACAGACCCACCTTGTTACACGTCCTCTGAGAGCAGGGTTGCCAGGTCTCTGTGACAAAACCAGTCCAAGACTTAATCTTTTTTTAATTTTTTAATTTTTTTTACTTTATTTCGTTTTCTATTATGACATTTGTTTTTAATAAACAAAGGTCCAAAAAGGAAGCAATAGTAGAGTATACCGAATGTATGAAAATAAGGGAACTCTAGTTACAGAGAAATATCCCTGATACAAAATACCACCTCTGAAGAATCAATCTCTTTGCCACAATCATAAATAAAGAAATAGAAATAGTCTTTCCGATTTACTAAAAGAAGGTACAAAAATAACCCCAAAAATGCCAATCATTGGATCTGGAACAATCTCTTTTTTTTTAATACACTTTTTAAAGTAGGTCATAAATATCAGTCCAGTACTTGTGAAGGTTACAACATGTACCCTCCTCAGCCTGGCATGAATTAACCTGGCCCTGAAGCGTGTAGAGATTTGAACTGGATTAAGTTGTGTCTAGTAGAGTATATTTTCTGAAGACATTCCTCCCATTGTGCATCCTCAATAGTGACCTAAATCCCTCTCCCATTTTTCCTAATGGTAGCTGTGTCACAATCCACCAGATCGATTAATACATTATAGAAATATGACATGACTGATTGACTGAAATATGACTGATTTGCAGATATCTAAAAAAGTTTGAATTTTGTTGCTCGAACTTTGATTCGGAAAAAAATGGCTTTTATATAAAGTGAGCCGAAACAGCCGATATACCCTTCTGTTTCCAAAGTGAAAACCCATATCATTAAGTGTGGGAATAAAGGAGTGATTCTGGCATATAGGGCTATCGAGATATAGGAGCTTTCATATACATTATTACATTAATTTTGCTTCTGAAACAAATGTTAAGATATTTGTACTGGAAAACAAGACAAAATCACTGAGTAAGAAAATAAATTTGAGTGTCTTTCTAAGATGCATAAATTAACCAAAGCTTTTAATTCTAACATACAAATGTGTTTTATACCTTGTAGTGGTACATATGATACATGCACTTTCACATTTGGTAGCAATTCAGGTTTAGCGATTATTTTAAGTGCCTATACTAAAATACATCTTATAATCTATTTTTTAAATTCTTACTTGTTTACATTGTCATTTCCATAATTTGCGTATAATTACACCCTTCTGTAACAGTGACATATAATCGTGTCATACCTGTTATGATAACTGTACGCCTCGATCTCTGAAATCAACACCACTCAAAAACCGAACGGTGCCGTTTCACCAATGAACCAGGTTACTCTAATACTAATACAATGTTTACTTATTTAACAGTAGTTGAATGTTGTAAATAATGTTGAAAAGGTCAACAGATCTGACCAGAGCCTCTTAAACACTGATCACGGATCAGTACATGCCTTAAATAACATTCTGTGTGCTTATATCGTCTCTCCTACCTCAACACAGTCTCACAGATCTGTCAAGACTGACAGCAGAGGTGAAATATTCAGCATATTCAATATCTTTCAGATCAAAATGACATGCAACAGACATAAAAAAATAAAAAATGAATGTTCATTTTTCAGCATTTTTGTTTTCTTTTTTTTCCAAATGTATTATTTCACACTAGACCTAGACTACTAGAATGTCTTAACTTGTAGTATGCAACCCTTTCAGAGGTCAGGGTTCACCTGTCTAAATGATGTGTATTTTGCCTTCACTGCACATCATGTGTGATTATGGGAGAGTAAACTGCCTTGAATTTACAGAGAGGTCCGACTGTCAAAACTATCATCTGTGCCTGTGGTTCTTAACTCAGTTGAAAGACATGTTTTAGATATACTTTAATGCCATATATCTAAGAGACCACGTTGCAGCCAAAATCTTAGTGTTTATTTGACTTTGTATACAGTATGGCATAGCTGAACTGTTTTGCCGGGATATATGGCACGAAGATTGAACAGGATTTTATTTTGTGTTTCTGTAAAAGTAATCAGAATGCATTCCAAATGTGTGACCTAAAATATGCATTAATTGTCATGCTAATGAAAAAAATACATTGTGCCTTGAGCTCATGTTCTAATCCAGAATAAATTATGCTGACTGGACCAATGAGTCTGTTTCTTTTCGGAAATATATTAGGCAGAAATTAATGTTTATCATATATGCAATGCACTTACATAAATGACGTTGGTGCTGTGTGTGTGTGTGTGTGTGTGTGTGTGTGTGTGTGTGTGTGTGTGTGTGTGTGTGTGTGTGTGTGTGTGTGTGTGGCATTAGACCGGATCTGTACGTTGCAGGTGGGATAGATGGCCAGTTCATCACAGAGATCACACACACTGATATATTGAGAAGTCATCTAGTATAAAAAAATGTCTTGCTTTAATAAAGCAAAAGGTAAAATGTTCAGTTTTACTTCGGCATAATCAATTGCACAGTTTATCTCCATGTGGCTCAACTTATCCTCTTCCTAGGCTCAATTTGATGTTAAAATGTTAGATCGGATGGATTTCCACATCAACACACAACACTTACAAAGAAAATACATCATACATTAAAAACATACAACAACAATCGTGTACCAGTCATTTATTTTGGTGAATAATTTTGATGGAAACAGGATCCATAAGATGATTAGGAAGACTGGTTCTGGTTCTGGTTCTGGTTCTGGTTCTGGTTCCAGTTACTGATGAATAGAGAACAAGAGTTATGTGAGAAATTGTCCTTTACTTTGAAGGTCATTCACTAGTGAGTTAATAGACTAAGAAGAATAGTCCATTAAAATACCGGTTAATAACATTATTTTTTAGGTTTTTTTTCTTTCTTTTTTTTTTTTTTTGCCTATAGGCTAGCCTACTCTAATAATAAATAAGTACACCATTTTCTTTACTCAAAAAACTCAAATAGAGTCTTAAGGCCCGTTCTGAACGATAATTACAAAGATAACTTTAAAGATAACTATATTAGTGTCCACACCGGCAGACGGTATCGTTCTGTTTATTATGTTTATTAAATGCCCGAGTTCTTTAAAGCAGGGTGGATTCTGATTGGCTGTTACTGTTTTTATTGTTCATCAGCTGGAAAAAAATGCTCTGAAAGTGATTCAAACGATATCATTTCTCAGTGCTTCTAGG
Organism: Leuciscus leuciscus; assembly: GCF_965113295.1. Classification (NCBI taxonomy): domain Eukaryota; kingdom Metazoa; phylum Chordata; class Actinopteri; order Cypriniformes; family Leuciscidae; genus Leuciscus; species Leuciscus leuciscus. The sequence goes on from NC_138728.1 coordinate 49,935,671, forward strand.
TTATAGGTGTGTTGTGGACTCTGCTATTCTCTTATATCGAGAACGATTTTTAGAACTATATCTTTATCGCTATCTGTATAGTTATCGTATAGGTCTACCTTGGTGTGAACGGGCCATAAGTCTGATGTTTGCCATATAGTCATAGCCAATACACCAACAACATCATCTTTTATAACACAAGATTTTGGCCAAATGTAATGATAGGAAAAAACGTCAGTTAAACAGTTTAAAGTAAGATATTTTAAAACATTTGCTGCATGGTTAAAAACATGCTACTAATATAAAATTGCGTTTTTGAGAGGAGGGTATTGAGATGGGCTTTAAGTCATGTATGCTATAATTAGCATTTTATTATTACAATGTAAAATACCGGTAAAGCAAAATGTTTACAAACATTATAATATTTCGTGTATGCCTATTTATTCCTTTAATATAGCCTATAGGCCTATAATGTTATTCTGTTTTTCTCCGTTCACACAAGCGCCCATAGCATACGAAAAAGTTTATTCAAGTGTGTTATTAGTAGGCCTATACTGCTTTTAAAATTAAAATAAGAGAGCATACTTGACTTTTCAGAAATATACTTTTGCACTTAAGTAGGCTATACTTGACTTATACTGACAGAAAGTATATTTGGACTATGTACTCAATCTTTTGATCGAGATATAAAGGTATGATTAAAGGTATTCTAGTATACAGCTATGAAAACCCTTTCACAATATTCTAATTTTGAATTTGGGGTTTTCATAAGCTGTAAGCCATAATCATCAAAATTATAACAAATAAAGGCTTGAAATATCTCACTTTGCATGTAATGAGTCTATATATTAGTTTCACCTTTTAAGTTGAATTGCTGATATAAATTAACTTTTGCACGATATTTATATTTTATATTTATTCATTTAGCTGACGCTTTTATCCAAAGCGACTTACAATTGCTATATATGTCAGAGGTCGCACGCCTCTGGAGCAACTAGGGGTTAAGTGTCTTGCTCAGGGACACATTGGTGTCTCACAGCGGATTCGAACCCGGGTCTCTCACACCAAAGGCATGTGTCTTATCCATTGCGCCACCACCACCTATATTCTAATTTTTCGAGTTCTTCTACTATCCTGCAATTCACCACGCTGTATATTTAGCTACCTCTAATGGCAGCATATAGGCTATACCTATTATGACTTGACAACTGAGCGTCAACGTTGAATGCGTCAACGTTACATTTGCATAAGCAGTAGGCTATACCCTAGCCTACTATTTGATTGCCAAATTGAAATATTAAACAGAGCAATACAATTACGTTATTAACCGGTTAATACACATAATAGGCCTACACGTTTCTGTACAGAATGATTAAACTTTCTGTTTTTTTGTCTAACCTTTCCCAGCTCCATTTCTTTATCATGCGAAAGACACGGATCTTGTCTGACGCTTTTTGGAAGATCTGCAGGATATTCTGGAACATTTCTTTCAATGCATCTCTGACCTTATTGTATTTATCACGGTTATTTTGGTTTTGGTTCAGCCAGCGATCTCGGGCCATTGGGTCCACATACACCTCATGGTTCACCATCTCTCTGGCGATGGAGTTAATCCGCCGAAGAGTCTCCTGGATCCTGTATCAGTGCCTTACTGCACACTCTTTCACATGGTACAGAGGAGGCCAGGGTACAAAGAAACTGTAATGCCAATGTATAAAGGTGGGGGTAGATTTGTTTCTGCATTCTCCAGTATTCTCCAGTATTCAAGTGGATCTTCAGCTCTCTGTATGTTTGTCTCTGTAAGTCACCAAAAGTGCAAAGATTTTACAAAAACAAAAAGACACAACAACAACAAAACATAATAGCCTAAGTAGTGAAAAATACATTTTGGTTATTTAAATGTAATATATTGATTAACTTTCAAAGTACAGCACTCTCCTCACAAACCCATCAACCAGACTGAGGCAACAATGACTCCTTAAATACGATCTGGAGTTCGAGCCTTCTGACACCCAAAGCGAAACGCGCACGTGATTGGACAGAAAGTGAGGCTTCGTTTGTCGTCGATCACGTGACTCTAGTAAACCAATACACACCCCTATACAAGGCTTCACTAGTGCTTGTGTGATACGCGCATCGAAGCTTCAGTGTCATACGTAACATCACTACTGGATGAGCTTCTGCAAGCATATGGAGAGTATGAACACATATTATTATTATTATTTTTCAAATATCGGCTGCAGCAGCGAAGGACAGAGAGTTAGCTAGGGAGAAAATAGCTGCTCAATGCGTAAGTTTACATTTTAATTACTGTTCTACAGTGATGGGTGTAATTAATTACCAAGTAATCTAAATACTGTCATTTAATTAAAGGGATTACTCTTAATTCTTCTGTAATTTAAAGTAAAATCTGATGTAATTGCATTAGACTATAGAACAATTCTGTATATTTAACACATTTTTCAAAGGTATATTTTTAATGTAACCTTCTCCCTCTACACACTTTGGTCAATTCAAGAAAAGTTATTGCAATTGTATATTAATTTGAAAGCATTAAAAGTGCAGATTCTTGTCTCCTTGTATTGTTCAAGTGGTTGAGGTTGATATGGGATTTAGTAATTAGTATTAAGTAGACCAATACTTTCTAAAGATAGTCATTATTACATTAATCACTGTTGAAGATGTCATTTGTAGTTAGTAATTCATAACTATTTTAGAGTAACTTACCCAACTGTTATAATATCAGAGGTGAAACTGGAAGAACAGAATGTTATTCAACCTTATTTTAATTTTCATGTAGGTGCAATCCTGCAGGTGTTAAAAGAACATGGCAGCAGCTGAAAATTAAATATAAAAACATAATTCAATCAGGTAAGGCTTGAGCATATCATGGGTGTACCTGACTTTACAAAAATTTGACATATTAAATAGCCTAACTAAATAGCATCCAGTGTCTAGCAGTGCAGCAGCATTTTTGGCTGAGGGAATTCCTGGAGGGACTTCATCAGAGCCAATCACTCCCGAAGATCCAAGGGCCTTCATAACATGTAAGAGGTTTACATGTGTGTTATTTCTTATATAGGCTATTTTTGATATTTCCATTTATTTTACTTTGGGTTGGGTTTTTTGTTGGTCCCAACAGATTCTGATGGTAATATCTGTCTTTTGGAGCCTCCTGTCCCAACAGAACCCCAGGCAGTTGTAAGTCGCCTACTCAATACACCAGAAATTATGACAAATAGTGTTATAAAGTGTACTCGACCAAATGCTCATCTTCACAGGACGATGGGGATAAAGAGTTTCTGCTGCCACAGAAAGGCCTACAGAGGTAATGTTAATATTATGTGTCTACACATCAAACAATCTACACATTCACATTTCTTCACATTTTTATGTGGAGTAGCCTATAGAATCTAAGTTTAAATCTAAGTATAAACGGGTATTCTCATCTCTCCCCCGGAGTGTGGAAGAACAGCAGGAGCACGGTCCATCAACTGCTGGTGCACAGATGAACACAGTTCAGTGATTTTCTGTAAATGCCACAGTTTAATTCTGTAGAATTTGTTTAGAACTATATTATGTAACTCTAATCTACTACTGTATTTTCAGTTGGCAGTAGGGGTGGGCGATATGGCAAAAATATCATATCACGATTTTTTTCAGGAAAATCACGATTCACGATTTTATCACGATCCTTTTTTATGTTGGTTTTACTATTTTGTGACTGAGCATTACAGCCAAACTAATGTCCATATTTTAAAAACAAAGCCTTAGGTAACAAAATATAAAATAAAAAAGAATGGCAGACGGGGCAAAGATAAAAATATTTGTCATTATTAGGGCCCAAGCCCTGAAAGGGCGAAGGCCCTATTGTTTCCGTAAGGATTTTTTTTTTGTTTTTGTTTTTTTGTTGTTGTTGCCTTTTTGTCACTTTTGGGGCCCTTAACATGCTCAAAAACTCTTGAAATTTTGCACACACGTCAGAACCTGCCGGACTGAAGCATTGTCACTTTCAAAATGCTTTGAAATCACTCTCTTATTTTTACTCGATTTGCTTCAAACTTTATGTCTATAATGTAGACACACGGCAGATGTAGACCTGTGAAAGGATTATTGATATCTTAGATACTGTTGCTATGGCAATGCATCAAACTTTAATATTCTTTTTTGATGCATACATTAACTGATCTTGATGAAACTTCAGCAGTGTGTTCGTGGTAAGAGGCCGATCACATGTATGTAACTATTGTGAGTCAAAGTTATAGCGCCACCAACTGGCAGCAGGAAGTGTGTCACTTTCTAAATGCTTTTGACAAAAGTGAGGGGGTTAATTTTATGTACAGTCACAAAAATCAGTACACATATTGGTCTCATCGAGCCGGACAATTTTCTAATTTACAGTAATTAGATCCTAGCAACAGGAAGTCAGATATTTTGGTTTGAATGTGGGTTTCTTTGCAAAATCAGCCTCTGAATTTTTACCCACTCCTCTTAAGTGGTTTATTTTATTCCCACCAAACTTTTTCAACATGATGAAAATGCATTAAAGATGCTAAATTGTAAACAGATAATAAATATCTCAAACGGTTTTGCTATGGCGAGGGATTAAAGTAAAGTCAAAAAAGGAAACACTAAAAACCTCCTATCTTCTAAAAATGTAATTATACACCATTTATTTCTATATAAAATTATACAAATATCAGAACTAAACCCATTTTATTCTTTTTTTTTTCAATTTAAGAATTGTTTAAGTTTAAAAACATCCAGAATGTTTTTTTAGTCCAAAAAATAAATAAATTGTCATTCATAGTGCTATACTGCCCTCTTGTGTTCAAAGTCAGGTAGGCCTATTGTATCTATATAAAAATATACTAGGTATGTGACGGTGAGGAATATTTTACCACCGGTTAATCAACGTGTGACACCGCTGGGGGCTTTTGAATTGCTAACTTAAAAAACGAAAGTAAAATATGTTCGTCCGCACTGACATGGATAATGGTGCAGAGCGAGCGTTTTCAATGAATTCCTATGGAATTAGTAATGAACTAAAAAACGTTCGCTCTTCTCTGCCCGTTCCTCGCCGTGGACGCACACCACATATATATATATATATATATATATATATATATATATACACACACACATATATATATATATATTTTTTTACATACACACATATATATATTTTTTTACATACATACACATATATATATTTTTTTTACATACATATATATATATATATATATATATATATAAATATAGCCGCGAGCAGCGATGGAGGGCCCAAGCCGGTGACACCGCCACCCCGGTGGCTTTAGTGTACGGTGGCGGTGCGGTGCCACCGGCTTGGGCCCGCAATCGCTACTCGCAGCTATATTTTTCTTTGTTATTAAATATTAAGATCAAAGACACACATTACACATACACAACTTAATATACAAATTAAACAAACAGTGCTTTATGTTTTTAGCTACAGTATTTAACAGTAGCATTGAAGAAAGTAATTAAGTGAACAAATATGAAAATAAAACAAAACATAATAAACTTTTACATAAACACTGAAATTAGGTAATTGGTGGTCTTTATCTTTAGGCTGTATTTAATTCACATTTGTGTGCCATTGTTTTGTGAATCTCGTGTCAATTTAGAAACCTTTCAAAAAATCTGTTTCAGATGATAAGAGCCCTGTTGCGTACACAGGGTGTGCTTGTTACTCGGTCCAGGGTGCGTGAGATGTTGACACGGGTGAATCCTACTGCTGCTGCAAGGAGATGGAGCCGGACAGTTGCTTCTCGTTACGCGTTCCTGGAACAGATTCGGACAGTTCTTGCTCTTTAGTCGCTCTCTCTGCCATGCAAGACTTTACTAAGATGTTCTTTAAATTATAGAGCTGTAATTACCAATCATAAAAGCTACAGAAACACCTCACACAGAACAGAACAGACACATTTTGATTACATAATCTTTTCCACATCTAAGATTTTTCTGGATTGTTCTATATGAACAAACAAACAGAAGAATGTCTCGGAGAACATAAATAGTTTGACTCTTAGGTTCAGGATCATATGAACTATTTTATAGGGTTCTTTTGAAATGACATATTCTTGGTGTGACTTTTAGGTCTTAAGGGTTCTTGTGCATTAAAGTAAACGTGATGATCTATAGGTTCTTTATGCACCAGTACATCCATGGAACATCAGGCTCTAAAAAGTCTGGAAGTACTCATTTTAAGAGAGGAAATACTCGCTGTTGTTGAAGAAATAAAAATGCAGCTTACCTTGTGTGTGCTCGTACCAACAGATCTTCGGAAAACTTTCGTCTGAAGTCCAGTGTTGTTTCTTAGCTGGTCTCCTCCCCTTCTCTCATCTCCTCCACTCACTCACTCACTCTCTCCATAGACTCCCACGTTTGGGAAAAACGGTCCAAGAAGGAATGTGAGCTCGGTTAGAGGAGGAGTTTCCTTCACAGCTCCACAGCGTTGGATTAGTTAAAAATGGGCTTGAGTTTGTGTCCGCCCAAACCCAGAGAAAGTCTGTTACATAATTACACAACACTCAATGCAATAATGTTCTGATATGATATTTCCTGTTGGATGAAACACAGACCACCCAGACAAACATCAGTTCTCACCCAAATCCCCTGTGAAGGGTTTCAATCTTTCCGCTCAACCAAACTGAACTATTTTTATCTTGTTCTGTACATTTGTGGTTTTATTTATTTTATTTAGTATAAACAGGCTAAATACTCTAATAAGAGGAAAGGAACATTTAGTAATTTAATACAATATTTTATGCATCTTCACGTGCTCTTAATATCTGGGTCATTCCATAAAAAATTATGTTGTCTTTTTCCAATTTTGTGTCCTTCATGAACATAAAAAAAACAATGAAAAACTAACGCCAGCTTTTATGTGTTGTTAGCATAGCCTATAAATGTCTTTTGTCAATGAGGATGCATTATTTTAAAATAATAGTGTATATAATTATATATATACATGTAAGGCTCGCTATATTTGTCCAATTGCCGGTTCGCCAATACACGGGGAAGGTTTCACGCGTACTGTCCTCACTCATGCAAAGTATTGGTTGGTTAAATTTGTAATACATTAATCATATGTATTTACTCGTTACTTCATCTGACTCCATAAATGAAAGGTTTTAATAACATCTGTGCCTCACTAAAGGTGAGCAAATGTATGACAAAATCAGTTAGAATAATCACATGTAACAATTTAATATTTCAGATATCAGAGATCAATTCCACAATCAATTCAAATATCTAGAACATGGTTATACATGTTGCCTACCTGAGATAGAGAGAGAGAGAGAAAGGGAAAGAGAGAGAGAGAGAGAGACCACCTATTCCATTCGTACCCAGCAAAGAAGACCCAGAGAGCCCGAGCACACCTTCCTTTATCCTCCTGACCAGGTGACATGGGGGATGGGGGAGACCACCCTCAAATGGCTTAACCAGTTTCCTCCTGACCAGGTGACATGAGGGGTGGGGGAGACCACCCTCAAATGGCCTAACCAGTTTTCTCTAAACTTCTATAAACCTTCTTACCTTTTATTTTATCTATCTGGATATGAGATATCTGTACCACTCACTTTGAGACATTTCAAATGACACCAAAAACATAACAGTCAATGTTAAATATTCACATTAAACCATGTTCTTATGTGAGTTCCTAGTTTCTGAGAGGAAGTCAGGTTGTATGGGGAGGTCAAATGTTAATTAGCCAGCAGCAGAGCCATAGAGAGAAAGAGTTGCGACACTCCCATAGACCTCCGTTGTAAAAAATGGCGGCGCTTTTAACCGCCTACTTCCGGGATTTGAAGATCGGATTAGTTCCAAACACTGTCATTTGGGCGTTGGACACCATTCACTTACATTGCTGCGTGTCGAGTTGTTCCAGAGGTAAGTTTCTGAAATATCGACCTCTTTTGAATTGTCAACTGTCTATATTGTATCAGAGGCCCTTTGCGATGTTTATACTGGTCTTCATTTGTACATGCACAGCGTAATTATTTATATTTTATGTTGGTTGTTTCAACCAATTTTCAAGCTCTGCCTGCTAGCTAGCGCGACTTCGTCAGCTGTGACAGTAAGAGTTCGGTAATGAATCGCTACCACCTTTATAGCAACTTTTATTTAAAGCTGCAGTCGGCAAGTCTGGCAGATTGGGTCGATTAGCCAAAATTTTGAATGTTTACAACTCTCATGCCCCTCCCCACTACCAGCGAGCACCCTCCCATCGAGGTCGTGCTTGTCAGTGCGTCAATGTGCGTGTGTACCTGATTTTCTGTGAACGCGTCCGTCTCTTCAGCATCTATCAACACCATGGACTCGGAGGTAGGCTGCCCTGGCTAATCTATCCATAGATAGCAATAACCGAGGAATTGGAAGCTTGTTAGTAGATTTTCTCTCTGCCATCACGCTTCATGCAATCTCCAGGCGAACTTCAGGCGTGGCGTGCGCGAGTGAGGGGGGATCTGTGGCGTGTGCACGACCTGTGATTGACAGTCAGATCTCACACCCCCCTGTGCTGATTGGACCCGATGATCCGGGAGCGGTGGATTTTTGCAAAACAAATAACACGCTCCAGGTGGAGTTAGAAGCTCTGGTTTTTTTCTAAAACCATCTTATTTATGTTGTTCTGTCGGATTATAGTGTCAATTTCACTGAATATGATCAAAAAAATGTTGCCGACGGCAGCTTTAATTACATTTTTTGGGATATACTAACTTTTCATTATGTTTTGTTGTCTTGAGGGAAGCGGCTTGTGAGAACAATGCTGGACCTCTAGGATTGTTATGGCCATCACCTGGTCTGTTTCATGGATCACCTGCCCCTGGTTTTTGTTTTTCTTGTTCACACACAAGCACACATTTTTGTTGTCTGTCATTGTTTAATAAAAAATATTTTATTTGAAAACCTTCATTTGTATAAGCCATGCTTAATTGATGTCTCAATAGCTGTAACAGAAGTTACAAGTGTTTTGTTAGTTACTTGGATTGAGTTACAGCTACCCTTACTCTTAGCCTACTCTGTACACTAACCCAGAGCCATAGAGAAAAATCTTCACTCTGCACTTACCTATATACCCAAACATAAAAGCGTAAATTCGTTTTTAATCTGTTATAGTTTTGATTATATGTGTATGGCTTAATCTTAAAATTATATTCTTAGTCTTAACATGATCATGTTTCACGTTGTGGTCCTGGGGGTGGCCACTTTCATCAGAAGAAGTGAGCTAGCTTCTAAGCGAATTCTGAACAGACCGCCACGGCAGACCTAAGCAAAATCACAGGAATCAATAGCCTAATACGCCCAGTTGTGCTAAAATAAATATCATGAGACGTCCATCATCAGATGAATGATATGGAAAAGTTAAGTTAGAGCCGCTAAAGCCAGTGCTACTACCCATGCGAACATGAACACTAAGCTTTTCCCTCCAAAAATATAGCCTAAAACTTATCTCCAAATGCAAAACTGACATTAACAAAATGCAATAATGCAATAACAGCTGAAAAAGTACTTGGGTGTGTGTTTTATTTTATATTTACCGTTCAATAATGCAATCGCTGCTGTCTGTCCAATAGAAGAACATGACAGCCAGCGTATGTTTTGGAACTATTGGGGCTTACATGAACCACGTGACAGCCATAGCGGCGACATCAAAGAGTGTCGCAACTCTATCTCTCTATGGCTCTGGCCAGCAGGGCCCTTTTGTCCCATAAATCAGGCCTCAACCAGTATTTTCAGTCTTACATACATATACATTATTATACATATATTATACATATATTATATATACATATAATGTATGTTATATGTATATATAATATACATTATATATATATACACATTACATATACATTAATATATACAAAATATATATACAGTGGGGCACATAATCCTGCTCGTTTGTCAAGTCAAGTCACTTTTATTTATATAGCGCTTTTTACTATACAGATAGTATCAAAGCAGCTTCACATTGATAACATGAAAATAATACAACAAAGTTTGTTTCTAGAAGAAAATTGCATCGTCGTCCACCCTTAATAAGGCAGATCAATAATATTGTTGAATATTAAATGTCCCCAACTAAGCAAGCCGAAAGCCAAGGCAACAGTGGCAAGGAACCAAAACTCCATCAGGTCATTGAATGGAGAAAAAAACCTTGGGAGAACCCAGGCTCAGTCGGGGGCCAGTTCTCCTCTGGCCAACGAGCGAACAGTGTATGATTATGATCCAGGCAGCATTACAGGTCAGAAGTCAGATTGGTTGTGTCGATGAGGCCTTCACAGGGCTGATGAGGCTGGCACTTCAGGGATGTGTCATGGTTAGGGTCCAGGTGGAGATCCACCATCTGATCTGGATACGACCGGGATCCACCTCACTTCAGGAAACGGAGAGACTGGTTGACACTTCAGGACTGCGTTGTCGTCGTGTCCAGGCGCTGGTCCTTCATCAGATCTGGATACGGCCTGGATCCGGTGGACTGCGTTAAACCTCGGTATAAACAGAGAGACTAATATTAGCGTAGACGCCATTCTTCTTATGATGTAACGAGTACATCAGGATTTATGGGAAGTGTTCCCGGTTCCGGCTGGCCTAACCTATGCAGCATAATAGAATTATAAAAGTCTATAATGTGTATGCTAGGTCAAAGAGATGTGTTTTTAATCTAGCTTTGAACTGACAGAGTGTGTCTGCTTCCCGGACAATGTTAGGAAGACTGTTCCAAAGTTTTGTTGCTAAATAGGAAAAGGATCTACCGCCAGCAGTCCATTTTGATATTCTAGGTATTATCAACTGGACGGAATTTTGAGATTGCAATAGACGTGAAGGACTATAATGCGTTAAGAGCTCGCTCAAGTACTGCAGAGCTAAACCATTTAGTGCTTTGTAAGTAATCAGCAATATTTTAAAATGTATATACAGTAAAATAATACAGTTATTATTATCACAATAATTATCACAATACAATTATTCAAATTCTTAGTGTTAAGCATGATAATATGGTAGCATATCACACTGAAGTAGGCTGATTTAAAATGAACATTTATTTAAAATAAAAGTTCTTCTTTTGGCAGAATTACATTTCCTTAATAGGCTAATCAGAGGCTTTACTCCCTTCAAACATAAATTGTCAATGTTTCATTACATCACTGTTTGAAAACACTCAGAATAATTTTTTGTTCAGTTCATTGTTCATTTCAAATTCTTAAATTTAATCAATCTATTAAATTAAAATTATAAGACACTAGGCTGTTACCAATCAAATTAAATAATTTACACTGAAAAATTAAAACTGTATTAAATGAGACTTTGAGAGTGTAAATATTTTTTCAATATACAAATAAGGAATGTTGAAAAGAATGATAGGCTACTTTGAAACTAAACCGCCAGTATGAGCAAAGAGTATAGAAGTACCAAGAGGCGAAACTCCGTTGCAGTTTTGACAACAATCGCTAGATGGCGCTGCTGTCGCGCTGTCGCCATTTTGGACTGAACCAACGGCTTTACCGTTAGTACAACTACCATATACAGCATTAACATTATGTCTGGAAATAATTGGAAACAAAGAAAACAGTGTTCTGCCATCGACTGCAACAACTACCAGTGTACAACCAATCAACTAGCATTTCATAGATTCCCCAAAGATCCAGAGAGGTAAAGTAGAAAAGGTTTTTATTAACGTTAAAGTGAGCTAACGTCAACGATAACGTGCTGTAACGTTAATGTAAGCTATCCCATAACCGCAGTAACAGTTTGCTAACGTTATGTATTTGGTCGAAATTGAGTCAAGACTCGAAATGGGCTTTTTAAATCGCATATTTTTTCTTTATTAATTAATTGTTATCACTAAATTAACCCTTTAACTGTCGAGTCCTGATATGTTTTCCTTGATTGGTTTTCCCTGAAGAAAATTACGTTGTTGAAAACGAAAGTAAAAGAGCGATGCTCGTTCATTGCATTTTACCGTGATGAGAGTTCCATGTCTTTATTAAGAAACTTCTTAAAAGGAAAGGAAAGGAAAGGAAAGGAAAGGAGAGGAACTTCCTGCTCAGCTTGGACCCTCTTGCTAACTGCTCCGCGCTTTGCTCTATCGCTTTTACATTTTATCTCTCCCATATTTTCATATTTTATTTCCTTTTATCACCTAATTTTAACTTCAGCAAATCAGCACAGTGCTCAAACGACAAAGTTTGGATTATTACAAAAACGCAGAATTCTTTTACCCAACCAGCTTACATTCCGGGGAAAGGAAAACACAACTGCCTACACTCATAAGGATAAGAGAGAAAATGCCTCTTCTGGTTCAAGAATCTACTTGCTGCACTAACTTCTTGAAACAAAGTTACGTACGGGACCACCAAACCAGACGGAACATACAACAGAGCTTCGTCATGGACACCCTCAGCATATAGCCGGTGAGTCCCATGAAACTAGTGCTCCTCAACAGGTAGAGAAACAAGCCGATCGACTTACAAATCGATGGCACAAACAGGGAGCGAGACCCAAAGGCACTCGAGACATCAGATTGTCACGAGCCTCACATATTACCGCAGTAGCATCCTCTACCCCAGATACAACTCTGACAAGGATAGCAAACACTGGTCTCCTACCACCGCCTATACATCTTGAGAACAGATTTCAAGTACTAATGAATGTAAATGAGGAATCCCCAAACGTGATGAATGTGATCGAACACAGACTGAATCAGCCTGTAGCTAACACTGATGCTAACTGGCGCTCAAGGTCGAGCAGACAGCGGCACTCAGCTCAGAGCGCAGCCGAGCCCAGGACTCTGATAGTGGGAGACTCCATAATCAGAAACATTAGCGGCAGGGATACAACTACATGCTGCCTTCCACAAGCAACAACTTCTGATATAAACAGGGAACTTCAGAACATTCTGATGAAACATAAGACTGCAAATCGACTCATCATTCATGTGGGGAAGAATGATATTCATAAAGAGCAGTCAGAACTCCTTAAGAAGGATTTCAATGAACTTTTTGAAACACTTAAAAGACTGAAAGTTCAAACATTCATCAGTGGACCACTCCCAGCAAGAGGAACAAACAGGTTTTCACGGTTGCTTGGGCTTAATACTAGGGATGTCCCGATACCACTTTTTCACTTCCGATACGATACCGATGCCGCAGCTTTGGCTATTTGCCGATACCGATATCAATCCGATATTTTTATTTTATTCTTGAACTAATACTACTAATAATAAAATATATGGAAGCACTTTGCTCAATTAGCCACATAAAAACATCTCACTCAAATGGAGAACAAATACTTCTCCAGTATATAGTCCACAACAACAGCTGATAATGAAAGACTGCCACACTTTATTCAAAAGACCTTGAGATATGTTTGGTAACCTGAATGAATTTAAAATTAATTTGCTATATTTTAGATCAATATATTTGTTTCCTTCAAATTTTTATTAACTTTAACTTTATTCTAATCTGAATTATAAATCATTTATTTCTGTATAAAATAATACTACTTTTAAAAACACATTTGATTTTCTTTTTTAATCAATGTAGAATGTGTAAATTAAAAATAAACAGATTAGTGCTCTGTTTTAGGACAAGAAATGAAAACCAATGCAATATGATGAATGTCCAAAAGATGAGATCATTTTTGCTTTTAAACAGCGTGTGTGTGTGTCTGTGTGTGTGTGATTTTGGTTGGGTGACAGTTACAGTTTGACAAGAGTTTACAGTTTGACAAAAGCACAATGTTGTGTTTTACACAAATATAAATAGGCTAAACACTTTTTGCAGTTTTAATGATGTCCTGTATGAAAATGACGGAGTATGTTTTTATGTTTCCACTGTTCGATGGCGCCCGTGCCTCTCTCTCTCTGACACACACACACACATTCCAGCATTGCAATCTTGACATCGCAGCCTGTTCATTTTGCTGCATTCACACCAAACGCGAATAGAGCGTCAAATTCGCGTCTAGTTCGATGATTGAACAGTTTGAATCCATTCGCGCGTCCAAAGCGAATAGGACGCGCCGCGCGCGTATAATGATAAAGCGAGCATTTGAAGCGATATAGACGCGCGTTCAGAGCTAAGGCAGGGCTACAGATTAGGTGTCCCTAAAGAACCCGCATATGTCTATACGCGAGTTTATTTTTATACCGTGTATTCTATGTGTAAATCCATGCACCCCTAATAGGTATTGGATCATAGGTATCGGATCATTTTTTTTCTCCCCTCCGATATCCGATCTAGCGTTTTGGGCCAGCGTTTTGAAGTTGACAACTTCAATCTTTTCTGGAGTCAGAGACAACTGTTTCATCGGGATGGCCATCACCCAAACAAACTTAGTTCAAGAGTGTTAAAGGACAATATCTACTTCTCCCTCAATCATCCTTCTGCAGTGTGTGCCAATCTGAACGGCACACACACACCTGGACACAGTATGAATGACCACGGGACTTCACTTCAGCAGCAAAATGGACATGCGGTTGACATATCACACAAGGACAATGATAACACCACTCCGCCACAACAACCTCTGCTCACGGACACAATCTCAGCTGAGCCCTGCCCACAGAGCTCACCACAGACAGACACATTAGAACTGCTCCAAGATTCAGCACCCAAGGACGACTTCGTTTTTCGGTTCGGTTTGAATATCGTTATACCCCTACCTGCCACTGAAGCTAGATCTGTGTCTGTCAAGAAGAGATGCTTAAATGAGAACACTAGTGTACTATTTATGAAGGCAAAAGTGTGTTAAACATACCAAGCTTAACACCAAGCATATCTGCAGACTCTGTTGATTTTCTCCTTGATTCTTTTAACTCAAAAGTTAAAAATGTAATTGATGATATTGCTCCTGTTAAAGTCAGGAAGAAGACCTTTTATTAACGTTGAACATATTGAGCAAAAGAAAAATGAGTGCCCCGTTTATCGGAACGAAACTGAACGATACAGCTCACGTACAGCGGCCTATAAATAATGTGCACGCGAGTTTTATTTATTTTTATACCGTGTATTCTCTGTGTAAATCCATGCACCAAACGTACGTTCAGTACGAATACATGTACCGTTTGCACTGCTGTTGAGTTTCTCCAAGGTGCTTTTTGTCTGCCACTCTTCTTCCTGACTTTAACAGGAGCAATACCATCAATTACACTTTTAACTTTTGAGTTAAAAGAATCAAGGAGAAAATCAACAGAGTCTGCAGATATGCTTGGTGTTAAGCTTGGTATGTTTAACACACTTTTGCCTTCATAAATAGTACACTAGTGTTCTCATTTAAGCATCTCTTCTTGACAGACACAGATCTAGCTTCAGTGGCAGGTAGGGGTATAACGATATTCAAACCGAACCGAAAAACGAAGTCGTCCTTGGGTGCTGAATCTTGGAGCAGTTCTAATGTGTCTGTCTGTGGTGAGCTCTGTGGGCAGGGCTCAGCTGAGATTGTGTCCGTGAGCAGAGGTTGTTGTGGCGGAGTGGTGTTATCATTGTCCTTGTGTGATATGTCAACCGCATGTCCATTTTGCTGCTGAAGTGAAGTCCCGTGGTCATTCATACTGTGTCCAGGTGTGTGTGTGCCGTTCAGATTGGCACACACTGCAGAAGGATGATTGAGGGAGAAGTAGATATTGTCCTTTAACACTCTTGAACTAAGTTTGTTTGGGTGATGGCCATCCCGATGAAACAGTTGTCTCTGACTCCAGAAAAGATTGAAGTTGTCAATGAAGTTCACTCCTTTTATATTGCAGGTTTTTTGCAGCCATGTATTAAGTAGGGATGTCCCGATCCGATCCACGGCATCGGTATCGTGCCGATACTGGCCCAAAACGCTAGATCGGATATCGGAGGGGAGAAAAAAAAAGATCCGATACCTATGATCCAATACCTATTAGGGGTGCATGGATTTACACATAGAATACACGGTATAAAAATAAATAAAACTCGCGTATAGACATATGCGGGTTCTTTAGGGACACCTAATCTGTAGCCCTGCCTTAGCTATATCGCTTCAAATGCTCGCTTTATCATTATACGCGCGCGGCGCGTCCTATTCGCTTTGGACGCGCGAATGGATTCAAACTGTTCAATCATCGAACTAGACGCGAATTTGACGCTCTATTCGCGTTTGGTGTGAATGCAGCAAAATGAACAGGCTGCGATGTCAAGATTGCAATGCTGGAATGTGTGTGTGTGTGTGTGTGTGTGTCAGAGAGAGAGAGGCACGGGCGCCATCGAACAGTGGAAACATAAAAACATACTCCGTCATTTTCATACAGGACATCATTAAAACTGCAAAAAGTGTTTAGCCTACTTATATTTGTGTAAAACACAACATTGTGCTTTTGTCAAACTGTAAACTCTTGTCAAACTGTAACTGTCACTCAACCAAAATCACACAGACACACACACACGCTGTTTAAAAGCAAAAATGATCTCATCTTTTGGACATTCATCATATTGCATTGGTTTTCATTTCTTGTCCTAAAACAGAGCACTAATCTGTTTATTTTTAATTTACACATTCTACATTGATTAAAAAAGAAAATCAAATGTGTTTTTAAAAGTAGTATTATTTTATACAGAAATAAATTATTTATAATTCAGATTAGAATAAAGTTAAAGTTAATTAAAATTTTAAGAATAAAATAAAAATATCGGATTGATATCGGTATCGGCAAATAGCCAAAGCTGCGGCATCGGTATCGTATCGGAAGTGAAAAAGTGGTATCGGGACATCCCTAGTAGTTACTATGTCTGATTTCAAAGAAATTGATGGCAAAATTTTGGAAGAAACCGTACAGCACCTTAAAACATCAACATGCGCCCTTGACACACTTCCCACATCTTTTTTCAAAAGTGTGTTAAACAGTTTAGAAGCAGATCTTTTAGAAGTGGTAAGTGCCTCACTTCTCTCTGGGAGTTTTCCAAACTCCCTGAAAACTGCAGTTGTCAAGCCCCTCCTGAAAAAGAGCAATCTGGATAAGACCATATTAAGCAACTATAGACCGATCTCAAATCTTCCTTTCATAGGCAAGATCATTGAAAAAGTTGTCTTAAATCAGCTGAACAAATTCGAATGGATACTTTGACAATTTTCAATCTGGTTTCCGACCGCACCACAGCACAGAGACAGCGCTCATAAAGATAATAAACGATATTCGCTTAAAGGGATAGTTCACTTTGAAATTAATTTTTGGTATGTTTTAGCTTACCTCAAGGGCATCCAAGATGTAGGTGTCTTTTTTTCCGCAGTAGTTTCAATTTTGATATTTTTAGGTCAAACCGTTCTTGTCTGTCAGTCATATAATGCAGGTCTATGGTCATTATCTCAAAGAGCATGCACAGAGTCCAAATTAAAACAATTCCCCGTCGTCCAAATTAAACAATTCCCCATCGTAAGTACACATTGATGGCCTAAGACACGAAACGAGTGGTTTGTGTGAGAAAACGAACAGTATTTATATCGTTTTTAACACTTATACACAGCCATGTCCGAGTGATCTGATCTGACGTGTACGCAGACTGGTGCATAGATATATACACTAGATGTCGCCTTAAAGACATTCGTTCCAATGAACTGCCGTAGACAAGGCGACATCTAGTGTGTATATATCTATGCACCAGTCTGCGTACACGTCAGATCAGATCACTTCGACATGGCAGCGTATAAGAGGTAAAAACGATATAAATACTGTTCGTTTTCTCACACAAACCGCTCGTTTCGTGTCTTAGGCCATCAATGTGTACTTACATGCTCTTTGAGATAATGACCATAGACCTGCATTATATGACTGACAGACAAGAACAGTTTGACCTAAAAATATCAAAATTGAAACTACTGCGGAAAAAAAGACACCTACATCTTGGATGCCCTTGAGGTAAGCTAAAACATACCAAAAATTAATTTCAAAGTGAACTATCCCTTTAAGCGAATATCGTTTATTATCTTTATGAGCGCTGTCTCTGTGCTGTGGTGCGGTCGGAAACCAGATTGAAAATTGTCAAAGTATCCATTCGAATTTGTTCAGCTGATTTAAGACAACTTTTTCAATGATCTTGCCTATGAAAGGAAGATTTGAGATCGGTCTATAGTTGCTTAATATGGTCTTATCCAGATTGCTCTTTTTCAGGAGGGGCTTGACAACTGCAGTTTTCAGGGAGTTTGGAAAACTCCCAGAGAGAAGTGAGGCACTTACCACTTCTAAAAGATCTGCTTCTAAACTGTTTAACACACTTTTGAAAAAAGATGTGGGAAGTGTGTCAAGGGCGCATGTTGATGTTTTAAGGTGCTGTACGGTTTCTTCCAAAATTTTGCCATCAATTTCTTTGAAATCAGACATAGTAACTACTAGGGATGTCCCGATACCACTTTTTCACTTCCGATACGATACCGATGCCGCAGCTTTGGCTATTTGCCGATACCGATATCAATCCGATATTTTTATTTTATTCTTAAAATTTTAATTAACTTTAACTTTATTCTAATCTGAATTATAAATAATTTATTTCTGTATAAAATAATACTACTTTTAAAAACACATTTGATTTTCTTTTTTAATCAATGTAGAATGTGTAAATTAAAAATAAACAGATTAGTGCTCTGTTTTAGGACAAGAAATGAAAACCAATGCAATATGATGAATGTCCAAAAGATGAGATCATTTTTGCTTTTAAACAGCGTGTGTGTGTGTCTGTGTGTGTGTGATTTTGGTTGAGTGACAGTTACAGTTTGACAAGAGTTTACAGTTTGACAAAAGCACAATGTTGTGTTTTACACAAATATAAGTAGGCTAAACACTTTTTGCAGTTTTAATGATGTCCTGTATGAAAATGACGGAGTATGTTTTTATGTTTCCACTGTTCGATGGCGCCCGTGCCTCTCTCTCTCTGACACACACACACACACACACACACATTCCAGCATTGCAATCTTGACATCGCAGCCTGTTCATTTTGCTGCATTCACACCAAACGCGAATAGAGCGTCAAATTCGCGTCTAGTTCGATGATTGAACAGTTTGAATCCATTCGCGCGTCCAAAGCGAATAGGACGCGCCGCGCGCGTATAATGATAAAGCGAGCATTTGAAGCGATATAGCTAAGGCAGGGCTACAGATTAGGTGTCCCTAAAGAACCCGCATATGTCTATACGCGAGTTTTATTTATTTTTATACCGTGTATTCTATGTGTAAATCCATGCACCCCTAATAGGTATTGGATCATAGTTATCGGATCTTTTTTTTTCTCCCCTCCGATATCCGATCTAGCGTTTTGGGCCAGTATCGGCACGATACCGATGCCGTGGATCGGATCGGGACATCCCTACTTAATACATGGCTGCAAAAAACCTGCAATATAAAAGGAGTGAACTTCATTGACAACTTCAATCTTTTCTGGAGTCAGAGACAACTGTTTCATCGGGATGGCCATCACCCAAACAAACTTAGTTCAAGAGTGTTAAAGGACAATATCTACTTCTCCCTCAATCATCCTTCTGCAGTGTGTGCCAATCTGAACGGCACACACACACCTGGACACAGTATGAATGACCACGGGACTTCACTTCAGCAGCAAAATGGACATGCGGTTGACATATCACACAAGGACAATGATAACACCACTCCGCCACAACAACCTCTGCTCACGGACACAATCTCAGCTGAGCCCTGCCCACAGAGCTCACCACAGACAGACACATTAGAACTGCTCCAAGATTCAGCACCCAAGGACGACTTCGTTTTTCGGTTCGGTTTGAATATCGTTATACCCCTACCTGCCACTGAAGCTAGATCTGTGTCTGTCAAGAAGAGATGCTTAAATGAGAACACTAGTGTACTATTTATGAAGGCAAAAGTGTGTTAAACATACCAAGCTTAACACCAAGCATATCTGCAGACTCTGTTGATTTTCTCCTTGATTCTTTTAACTCAAAAGTTAAAAGTGTAATTGATGGTATTGCTCCTGTTAAAGTCAGGAAGAAGAGTGGCAGACAAAAAGCACCTTGGAGAAACTCAACAGCAGTGCAAACGGTACATGTATTCGTACTGAACGTACGTTTGGTGCATGGATTTACACAGAGAATACACGGTATAAAAATAAATAAAACTCGCGTGCACATTATTTATAGGCCGCTGTACGTGAGCTGTATCGTTCAGTTTCGTTCCGATAAACGGGGCACTAATTTTTCTTTTGCTCAATATGTTCAACGTTAATAAAAGGTCTTCTTCCTGACTTTAACAGGAGCAATATCATCAATTACATTTTTAACTTTTGAGTTAAAAGAATCAAGGAGAAAATCAACAGAGTCTGCAGATATGCTTGGTGTTAAGCTTGGTATGTTTAACACACTTTTGCCTTCATAAATAGTACACTAGTGTTCTCATTTAAGCATCTCTTCTTGACAGACACAGATCTAGCTTCAGTGGCAGGTAGGGGTATAACGATATTCAAACCGAACCGAAAAACGAAGTCGTCCTTGGGTGCTGAATCTTGGAGCAGTTCTAATGTGTCTGTCTGTGGTGAGCTCTGTGGGCAGGGCTCAGCTGAGATTGTGTCCGTGAGCAGAGGTTGTTGTGGCGGAGTGGTGTTATCATTGTCCTTGTGTGATATGTCAACCGCATGTCCATTTTGCTGCTGAAGTGAAGTCCCGTGGTCATTCATACTGTGTCCAGGTGTGTGTGTGCCGTTCAGATTGGCACACACTGCAGAAGGATGATTGAGGGAGAAGTAGATATTGTCCTTTAACACTCTTGAACTAAGTTTGTTTGGGTGATGGCCATCCCGATGAAACAGTTGTCTCTGACTCCAGAAAAGATTGAAGTTGTCAACTTCAAAACGCTGGCCCAAAACGCTAGATCGGATATCGGAGGGGAGAAAAAAAATGATCCGATACCTATGATCCAATACCTATTAGGGGTGCATGGATTTACACATAGAATACACGGTATAAAAATAAACTCGCGTATAGACATATGCGGGTTCTTTAGGGACACCTAATCTGTAGCCCTGCCTTAGCTCTGAACGCGCGTCTATATCGCTTCAAATGCTCGCTTTATCATTATACGCGCGCGGCGCGTCCTATTCGCTTTGGACGCGCGAATGGATTCAAACTGTTCAATCATCGAACTAGACGCGAATTTGACGCTCTATTCGCGTTTGGTGTGAATGCAGCAAAATGAACAGGCTGCGATGTCAAGATTGCAATGCTGGAATGTGTGTGTGTGTGTGTGTGTCAGAGAGAGAGAGGCACGGGCGCCATCGAACAGTGGAAACATAAAAACATACTCCGTCATTTTCATACAGGACATCATTAAAACTGCAAAAAGTGTTTAGCCTACTTATATTTGTGTAAAACACAACATTGTGCTTTTGTCAAACTGTAAACTCTTGTCAAACTGTAACTGTCACTCAACCAAAATCACACACACACAGACACACACACGCTGTTTAAAAGCAAAAATGATCTCATCTTTTGGACATTCATCATATTGCATTGGTTTTCATTTCTTGTCCTAAAACAGAGCAGTAATCTGTTTATTTTTAATTTACATTGATTAAAAAAGAAAATCAAATGTGTTTTTAAAAGTAGTATTATTTTATACAGAAATAAATGATTTATAATTCAGATTAGAATAAAGTTAAAGTTAATAAAAATTTTAAGGAAACAAATATATTGATCTAAAATATAGCAAATTAATTTTAAATTCATTCAGGTTACCAAACATATCTCAAGGTCTTTTGAATAAAGTGTGGCAGTCTTTCATTATCAGCTGTTGTTGTGGACTATATACTGGAGAAGTATTTGTTCTCCATTTGAGTGAGATGTGGCTAATTGAGCAAAGTGCTTCCATATATTTTATTATTAGTAGTATTAGTTCAAGAATAAAATAAAAATATCGGATTGATATCGGTATCAGCAAATAGCCAAAGCTGTGGCATCGGTATCGTATCGGAAGTGAAAAAGTGGTATCGGGACATCCCTAGTAGTTACTATGTCTGATTTCAAAGAAATTGATGGCAAAATTTTGGAAGAAACCGTACAGCACCTTAAAACATCAACATGCGCCCTTGACACACTTCCCACATCTTTTTTCAAAAGTGTGTTAAACAGTTTAGAAGCAGATCTTTTAGAAGTGGTAAGTGCCTCACTTCTCTCTGGGAGTTTTCCAAACTCCCTGAAAACTGCAGTTGTCAAGCCCCTCCTGAAAAAGAGCATATTAAGCAACTATAGACCGATCTCAAATCTTCCTTTCATAGGCAAGATCATTGAAAAAGTTGTCTTAAATCAGTTGAACAAATTCTTAAGCTCGAATGGATACTTTGACAATTTTCAATCTGGTTTCCGACCGCACCACAGCACAGAGACAGCGCTCATAAAGATAATAAACGATATTCGCTTAAATACTGATACAGGCAAATTATCAGTGCTGGTACTACTCGACCTCAGTGCTGCATTTGACACTGTCGATCACTGTCGAATCCTTACCGGATTCTGAAACACCTGGGACCTTTGAATTAGCGCATAGCGTTGGAGGCCACTCAGTCTTGTGTGTGTATTTTTGAATTTTGTGTACATTTCTGAATTTTGTATGCATTTGTGAATCTTCTGTGCTTTTAAAATTTTGTGTGTGCATTTCTGAATTTTGTGCGCATTTGTGTATCCTGTGTGTGCATATGTGAATGTAGTGTGTGCATTTATCTTAATTGAGACTCTTCTAGCTCCATACAGCTCCCACTGGCTCCCACGTAATTCGAACCATGCTTGTAGCGATCCTCCTCCACTTCTTGCTAAAAAGAGAGTCAGTTGGACATGAGTCAAAGCTATGGATGTTTTTCATATTCATAAGTAAGGTTCTAGGGATATGAAACACTTTTCACACTACACTTAACTCAGGGTTAACATATTTTTTAAACCCAGTCTGCTTTTAACCCTGGGTTAAGATTAAGAACATTTCAAACATATTTTGTCATTTTGTTATGTGGGTTAAGACCACTTTTTAACCCACAAACATTGAACGTGGTTCATGAATGTAGTACTCGTATAGCTGGTTCAATTGATAATTCACTGTCTGAATACCTCAAAAGGTTTGGCAAGGTCTGAGGCTGAATTCCTGCCTGCTGAGAGTCTGCCAGGGGCAATGACACCTGAAGGAGGCACTGCAGAGCAAGAAGAGAGAGAATACATACATACATAGATGCACAATTTAAAAGCCTGTTCTCCATGATTCATTATTATTGTTAAAAAATATAGATTTAGTTTGTAGATTCTGAGTTACTGGTGACTAATGATTTGTTTTGAATCAATTTTGGTGCAGAACAAGCTCTTTTTTTAATCTTCTACAACCCCATTAGAAAACTAGTATATAAAAGTATAGTATATAATTTTTTTAAATCAATTGTACAAAGATCATCAAGATTTTCAGGAATATCACACTGCAGCCTTTTTCTTTCCAGCACTTCACCAGCACTGGTTTTCTGCACCACAACCTCTGGCAGTCTCCAGGTCCCTTCTTCTTTATCCCACACTGCTTCCCTCCACAGCCAGTCTAGGTTCAGACCGTTCACGACAGGGACATCCAGCAGTCCAACATTCCTCGAAGCAGCTGGTTTTCCAGCTTTAGACACGCGATGAGGGCCAGATGGTCAGACTCTGCCTGAAGAACATATGGTTGGACATTTGAGATTGGTTCTAAAGTTTCTTCTCAATAGCAAAACTAGAAATATAATCTAGAAGTTAAGACAAAAACAATAAGCTTTTTATATGCATTTTTTAAAATTGTAGATCATAGATCCTATACATTTACTATTTCAAAACACAATATTTAGTCCTGTACATTTAGAATATATATATATATATATATAGTTCTGTATATTTATATATACAGAACTCTACTTCTGTGTATATTGTACTGCATAAATACTGTGTGTATATTTGTATATTTATATAGTATACATTCTGTATTGTGTGTATATTTATTTGTTTTGTATATTTTTGTAACAGTGTGCGCCATACTATGCTATACACAGGAAAAAAATTGCAAATAATGGATGCTTAAGTATTTCTATTGACAATAAAAAAAAATTAAAATCAACACATTAAAATAGAAAGTTTCCTCAAAAATTCTTCACGATCTTCTGGCCTCATCCTTGTGCAGAAACAACAACTTTAAAACTCTTCCATTGACTTCATATCAGTACACACCTCTTTTATATTGTCTCCCTCTGATGTGTTGCTCTGGGGTCGCAGAACAGCTGGAGGATCTTCTGAATTCTGACCAGCCAAAAGTGCTGTTAAAAGACAAAAATAAGTCGAAATTGCGCTCTTTCACTATTGAAAGAGCTTCAAATTTACACAAATGTTGTGTTTCTTACAACTGAGGTTGGAAGACGCCAGCTGCGGCAACTTCTTTATTTCCTCTTGATTCCCACGTAGGAGGGCATCTTTTGGGCCCACGTTGATGACTGGGCGGTTTTTCATTCTCTTGAAGCGGTTGGCGAAGAGTAGCGTACTGATGCTCTCTTTGTAATTGTTTTCGGCAGGTGAGAGACAGGCTATCAGGAGGGTGCGTGCGTTTCCGCCCAGAGAGTCTTGAAGCAAGTGAGTGAGCTTGGAATCACGAAACGGGATGTGCTTGAAACGACCCTCTACCAATGCAGATATAACATTGCCAAGGGCTAAAAGAGACGTGTTGATCCTGGTGGCTTCTTGAAAGCGATTTCCAGTAGCACCGGTTTTCAACTGTCGTTCAGTCCCTGCAAGGTCCACGATATTGAGCTTTCCGGCACGTTTATGTTCTTTACCTGCTGAATCTAAAATTACATATGAAAATTAAAGAGATGTTGCATATAGATTTATTCATGCAGAGCTCAGTAGAAATGTGTGACTGAGACACAAACCTTTGTTGCAGGTATCCATGTGAATGGTAAATATTGAGTGTGAACGAGATGAATCTTTGTTCATGAGTGTGGATCCCACAGAGCGATTCTTCAAGCCCTGATACATGATCCTCTCACATTCCTCAACGCTGTACACCTTGTGCATAGAGAGATTCTGTACATGCACACCACCCTCAGGATTCTTCTTCAGCTAAAACACACACAGCATTGAGACATTAAGCCCATTTTAGCTAATATACAATGGTGTACAATACAATATACACTTTGTATGATCAGTAGAGAGACATACATTCATCTTCTGTTTGGGGTCTTTTGCCAAAAGATCTCTGATTTCGTCCATGTATATTTCCGCGAGAGAGACCTGTATAAGGGATGTTGTGTTCTCTGCACACTTAATAGAAAGTTCAGGTTAAATGTTACTTAAAAACTTTAGCACAATGAATATATAGCATTTCGGCTCTAAACATTTTACTGACCACAAACTTTTGAATGTTAGTGTATTTATAATACTATGATGGCATCCTATCTATATAAAATCACATGATATGCAAATCGGTTACCTGGATTGCCTCAAAGATATGCTTAAAAGCTCTAGGAATTATTCCTCTCTGGGAAGGTGGATCTAGAACACCTTCCATAGTGAACGACTTGCCACCCCCTGTTTGTCCATAACCTAAAATTGTCCCATTGTAGCCATGAATAACACCCTGTTAATAAAATAACGATATATTTCACACTGATTAGTACATAATGCAAAAACACAGACAGACAGACAGACAAGATAGATAGACGATAGATAGACAGACAGACAGATGATACATAGATAGATAGATCTATAGATCTATCTAGATAGATACATCTATAAAGATAGATCTATATAGATAGATCTATCTATCCCTACAAGATCTAGCTGTCACACTGACCACCAATCACACACACACAAAAATTAATTTTACCTCCACCAGAGGATGTACAACATCGTTGTAGATCTTCTCAGTGGAATCGTTCATATCATATGCCCCGTCAAAGGTGAATTTTCTGGGTGGCTCGTTCGCGGCTCCAGGTTTCTCAATTAAACATTGATTGCTGTCAGTGGAAATGACCGTTTTACAATTCAGCTTCTTCTCTCTGTCGTTCGGTGGTCGACATCTGACCACAACTTTCACGGATTCAGATGCAATGTTTTTCTGCTGAAAAGAAATGGAGATGTTTTGATTGTCAATCTTCTTAGGCAAATCGCGGGACAGCTCTAGTAGCTGAACCAATCGGATTGTAGTTTTTAACGTAATTAAAAATACTAACCAATCGCAGACGACCAGACTAGGACCCCGAAATGGGCGGGAGTGACATAGCGATAATGTTATATTGTAGGCCAATATTTATATATCTAACAACATAAATTTGACATGATTTATCATGGATATGGAGTGTTGTGTGCATGTTACTAGCTGTACATCAACAAACATCATACCCTTTTGAAAGCCAAATCGCCCAACCAGGAGGCAGGTTTAACTTCAGATTAACATTGTGTTTCAAAGTGGACACGTGTATTACTTGGACACACACACACATATAAACTACCGTTCAAAAGTTTGGGGTCAGTAAGATTTTTTATGTTTTTAAAAGAAGTATCTTCTGCTCACCAAGGCTGCATTTATTTGATTAAAAATACAAACAAAAACAGTAATATTGTGAAATATTATTCCAATTTAAAACAGCTGTTGTCTATGTGAATATACAGTAAAGTGTCATTTATTCCTGTGATCAAAGCTGAATTTTCAGCATCATTACTCCAGTCTTCAGTGTCACATGATCCTTCACAAATCATTCTAATATGATGATTTGATGCTCAAGACACATTTATGATTATTATCAATGTTGAAAAATTTTCTAAATTCTTTGATGAATAGAAAGTTCAAAAGAACAGCATTTATCTGAAATCTAAAGCTTTTGTAACATTAAAAACTACCGTTCAAAAGTTTGGGGTCAGTAAGAATTTTAATTTTTTTTGGGGGGGAAAGAAATAAAATAAATCAATACGTTTATTCATCAAGGATGAGTTACACTGATCAAAAGTTACAGTAAAGACATTTATAATGTTTGAAAATATTCTATTTTTATAGGCATTAATAAATATGAATATATAAAAATATAAATATATAATTCAGATTAGCACAGTTGATTTTAAATTAATCTGGTTTATTTTAGTTCAGGACTCCATAGTCCAGGTGTAACGTTAACTAACCCGTAACGTTACTTAATCTGTGTTACAGAAAGCCATTTTTTAAGACACGATTAACTATTCTAGATTAGGTCTTTTTGACCCCAAATGACTTTTGCTCAAATAAAAAAAAAATTTCCCTTTGTCCAAATGGTATGAAACCTTCTACGGCTCTCCACACTCAGTACAAAAAAAATGCTAAACTTTGACAAAAATATTTTATTTTTGTTATAATTGTGATTTTATAATATTTAGATATGAATCCAACTGAATCCAACTTGTGAAAAGATATCTTTCAGGTAGTCAAATAGCATAATAGTGGAGCTCTATAGCCATCTAGTGGTTAAAGTGATTTTTTATTTTTTTTTAAACTGTATTTTCCAAAAAATGGGCAGAAATGTTACATTAAACCATTTAAAATGATCCATGTTATCCCCATGAATGAAAGTTAGAAATCTGGGTCTTTTATAAAGTGAATTTTACATCAAATGCTGTTTTTTTGTAAAAAGCTTATTTAAATAAATATTTATTTATAGAAATTATTGGAAATTTAAAAGATATCATAAATTCTCCAAAAACTGCACAAATGTTGAGTAAAAACATTAACAAACAGAATAAAATTACATTTGTAAAAAAAAAAAAACTATTATCTTGTTACAAAATTAAATGTTATCGTCTGGGGTCTCTGGAGACCCCAAAAAACACGAGTGTAGACATAAATAAAGACCATCAGAGGGTTAAGGCCTACTCCTGTCTTAATTTAAACCCTGTCCGGGAAACCGCCCTGTAGAGTTTTTAACTGCATCAATAATAATGTATACGATGGACTATATATTAAATGTTCTAGCTTACCTTCTCCATCACGATGTGTTTTCGCGGCGCGCGATGTTGTTTATTGATGTTGTTGGTTACCTAGTAACGAACGTACGGTGGCCGAGAATGTTTCGTCAATTTCCGTGTGTTCGCGCATCTATGTTGCGTCACATTAATTATTTACGTTTAAATGAGTAATGGCGGCTTCTCGCTCATGGTGAAAATGTATGAAGGTATTTTTGGTGCAAAACTACTGAACACATGTGAGAGCGGAATTTGTAGCTGTAGAGCGTACCCACACATGTGTATCAATAAATTTGAAGTCACAGAGAAAATGTTTTTAGGAGTTGTAAACTTGTAGATTTTTTTTCCTCTCCTACAAACACAACACAACAGTTACACCTTCACACATTCTTCACTGCAGGTGCACAAATTCTATTCTACGAATCACACATGAAGAAACTCATACGCTCACATTTTTTGCTACAGTTGCTGCAGTGAATATGGTGCAAAACGCATTCACACACCCGTATCAAAAATGTGAAGTTACAGACAAATTTTGTACACCCGCAAATTAATATGTGAATCCATACAATGAGAGTTGCACACTTGTAGAATATCTGGTCACAAATGCATTACTTTTCTTGGATAGTTTTCTAACAGTCCAATTACTAACTGCTTGAATCTGCTGCTACGAGTCTCAAACGCAGTTTTTTCGCCTTTAAATGACAAGTTCCGCGCGCTCTCACTTTTGCACCATATACTCCGTGAAATGTGGAGCAAAAGTGATTTGTGCATCTGTGAGGCAGCGGCAGGCCCTGTTCAGAGAGCAGAGAATTTCGGCCAATCAGAAGAGCTCGTTTGAGCCGTCGGCGCGCGACCGAGAAAGGGGGAAAAAAAAACCGTGACCATCTTCCCGCGGTGGCGATGTGAGGAACCAATAAAGGTATGTTTTTTCTTCTTCTTATCTTCCCCCTGCAATCATTCACCGTTATACATTTGTTTAAGTAGTTTTAATATGTGCTCTGGTCGGCTAAGTTGGTAATCATCATTGTTTCTTAGTTGGGTTAGCCTTTATTGTTTCACGAAATGTAAGTTACACTAACGCTAATGCTAGCCTAACGTATCTGTACTGTTAAGTTTGCTATTAAATCGTCTCATAATTAAAGATACTCCCATTAAACGATGTATTCCTTATATTCTCTTCTGCTTTACCTTATAGAAAAATGACAGAACAGAGTGGGTCTTCGCAGGTCAGTATCATATCATATCAAATGTGTACAATGTTTTTCTTTCTTTTGGTTTGGTTTGTTTTTGGTGGATGATAACATTTATAGGAATACCATAGTAAAGTAAAGGTATTTTATTTGCCCAGTAGGCATAATTGGAAGCTGCAGTGAGTCACAGAGCAGGTTAATTAACATTCTATAAAGCCAATGCGATTTAAAGCATGTTTTAAATCCAAAAGTACTGCAAATTGGTGTTCCATGAAATATAAAATCATTATTTACATAGTTTAAGAATAGTTAGTTCACTCCCATGTGCCCTGCAGTGTCACAAATCAGCTGACCTGCAACAGATGCTTAACCACTTAGAAACAGGCGCTTCCTGCCTCCTTACTTTGTTATTTGATCTTATATACTCTTGACAATTAAAGTTATGTTGGTTTAGGCATCAGAGACAAATCGTGTGTCTATATAGTCAAGACTAAAATGTACATGATTCCATTTTCTAAGTACGTCTAATTAAATGTAACCCAGACTTCTCTAAATTAACAGAAGACAAACATTGAGTCAGCAGTCCGTCTGCTTCTAAACTGCATACAAAGTGAAAGGGAAAGACCTCCGTCACATCAAAACACCACTGCTCTGCTTACTGCTACTGTTCCTACCAGCAGCAGACCTGTAAGACCAGCCACAGCGCAGCAGGAGATGCAAAGGTAAGTGATTGTTAGCAAAACTAAATTTTGCTTTTGGCAAAAATAACCACAATTATTGTGGTCAAAAAGTAGATCACTCTTACTTAACACAACTTAGGAAACATTCCAGTAATCACTCAGCCCTGTTGTAAAATAAGAATAGAATGTGTGCTGTGCTGAATTATCTTTATTTATACTATGGAGCTGTTGAAATCTTGAATCTGATTGGTTGATGAATATTCTAGGTGTGCAATTATTTTTAGGGAAATGCACGGCTAAAGTAGTTCCAGGCAGGTCTTGACCACATTACAGTTCATATCACTTCGCCACATGATTTCAATTATTTCAAAGGTCAAACAGACTTCAACAGCAAAAAAAACAACAACAAAAAACAAAAGAGAACTGTGTAAGAACTGAACTGAGTGCTTAACTAATTGAGCTTGAACAGTTAAATACACATACAGTACCTATGAGTCAAAGTTACATGTATTTTCAAGTAAAATGAGTCATTTATGTCTTAAGTTAACATGAACAATTGAGAAAGCAATGGAGGCTTGGGATGAGATGAAGTGAGTGGCATAAGAAATGAGTCCTACACACAAGAGCGTATTAAGGACAAAAACCTGACAAATGTCTTGAAATACAATATCTGATTCTGAACAATGATTTAAGGTGTGGTAACTGTTGTATAAGTAGAATAATTAACTCCAGTGTAATATTTTGTAATAATTCAATGGCCCGTCATCAATTATTCGTTACTTAATAAGAAGAAATACTCAGTTACAATGTAACACAATTTTACACAACAACAACAACTCAACACCGTTTTATATTCATTAAAAAAAATGTTACTTTGATATTTAGATTTTCACTGATTAATAACTGTCTATGCCTCCTCCAAGATGTTTCCCATCTTTGTATTCTGGAGGCCTGAAACGAAAAAGAAAGTCAGCGGATACTCCACGTGTATCAGCTATAAAGTTTATGGAACTGCAGTTCTGCCTGCTACCTGAGAACACAGACAAAACCCCAAAGGATGAGGCAGTGCTCTTGCAAGCAGGTCTTGGAAGGAGGACCATAAATATGGCTGAAAATGTGGATCACACAGAGGTTAGCCTTAAAAAAAACAAAAAAATCGACTCTGAAGACATGGACATTTTTCAGTTACTGTTTCAAATCATGTGATTTCTGTTGTGGTCGCCATACTGGCTGTCAATTTTTGACATCTGTATATTGTAATGTCTTACAATTGCTTTGATCATGCCACAGAACTTTGTAACTGTGGTTTACATTTTAAGTGATTTCATTGTTAGTCTGTCTAATCCATACAAGTTGTCATTTATCTTGTCTGATTTATCCCCTGCTCTGCCTGTCACTGCTGTCTTGATTTTGTAGATTGATATCTGCAACAGCTAGACTGTACACCATCTTCCGTACACCAGGAATGACTGGAAGTCTTTCAGTCATTCCTGGTTTATGGAGGTGTATGAAATCAGTCTGATTGTTGCAAATATCACTGTACATAGTAGGGCAGTGACCTGTAGATTGGCGGGTGAACCAAACAACCTTTATTGCAGCTGGTACAGAACAGACAAACTATCAACATCTAACTTTATCTGATAACTGCCATCAGTCATCATTTAACTATTTCACCTCATACAACACATAAAAACACTGGTCGTAAAGATACCAAATCCTGACTATATGCTATTGATGATATTGATTATATGTTTACTGATGCCACAGTTGTTTCAATTGACTGAAAAGAGGGTGGAACTGATATTTTCACAATGACAGCATTGCAAATGTATTCCAGATAAGCCGAATGCTGCTGGAAGAATTTCCCAAGATGAGAGATTTGCGTGGTGGTTGGCTGCTTACAAAGGCTTCAGGTGAGGTTTTTTCTCCATTGTTACAGAAAACATCCAGACCTGTTAAGTATCTAGATCTAGTTATATATCAGTTAAGCACAAAAGGTTTGTTTGTGTTAAATTTTAATATATGTCATCTTGAATAATATCATATTCCATCATACAAAGGAAGAAAAGGTCATTTGAATGAGCTACTAAAATGTTTTATGTTTTCAAAGGGGGCAGTGGACAAAGAAAAACCACTCCATTGCCCCAGGGCGCTGAAGGGTACACTGCTAAAGTCCTAAAGTCTTCATCAAACAATGGGAAAAATGTAATATACATTGTCCCTCTTCAAGAAAAGATAGATACCACCCCACTCCCATTTGATGCTGCAGAGTTCGAAAGAATGCCAAAAAAACGCATGCATGACTTGTGGCAAGTTGATTCCTCTGCCCCTGATACAGTTCCACATTGAGTCCTGTGGAGATAATGTAAGTTGTCTTCTAAATTCTAGTTGTTTTATAAAATAAATATAACACTTCATGTCCTCTTCTATGGTTTGATTGAATCATTGTAGTGTAATTCAGTTTTCAGCTGACAAGTCATTGTTATAAAGGTTTTTTTTTTTGTGTGTTTTATATTCAAAGAAAGATGAATCTGAAGAGGAAGCAGACCAGACAGTAGACCAGTCAGCAGGACAGGAGTCAGACCTTATTTGTGTGGTAAGCCATCAATGATGTTTCAGGTTAATATTAAAGCTGCAATCCAGAAAAAAATGACACAGACTGATATCACAAACTTCAGTATCTTTTATTCTTCGGTTCATATACCACTGTAGTATTTTCAGTTCCAGGTTTGTTAAATTTATATACCTCTTTATAACCACTTGGCCCTTAGGACTCCTGTCCAATTTGTGGAAAGCAGTTTCCTGCAGAGATTGTTGCCTACCATGCAAGTTCATGTGGTGAAAGGTATCGCAAGCTTGATGTAAAACAACAAACAAAAACAAAAAAACTGTGCCAGTGCTGTTATATCACTAATTTAAATTGATTCACTTTCTGAAAAGGTGAAAAAAGCTTAATTGTAACATCCAGATTTAAAACAACTCGTATTTCTCACATTGGCAGACTAATTAAAATAGTCTTATAAGATATAAAATATTTATTTGAATTAGTATGTCTTGCTATTTGTTTAGTATGTTTAGTGAAAAGCAAGGAAATCTAGATAAAATTTGTGAATCATGAAAATGTTTAAAAAAAAAATATATAATAATTTTCATATCACCCAGCACATTATTACAAAGAACATTGTAAAGTTACTAAAGTAAGCTTAATCTTTAATTTGGTGTAAAGTCATGCTTACACAATTATAACTTTCTTTAACCCTCTGAGGTCTGAGCTGTTTTCTGGCCCTGGAGGTGTTCTGACATGCTCTGACATTTGTGCTTATTTCTGTTACTTGTGACATTGTCATGGCTAAAGTCTTATTACACTGTATTTAGCACAAACTCTGCTACAATAATATATCAGCAGCATGTATGTAAAAGTTTGTAGTTTTGAGATAATGACATTTATGCGTGGTTTGTGATAATACCAAAAAAAATTGTCACTGAAATAAGGCCATGAAACCCATACTGATTATTTCTTCACAAGACTTTTGAAAATTGTATCACGTAGCCTAGAATATTTGCTCCAAAACTATGTGAAAATCACCCTGACTGCTCATTCAGATAAGACAATATATTGATTTAAAATTTCTAAGACGTGTTTTGTGTGAAGAGCCATATGCGAAGAGGCGTGATCATCTCATGAATATGTAAGCCTTCAACACCTGAGAAAGACAAAGACACTCCCCTAACTGCCCTATTAGGAGTGATCAGGCCCTGTCATTCAGAGCAACCTTGCACAAAGAATGAGGAAATTTAAAAAATAATGGCTTTTAGATTGTTTGGATTTATTTACAACACAACATAATCCAAAAATACACAACAAATGACAAAAGAGCACATTGAAAACAATGATCCAAAGACAGAGACCTTTGTGCCATTCCTAAAAACATTGTACATACCTTTCATTTCCAAGGTGTTTGATTTTCACTTTACCATGTTCATGTACAGAGACTCAAGTGAATGTTGAAGTCAGCAGGACTCAGTTGCATCTGGTCCCTGAAAGAAAAGAAAAAAAGTGAACATACTGGTATCAAGAGAAACTAGGCCTGCACGATTTTGGGAATACATTTTAGATTTTTCTGGTTAAAATTGCTTTTTAAAATTCACAGAATACACACACACACACACACACACACAAATGTTTCTTATATATCTCACAAATGTTTCTTATTATAACAATAACCTATAGCAGCCTATAAATCTTCCAAAAGATTTCAGTAACAATGCTAGAGAAAAATATATTGATTATCTTATGTTACTTCAAATGTTTCCATTCGTTATGATGATATGAAATGAGATAATAGTAAAAACATAAAGCCTAATGTTTGGTGCATTTTTCCTTTCAAACGCAATCGCCCAAAATATGATACATTCAAACCCACAGCGCGCTCCAAAATATGATACATTCAAACCCACAGCGCGCTCCAAAATATGATACATTCAAACGCACAGCGCTCCAAAATATGATACATTCAAACCCACAGCGGCTCCAAAATATGATACATTCAAACGCCATCGCGCTCCAAAATATTAAACATTATGGTTATACATATCTATGTTTGAGCAGATATCCACAAATAGTATTTAACAGTAAACACGGGTCTAAATAGTATAATATTCACCATATATCTAGCAACAGTTCAACTGCAATGTGAAGTTTATGCAACAATACCATAAACTAATAAGTAAGAATTTCTTACCTTACATCTTTCTTGTCTTCAAATCGCGTTCTTCTTCTTCTGGGGGTAAATCCAATGTAAGCTCAGACGTGTCTTCCAAACTCGACGAAAAGCAGAGACTTGTGAAGTGTTTTGGTGTTTTGCTGTAATAGCAATTTTTATCTCACTTGGAAAAACAGCATCACAGGTGTAAGACAACACTCAAAAGGCAAAATTGTAATAAAGAAGAAAAGGCTTTATTCTTTGAGGAATCTTTTCGCAACCGCAGCCACCCAGATG
Source organism: Leuciscus leuciscus (assembly GCF_965113295.1). NCBI lineage: Eukaryota > Metazoa > Chordata > Actinopteri > Cypriniformes > Leuciscidae > Leuciscus > Leuciscus leuciscus. The sequence continues at coordinate 49,970,501 of NC_138728.1, forward strand.
TGAAACAGAAAAGCCTCTTGACATAATAAAACTGAGACATTTTATACAGGTTTCTGACATTCTTGACTCCTCCTTTCCCAGTTTCTGTAAATTTCCTTAAAGGCATCTTATATCTCAAGCTAGTATGGACTGGTTCTACCCCCCCCCCCCCCCCCCTAAGCAAATAAGGATTCATATAAGGCCGGGCTAGTCGGATAAACACTGTTATCGCGTCCCCAGCTGGGCTGGGCCCTCGGTCACCCTATTATGAAGAAAAAGTAATAGTATGGAAAACTTCATCACTCCATATCTGATTTCACAGTCTTATGATAAAGAAAAATTTAAAACAAAATACAAAAATACATTCAAAAGTCCCTCATTTCAAACCCTTCCACTTGTACGTCACCTCGTAACATGGATGACCGCTGTTTTTAACCTTCTGAACATATCATCATTCTTAAAATGGAAAAAAGAAATAACATTAATAAAAGAATAGTAAATAGTACAGTCAATCAATGATATCAAAACTTAAACAATCAAATTTTAGGAAAACCCGTTCATTGTTCCAGAAAGGCAAAAAAAAATAAAAAAATAATAATAATTTATCACATCTCTGTGTAAATCTCGTCGCTGTCATAGTCATACTGCTGCTCATCAGTAGCTAAACGCATAGTTATTTTTACTGCTTGTACTGATGTCATTGTTTTGGCTGTCCCTGCTCGAATCAGTCTTTGTACTGAGCTTGAAATGCACCTCAAGATGCATGGTAAACAGAGCAGAACTAATAATCCCATACCAACAATTGGCAAAACAGTTTGAATTATTCTGAAAAACCACCCTGACCATGCGGACATCAGCCACTCCATCCACTCACTACCAGCAGCCTGAGGCGGCTCTTTTACAGCTTCTCTCATGTGCTCGATGATATTAGTTAAGTTGTCACTGTAATCAGGAATATTAAAACAACATGATACCCCCAACATTTTGCAAACTCCACCCCTTTCTGCCGTGAGAATGTCCAAAACTAATCTATTCTGGATCAAAGCTTCGCGAACTAGTTTCATCTCATCGTTTATTAAGGTAAGGGCATTTTCTGTGCTATTGGCTATTGCTAGTATCGTCCATGCTAACCCATTGATCTTGTTGATTGCTACAGTTGTTCCCACCCCCAGGAAAATTGACCAACCTATGTTTGCCCCTGGCGTTGTCCACGGGTCTGCCAATGTATATCCTGCATAACTATTTGGCAAAGCGTCAGGCAAAATCTTAATATCTCTCTTTTCTCTTTTACCCACTTTGTTTGGCAAATACACAGAAGTACCCACATTCATTAAAGCTGGATAACAACACCCTGACCAGTCCTTTTTTGGCATACGGTGATATGCTCTATCACCACAGACCCAAACTGCTGCAGGTGAACTTTGGTACGGTTTATCAAATGGACACTTAAAGGTAATTTCTTTGTCGTTAACGTTTGCTGTGCAATTGTCCATTGTCCCATCCAGCACGTTGATTTTGATTCTGCAATCAGACCACCCAACTTTCAGTGATCTCGGTCTGTTGAAACAAACGCAAACATCACCCTTTGCAAATGTTACCCTCAGAGGTGGAATTGCAATTTCGGTGTTATTGTACTGCTGTATATGGTCACAGCTGTCAGCAGGCTGTTTCGTTGGTGTCTTTCCCCTTTCTAGTTCTACGACAGTTTTCAGCACATCAGTCATTTGTTGAGGAATCAGACACTTGGTTTCGTTGACAGTAGCTGCCGCTAGAGGGACAGCTTTCCATGCGTGAGACATTTGAAGACACATCCAGCAACTTGTCTTGATCTGTAACTCCTCCTTCTGTAGCAGTGCCAGCGCACACGCTTTATTCCCCTGGCATTTCATCATTGCTTTCTTTACTTCAGGATTTATCTGACCTTTGCCAGTGTCTTCGTCCCCCATCCAGGCCAGTTCTTCCTCAGTAGCCTGTTCGACCTCGGGTGGCACAGGTGACAAGAAAGGTGCCGTCGTTGTTGCTGCTTGTGGTCTGGTTGCCTCGACTACCATAATGTCTATTGTCTCATACCAGTCAGTTTCAGTCAAGTCCAGGGCACAGTAGTACCTGCCTTGGTCAGCACGTGTCGCATGTTTCAATTCCACTCTCATCCCGTATCTGTTGTTACTCGTTTTGTCTTCAGCGTACACCTGAAATCTTTCATCGTATTCTGTCCTGTAGTGATGAGCGTATGCTTTAACGTCGGTCCACTTACATGGGCTTTCGCAGAAGTAGAAATGTGCGTGCTCTTGGTTATGTCCATCGCACCCAAGACAGTTCTTTTGGAATGGGTTACACTTGAAAGCCACACTTGATTCCTCCTCTATCGTGATGATGCTTCCGTGCAGTCCTTTCACCGGCTCCACTTCCGTGAATGTGTCTCTTTTATCACGCTGTCTGATGATGCTGTTCAGCACAGATGTTTCAGAACAAATAGTCACTGATATCAAGGTTAAGATGAACGTGCTTTTACAAAGTCCGCACATTCCTGGTATTCTGAATGGATGCCATGGCTTTGAACGATCCATCTTGTCTAATTCTGCAACTGTGTTTTTACCACTCAGAGTCTTATCAGTCTTTGTTGATGTGCAGTGTGCAATCTGATACTGCCTGTGCAATCAGAACCCTCCTTTTCTCCCAGCTTCCTTCTCACAGCTCGTATTTCACTCCGCTTGTTGCTGCTGCTAGAATGTGGGGATCTGTTGCCAGTAAATCTTTACGTTTTGTTAGTTCAATGGTCAATGTCTCTGACTGTACAAATGGCTTTATTCTGCACACTGGTCTCACCACTTTCTCTGAGTGATCTTGCACCTGCTTGTCTTTAGGGCTTATTGTTGAGCTTGCTGCTGTCTTTGGGACTCCTCCTCCTGTTGCTCTTCCGATATGGGCGGAACCTTCCTGCAGTGGCTGGCATGAACCCAAGTCGCTCGTTCCCCAACCTTCACCGCCGTGTAAGTGACCAGCAAGACTTGGAACGGTCCTAGCCACCGTTTCGCTCTCCAGCTTTTCCTCCTGAGGTCGCGGATCACCACGTAATCACCTGGCCTGACGTTGTGCAGGAACGTCTCTGCTACCTTGCTCTGGGCTGCTTTCACCTGCACAAAAACAGCAGATAACAGACACGACATTTCCTTGCAGTAATTCAACATTTCATTCTCACACACATCTGTTGATGGAAGCCGCCTCTTTTCCCCCACTATCCCCATGAATGGTGGTCTACCAAATAGAATTTCAAATGGGCTCAAATTCGTTTTTACTCTCTTTCTCATTCTCATGTACATCAGTACAATGGGTAGTGCCTTCACCCATGACAACCCCGTTTCTTCGCAACATTTTGCCAACTTGGTTTTTACCGTTTGGTTCTCACGCTCAACCGCACCTCCGCTGGCAGCGTGATATGCACAGTGTGTTCTCAGATCGATTCCCAAGAACTGACCCACCTGTTTGATCGTCTCATTGACGAAATGACGCCCGTTATCTGAGCTTATCTTCTTTGGCACGCCCCATCGGGGCAGGATCTCGGTTAGCAGCGCTTTCGCCACTGCCGCAGCATCCTGTTTTGAGGTGGGAAAAATTTCCACCCACTTCGAAAACATATCAACAAAAACCAGACAATATTTCTGTTTTCCACAAGGGGTCAGTTCAATGAAATCGACCATCAAATATTCAAATGGCCCGTCTGGGGCTGGCTGGCTTGCCAGCGGTGTTTTGATGCCCCGTGCAATGTTGTATGCGGTACAAATCACACATTTTTTGCAAAAATTTTCAGCATATATTGTGAACCCTTTGGTAAACCACAATTCTCTCATTTGCATAATCATCCCCGCCTTTGACACATGGTCTTTCCCATGTGTCAATTTAGAATAATGCTGGAAAAAGTGGCTTGGCAGGCACGGCTTCCCCTCAACAGATGTCCATACACCATCCACAAGGCGGCAGCCTGCTGCCTTCCATTTGTTTTTCTCAGCTCCTGTGGAAAAAAACTGCATGCTCTGTAAACAAGGAGAAATGTTGTTATGAAGGTTAATGTCAATTGATACGCAGGTGGCGGCGCTGCTATCTGCTTCAGTCTGGGCCTTTGCCGCTGTTTTTGCCGCCATATCTGCTCTGGCATTGCCTGTTGAGATAGAAGTCTTATCGTTAGTGTGCGCTGCGCATTTGCAGACTGCGATCTTGTCTGGAAGCAGAATGGCCAAAGAAATATCGATTTCTGAAGCAGAAATATCCCCCTGTGCTGTCACATTTTTTCCAATAACAATCATGTCTCTTTTGACCTCAAGTTTAAAATCACAGTTCGATTTAAATGCCCCCACACTCTTGCTCTCTGCTGTGTGTGTGTCAACTTTCACCCAGTCTGTGGCAGATAAACACTCTTTCACAAACAGCCCTACATCTCTCCATTGCTGGCTTATGGCCTTCGAGACAGATAAGTGGCATGCAGTGTTCTCTGTCATCAGATAGCAAGCCTTCTGACTGTCAGACAACACTGCAGACAACGCACACACATTCTCCGTCCAGAAAATCCTGTCAAATTTCACACTCTCATTCTGCACAGCATTAAACCACATTTTCTCAAAATTTGAATCACGCTCTGCCACCACATGTGAAGTACAATGCATTTTCTCATTTGTCATAAACTCTGTATTGACTGGGTTTGTACGATTCTTTGCCAATTTCAAAATCTTTTCTGCCCCATCAATATCTGTAACCTGCCAGACATAAGCCCACTTCGGCTCAAATTTAGTGCAAGTAATTTGTGGTGTCTCCTCGATGCTAATTCCATACTGATCAGCACAGATAGACAAATTTAATTTACACATTAGATCACGAGCCATCAGAGGTGCGGGACAGCCGGGTGACCAAACAAACTCGTGCTTGAAAAAGCGTCCACCCTCCGTTTCGCACTCTAACGGCTCGGTTAACCGGTCAGAAATCAAATGCCCAGACGCTGAAGTGCTCTCAAACACTTTCCCGGTTAAACTCGGAACGCATGGTAAATCACATGGTCGTAATGTTGACAGGCTCGCTCCAGAATCGACTAAGAATTCAAAAACTACCCCTTTGACCCGTAATGGATAAATAGGCATTTCAGAAAACCCTGCGCTTTTGTACAATCTCATACACTCATCATTCACAGCTTTGTTCACAGTTTCATCAGACACACAAAGTGGTTTGCAAGCAGTTTCTTCATTGCAAGAAGCGGAAAGAGAATCAGTGTATGTGTTTGTGTTTGCGTCGTGTGTGCATGTGTTAGTAAGAATATTTTCACTTCCCTTTGCTGTAGCCAGAGATCGGCCCAAAAAAGCAGGACCCCTTCCGTCCCGCTCTCCAGTCCCCTCGTTTCAATCAGACTTCATGGCCGGACACTCGGAGCTCCAATGTCCTTTCTCCTTGCAAAATCTACATTTTGTACAGTCTCTGGTCACGTGGTCATTCGTTGCACAAATGTAACAGCTCCATCTTACCCCAGCAGCTCTTTCCTTCTGTCCTCTTCTATTAGCAGGGTTTGATCTGGAATATTCAGGCTTGTTGGGTTGTTGTGATTGTTGTTGTTGCATAACAACCATTGTGACGGGCTTTTTCTTCCCGCTCCTCTCTTCGACGTCTTTTTCGGCATGAATGGCATGTTGCAGCATTCTATTCAGACGACCGTCTTCCCAGCCTACATAGCTGGTTTTCGCTCCCCTCCTGATCTCGGGTTTTAGCCCTTGCAGGAAATAGCCCATCAGATGTTTCTCCCACGTGCTTGCCTTTGTTCCCCTGTCTTCTGGCTCAGTTAAGCCACTGTACTTTGCAAATGTCTCAAAAAGTCTGAAATAATAGCTTCTCACCGTTTCGTCCTTTTCCTGGACACAGCACGTGATTTTCTCGGTGTCCACACGCGCAGGGAAAGCTTCTATGATGTGCTTTGAGAAGTTTTCCACTTCGTTCTTGTACGGTTCGTTGCTGACATGGTCCCAGTTGGTGTGCACTCTCCTAACGTCTGCCTTTGTCAACTTGCCAGACACTTTGCCCCAGTTTGCAGCGCCCATTTTTACAGTTAGCAATCGTTTCAGTTCTTGTGTGGTGGGGCTGAATTCTTTACACACTGCGAGCAGTTCGCTGGCAAAGTTCTCGCCCGCGTCTCGCGGATCTGGCAAATGTGCCATTGCATCCTTCATGTCTGACATAGTCCATGCTCTGAAAACTAGCATTGGGCCGTCCGTGCCTGCAACTTCAACCATCGGAGCAGTCACATTCGACACTTTAACCTTTGCCGCTGTGAAACTGACCTTTTCTTGCTTCACTTGTGATCTTGTGAGCATTGGCAGGGCGCTTGTCCCCGGTCTTTCGTCGTTCGGGGTGTCCGGAACTGCTTCCCCGGAAACTTCCCCCTCTCCGTCTTCTTCACCGCTTGTCGCAGCCTGTGCCGAGGAGTCTGCCTCCCCCTGCTGTACTGGCGGTGCTGGTAGTTGTATCTGAAGCCTTGCTGTCAACATTTGTGTAAGTCGCTCTGCGGCTTCCGCCTGCGCTCGTGCTGTTCTTGCATCTGCCTCTGCTCGCGCTGTTCTTGCATCTGCCTCTGCTCGCGCTGCTCTTCGATTGGCTTCCTCCAGTTCGATTTGCGCTCTGTTCTGTGCCGGTTCTTGTGTGGGTCGGGGGACTGGTGGAGAGCGGTCCAAATCGGAGTCCAACTTAAGGGCCGAGATCTCCGCCACTGGGTAGTGTGTTAAATTGTACGCGGGCGGCGGAGCCGTCGCCTCCCCGGTCACATGTGGAGAGACACATTCATTCGTCTTATTAGTAGCATTCTGTTCCAGTGGAACCGTTTTCACACATACAACATTCTCGGCATTAAATGCTAATTCTTTTTGTATTTGTTTTCGTTCTCGTCTATCAGCTTCCTCTACCCAACACTGTATAGTCGGTTCGCAATTCACACATACATGCTTAACACACACACAGCAGCCACTCTGTTTCCCTGCATTCTTTTCCACTGACTCTTTCACGACATTAAGTCTTATTTTACTCAATGTTCCCGCTTCAGGGAAATCATGATATTTGATCAGTTTCTGTATGTCAGTCATACATTTACCACCATAATTATTTCTCATCTGACAGAAAATTGGTGTATAAAAATGATCTGGTTTACTGTTAGATGACCCCATTTTTGGCTGAGTTCCTCTTTTCTGGATTTCACAATTCGACACGTGTCTTACAGAATCTGTCAAACGTCTTCGACAGACCCGATCTTTTACTCCGAGATCGGACGGACCTCTGCTTGTTTACGTTCCACTCAAAGTTTTCTCACGTGCACTTATTCGCTTGCTCAATTCTTTTTACTTGATTAATTCAACCTGGTCTTGTAATTACGTTCCACTCAAAGTTCCCCCACGTGCGCTTATTCGCTTGACTCAATTCAATGTGGTAAAACTTCGAGTAGAGCACAATCACCCAGAAACTTCTTAATCCTGTTTTAAACTTTCTCTAAGGTTTACATAAATTTCGAATAGAACGTAATCATCTCAGCAGCTGTGATTTCTCTGAATCACCAGTGGATCCCCTGTCCACTAACGAGCTAAGTGAGGCAGAAACTGGTCTGCTTTGTCAGATCAATTTCTCCCCATAAAATTTGTGATTAACTGACTCACCTCTCGCTCGTACCAAAAAGCAAAACTCAGCCAATATGGTTCACGTTCACTCACAATTATCAAATTACACTCAACTTCAATAAAACAATTTGCCGTGTCTTACCCAGATGCTTTTTTTTTTGTTTGTTTCTCCCGCAATCCGCGGATTCTTGTCCTGGTGGGAGCTTCCTTCACTGGCCCTGAATGCGGAATTGCTCTCTCTCCCGTAATCTGTTGAGTTTCTATCCCAAACTGTCGAGGTATGAGACGGCCGCCTGTTGCTGCCGAGGTTGTGCACTTTCCCGTCAAATCCGTTCTCAGGACCAGGAGAAGAAGCGTCCGCACAGGATCCTAACTTCTGACACCAGCTGTCATAGCAATTTTTATCTCACTTGGAAAAACAGCATCACAGGTGTAAGACAACACTCAAAAGGCAAAATTGTAATAAAGAAGAAAAGGCTTTATTCTTTGAGGAATCTTTTCGCAACCGCAGCCACCCAGATGTGAAACAGAAAAGCCTCTTGACATAATAAAACTGAGACATTTTATACAGGTTTCTGACATTCTTGACTCCTCCTTTCCCAGTTTCTGTAAATTTCCTTAAAGGCATCTTATATCTCAAGCTAGTATGGACTGGTGAAATCAACAAGTTTAAATGAATGGTACAAGAACAATGAATTTTTCATTAACAGTGTTTGAGGTAACGAGGGCGTTCGCGTTGCATGTGGACGATTTGCATGTGAATCACTTTTGCGCGAGTGGGCGTGGTCAAATTAAAAGTAATTAGCAAGCGTTTGAGATACTGGACATCCTGTTGGTTTTATACAAATTACTTAAACAGAGAATATTTGTTTTCAGTTTGAATCCGATCATTTAAAAGTACACACTTAAATGTGTATAAAGGTATATGGCTCATAAATGTGTGACAAGTATTCGCTGAGTTTTGTTTCAGTTTATAGACGTGCTCAAGAAAAAAAAGTTCACCGCGACGGAGAGGCAGAACGCACACCCTGTTTATTTTCTTTATTTTACAAAAGCACAATGTTTTGATTTGATTGTAAGTGGACACATACAAAAGTAGAAATATCACAGATTCTTTTTTTATGTTTCTTTTTTCTGTATAACCATAAATGACGGAGTAATTTAGGCAAGGCAAGGCAAGGCAAGGCAAGGCAAGGCAAGGCAAGTTTATTTATATAGCACATTTCATACACAATGGCAATTCAAAGTGCTTTACATAGAAGAAATTAAAATAATAAAAAGAAATAAGAATAATTAAAACAGTTTAGAAAAATTAAAAATAAAATACAGTACAAACAGTCGGACGAACATTGGCACAGTGCTCATTCAGTAAATGCATAGTTAAACAGATGTGTTTTGAGTCTGGATTTGAATGTGACTACAGTAGGAGCACATCTGATCTCCTCTGGAAGCTGGTTCCAGCTGCGGCTGGCATAATAGCTAAAAGCAGACTCGCCATGCTTAGAGTGAACCCTTGGTATTTCAAGCTGATATGATCCTAATGATCTGAGTGATCTGTTGGGTTTATATTCAGTGAGCATATCTGCAATGTATTGAGGTCCTAGGCCATTGAATGATTTATATACCAGTAATAATACTTTAAAATCAATCCTAAGTTTAACTGGGAGCCAGTGTAAAGACCTGAGGACTGGTGTGATATGTTCATATTTTCTGGTTCTGCTCAGAATCCTGGCGGCAGCGTTCTGTATGAGCTGCAACTGTCTTATGGTCTTTTTGGGAAGGCCAGTGAGGAGTCCATTACAATAATCCACCCTGCTGGTGATGAAAGCATGCACAAGTTTCTCTAAGTCTTGTCTGGAAACAAAGCATCTAATTCTTGCAATATTTTTCAGATGATAGTATGCTGATTTAGTTATTGCTTTGACATGACTACTGAAACTAAGCTCTGACTCTAGTGTCACACCAAGATTCCTGACTTGATTTTTGGTTGTTTGACCCCTAGAGTGAAGGTATGCGTTCACCTTGAGAACTTCATCTTTGTTTCCAAACGCAATGACTTCAGTTTTGTCTTTGTTTAACTGAAGAAAGTTTTGACACATCCAACTGTTGACTTCATCAATGCATTGGCACAGGGAGTCAATGGGGCTATAATCGTTGGGCGGTAGGGCTAAGTACAGCTGTGTATCGTCTGCATAGCTGTGGTAAGCGATTTGGTTCTTTCTCATTATTTGGCTCATTGGGAGCATATACAGGTTGAACAGGAGTGGCGCAAGAATTGAGCCTTGAGGGACTCCGCATGTCATGGATGTCCACTCAGACTTATGGTCTCCTATACTCACATAATAACCTCTCCCATCTAAGTATGACCTGAACCATTTTAGGACTATCCCAGAAAGCCCCACCCAGTTTTCCAGCCTGTCCAGAAGTATGTTGTGATCGACAGTGTCAAATGCAGCACTGAGGTCGAGTAGTACCAGCACTGATAATTTGCCTGAGTCAGTATTTAAGCGAATATCGTTTATTATCTTTATGAGCGCTGTCTCTGTGCTGTGGTGCGGTCGGAAACCAGATTGAAAATTGTCAAAGTATCCATTTGAGCATAAGAATTTGTTCAGCTGATTGAAGACAACTTTTTCAATGATCTTACCTATGAAAGGAAGATTTGAGATTGGTCTATAGTTGCTTAATATGGTCTTATCCAGATTGCTCTTTTTCAGGAGGGGCTTGACAACTGCAGTTTTTAGGGAGTTTGGAAAACTCCCAGAGAGAAGTGAAGCATTTACCACTTCTAGAAGATCTGCTTCTAAACTGTTTAACACACTTTTGAAAAACGATGTGGGAAGTGTGTCAAGAGCGCAGGTTGATGTTTTAAGGTGCTGTACGGTTTCTTCAAAAATTTTGCCATCAATTTCTTTGAAATCAGACATAGTAACTACTTTCTCAGGTGGTTTGATCTGTCTGACCCCAGCGCAAGTCAAGGATGTGCTGATCACCTTTCTGATATTATTGATTTTCTCAGAGAAGAAAGAAGCAAACTCACGGCACTTGCTGTCTGAGAGCATTTCACTGGGAATCTGGCTTGGGGGGTTTGTCAGTCTCTCTACAGTAGCAAAAAGAGTGCGTGTGTTGTTTAAATTACTGTTTATAATATTTGAGAAGAAAGTCTGTCTAGCTTTGCCTAGTTCCATATTGAAAGCATGAAGGCTGTCTTTGTAGATGTTATAATGGACTACAAGTTTTGTCTTCCGCCACATGCGCTCTGCTTTTCTGCATTGTCTTTTCATATTTTGCACTGCTGTTGAGTTTCTCCAAGGTGCCTTTTGTCTGCCACTCTTCTTCCTGACTTTCACAGGAGCAATATCATCAATTACACCTTTAACTTTTGAGTTAAAAGAATCAAGGAGAAAATCAACAGAGTCTGCAGATATGCTTGGTGTTAAAGATATAGCCTTCATAAATAGTACACTAGTGTTCTCATTTAAGCATCTCTTCTTGACAGACACAGATCTAGCTTCAGTGGCAGGAGAGATCAATATATCAAAGAAAATACAGAAATGATCAGACAGTGCTACATCCTTAATAACAATCGATGAAATGTTTAGACCCTTACTGATAAGTAAATCTAAAGTGTGTCCACGATTGTGTGTGGGTCCATGTACATGCTGAGTCAGATCAAAAGTTTTTAAAACAGTTTTGATTTCTTTTGCCATATTGTTTTCTGCATTATCTATATGGATGTTAAAATCTCCAGCAATGGCAAAACAGTCAAACTCTGAGGTAATTGTTTATAACAGTTCTGTAAAGTCCTCAGCAAAGGCTGGAGAGTATTTTGGAGGCCTGTAAATAATGAAAAGTAAAATGCGTGGAGCACCTTTTAACACAATACCCAGATATTCGAAAGACAAGTAATTCCCAAATGATATTTGCTTACATTGATAGATATCTTTAAAAAGAGCAGCTAGACCCCCACCTCTCTTAACAGCTCTGCAGACACTCATAAAAGTAAAGTTAGGAGGGGATGTTTCATTGAGGATTGTTGCACTGCAGCTGTCTTCTAGCCAGGTTTCATTTAGAAGCATAAAATCCAGGTTGTTTGTGGTTATTAAGTCGTTGACTAGAAGTGATTTATTTTTAAGTGAGCGAATGTTTAAAAGAGCTAACTTAACAGACTTACTTTTCCCCACAGCAATATTAGTTTGACGTGTAATAGGCACCAGATTAGTTGGGTTTGCTGTACGGCTATTGAAGGCCTTAGACTTTCTATCATGTAATAGAACAGCAATAGAGAAAGATACAGGCACACTGGGTTCCCGCTTGTTTTGTAAACATTTGAGAAAGTTACTGTTATCAAAACGGGGACCCGACACATATCACTGAGAGCTGGTATCAGTTGTTTTTGGTTCACCTCGAGCAGAAGGAGGAGGGTGTGGGCCCTGGCGTTGTGGCAGAGGCCGAAGAGCTCTCACAGGAGGAGGGGGAGGGCGAGCTGGGCCCGCAGGCTTTGGTGGTAGTGGTGCCTGTCTTTTTTTAGTTGGTATCTGGGGGCTTGCAGCAAAAGAGTGGGATAGTCTGGTTCCAGCATGCACCAGTTCTTCCATTTTCTGTGAGAAGCACAGTAGTGGCGTTGCAGGGGAGAGGGAGAAAGTGTCTGGTGAAAGGGGCTGTTGCTCTGGTGTTATAGGAGGCTGTAATATGCTGTCCTGGCTTCCCTGGCTGTTTTCCAGGAAGTCGTCCTTGGGTGCTGAATCTTCAAGCAGTTCTGATATGGCTGTCTGTGGTGAGCTCTGTGTGCAGGGCTCAGCTGAGATTGTGTCCGTGAGCAGAGGTTGTTGTGGCGGAGTGGTGTTATCATGTCCATTTTGCTGCTGAAGTGAAGTCCCGTGGTCATTCATACTGTGTCCAGGTGTGTGTGTGCCGTTCAGATTGAGTGGATTGGCACAAACCGCAGAAGGATGATTTAGGGAGAAGTAGATATTGTCCTTTAACACTCTTGAACCAAGTTTGTTTGGGTGATGGCCATCCCGATGAAACAGTTGTCGTTGACTCCAGAAAAGATTGAAATTGTCAATGAAGTTTACTCCTTTTATATTGCAGGTTTTTTGCAGCCATGTATTTAGCCCAAGCAACCGTGAAAACCTGTTTGTTCCTCTTGCTGGTAGTGGTCCACTGATGAATGTTTGAACTTTCAGTCTTTTAAGTGTTTCAAAAAGTTTATTGAAATCCTTCTTAAGGAGTTCTGACTGCTCTTTATGAATATCATTCTTCCCCACATGTATGATGAGTCGATTAGCAGTCTTATGTTTCATCAGAATGTTCTGAAGTTCCCTGTTTATATCAGAAGTTGTTGCTTGTGGAAGGCAGCATGTAGTTGTATCCCTGCCGCTAATGTTTCTGATTATGGAGTCTCCCACTATCAGAGTCCTGGGCTCGGCTGCGCTCTGAGCTGAGTGCCGCTGTCTGCTCGACCTTGAGCGCCAGTTAGCATCAGTGTTAGCTACTGGCCTATTCAGTCTGTGTTCGATCACTTTCATCACATTTGTGGATTCCTCATTTACATTCATTAGTACTTCAAATAGAGGTCGACCGATAGTGGATTTTACCGATAACGATAGCTAGGTTGGGCCATACTTGCCGATAACCGATTAATCAACCGATAGTTTTTAAAATTGATACTGGATAAAAACAAACATAACACTCCAAGTAAAACAGTGCTGAACTTTATTATAAAAATAATAAAACTGTATTGAACCATGAAAACATGCTAAATGATATAAATATATAATATGAATAAATATTGAAGTCAATAAAAGACATTAATTCAAACTGAAACAAAAAGTAATACTCTAAATAACAAATAAAACCAGTTACACTCAAAATGTAACTATTAAACTGTTATTTTTCAAGCCAACTTAATGAATAAAAAAGTAACAAAATTTGATCGGTATAATATTTGAGCAATACAATTGCACCTTGATCATTCATGTTAGTTTGATAGTGCATTAACTATGGTTAACAAATAAAAACCTTAATTTAAAAATGTATTAGTAGCCTACATGTTAATTAACAAATAATGAACAATCCTTATACAGAAGTTATTAACCTTAGTTAATGTTACAAATGGAATTTTATTGTAAGTGTTATCATTTCATATAAATCCAAACAGTCATGCTTAAATATCTACAATGTCAGAGCATTGAAATGACATAAATATTAAATGTATAGTCTCACACTTTTGCTTCTATTTTATAAACACTTGATGATTATCTAATCAAAATAACCACACATGTATTAAAGTGATGACGAAAAAATTACCGAAATCTAATGCTTTTCTGATTTGTTTATAATTATGTTTCTGTCGGCTGTATGAACATATCAGTTTGCTATCTTACGTCTCTAGCTTTAAATATGCAACTTCTCTGCATATTAAATGCATAAAAGTGACCAGCTGGATATAAACTAATGCAAATAGAGGTAACAATTGTGACATTAAACATTCGGGTCGGACTTACGTTTATTTTTGTCAGTGTTTTAACCGCTTGAGGTAGCCTACTAATGTTAGCGTCCTCTCAGCCTCGAAGGCAAACAAACATACTGGTGTGCTGTTCTTTCTCTACTAATGCAGCATTTAGTCAACAAATTAATCACTTTATAATGATATGACAAAATGTACTGTATACATAGGCTACCTTTTAGCTGTCGGTGCTTTAAACGCGCATCTGATGTCAGCGCTCTCCACGCAGCGTGTGCTCTCAGTGCAGCACGCAGCATCACGTGTCGAAATAAACAACACGAGGCATCAGCGATAGTTTTTATTACACCTCTAGAGGCCGCTCTTGTACTGCATGATGCCAGCAGACCTTTTCAGCTCTCTCTTACTGTGTAATGAATGACAGCGCGCGCTTCTCAGCTGCTCCAGCAACGGACGCGACCAGGAAAAACTATCGGTATGTATTTTTGCCGATAACGATAGTTCCACCAATCAACTATCGGTGCCGATTAATCGGCAAAACCGATGAATCGGTCGACCTCTAACTTCAAATCTGTTCTCAAGATGTATAGGCAGTGGTAGCAGACCAGTGTTTGCAATCCTTGTCAGAGTTGTATCTGGGGTAGAGGATGCTACTGCGGTAATATGTGATGCTCGTGACAATCTGATGTCTCGAGTGCCTTTGGGTTTAGCTCCCTGTTTGTGCCATCGATTAGTAAGTCGATCGGCTTGTTTCTCTACCTGTCGAGGAGTACTAGTTTCATGGGACTCACCGGCTGTATGCTGAGGCTGTCCATGACGAAGCTCTGTTGTGTGCTCCGTCTGGTTTGGTGGTCCCGTAAGTAACTTTGTTTCTAGAACTGCAATCCTTTGTAAAAGTCTGTGGCAGTTAGTGCAGCAAGTAGATTCCAGAAGAGGCATTTTCTCTTATCCTTGTAGGCAGTTGTGTTTTCCTTTCCCGGTATGTAAGCTGGTCGGGTAAAAGAATTCTCAGTTTTTGTAGTAATCCAAACTTTGTCGTATGAGCACTGTGCTGATTTGCTGAAGTTAAAATTAGGTGATAAAAGGAAATAAAATAAAGGAAATAAAATATAGAAAAAATAGGAGATAAAATGTAAAAGCGATAGAGCAAAACGCGGAGCAGTAAGCAAGAGCGTCCGAACAGTAGCTGAGCAGGAAGTATATTTAAGTTTATTGTACTACAATGTGAAGAAAATCCAGCAAAACGCGGGGGCGCGTTTGCCGACCTCAGAGGGTTAAAAGTCCTCACTGTAGACTGCACATCATGTAATATTTACTGATTGTAGTTATACATTACTGGGCTTTTAGCAATCATAATTAGAGCTGTAGCGGTGCGTCGATGACGTCGACGCGTCGACGCCAAAATTACGTCGACGTCATATTTTTTGCGTCGACGCTTCTTTATTTATTATCTATTTATTTTTTTTGCACCATTCCCGGAGGTACAGCTCGCCACACACACACGTCTCCTTTCTCTGCAGAATGCCACAAATCCGCTCAACCAATCACAGCGCACCATTCCACGCATTGTAAACAGTAACGGTGGCGCTCTGACACCCGGCATCCTAGTTTTCCTTATCTACTTTGCACTTTTTGATCAACAAACAAACAAAAAAAATAATACATGGATGAACCTGTGGTGGATTCTGCCGTAGGGAAGAAACGTAAGCCATCGAAATCTAATCATTTACGTGAGGAGATTAAGAAGATGAGGCACGCGGGAGGAAGAGAAATGCCGACTGATGCTTGTTCTCACACGACAGCGTCAAACTTCTGTCGAATGCTGACACGTTAACCCCAGGGGATCTTTTAAAAAACTTTCAATTCTTGTACTCAAAGTCAACGAAAACCGAGCAGGACCTAAGCCATTTTACAGCTGATCGCCGTCAAAAAAGAAGGTCGCCGTCGTTCAGAAGGTATTTCCAGCGATGGCTGATGTAGCCTATGTTTAGTCCAGATTAGTATTGACCGAGTTCAGAGGCTGTCATATGTGGATCAACTTACTTTGTTGTGTATTTTCAACAGTTTCAATGTGAAAATTAACTTTTATATTGATTCAATGGATTAATTGCATGAAAAAAAAAGGATTTATCACATTTATACTATATTATTCAGAAGTAAACATTGTAGCTGACAGTGTGTTTATGTCAGAATGTTTATTTTTAAACCACAACCTTCTAAGTGCTTCTTTTACCAATATATTTAACATATCTTTTGCATTTCTCATCCAAACAACGTCAAACTTGGCACTGCACTTACTCGTGCCCAGACAGCTGTCGAGTTTGAAATCCATCGGAGTAACGGCTCGACAGAGATATGCGAATAACAGACAGGATAAATAATTCCAATTAGTCGTTAGATTAGTCGACTAATCGATAAAATAATCGCCCGACTAATCGTTTAATTAATAATCGTTTACCCCAGCACTAATCATAATGCTTTCAGATGCTTGAGGGGTAGCTGATAGGTTAGCTTCATACAGACTGCAATCAGGTGTGCCACATGCACAATGCCATGTTTGCAAATATATTTTGTGTAATGATCTGAGTGTGAGTGTAAGTGTAATTTTGTTTGTTATAGAGTGTTCATGTGTGTTTATGTTTTAATGTTAAGTTTTGCAGAGATTATTTCCACATCTACACTGCCTGACTCTGAAAGAGTTCAAATGGACTCTGAAAGCAGCACTGGTGCCTCTTTTTTCTCTGTCGACTCAACACTTCGCACAAGACCTAGCACATCAGCTACTCTTCCACCAGAGGATATGCCATTAGGGTCCAGACCTGTAAAAACTGATGATTTGGGTTAGTGTTGATTTATTCATTTGTTCTCAAGTTAACTCAATACAGTCGGACATTATTGTGAAACATGCTCTAATTGTGAAATGTAAATTCCAAATCTACAATGTAGACATTGCAAAATGTCTGACTCAGCCTGGTCCACATTTCTTATATATTCATACTAGTTAGACCACTGTAGCCATGCAGACTGTGTTGGTAAAGGGATAGTTCACCCAAAAATGTGAACTCTGTCATTAATTCCTCTCCCTCATGATGTTCCAAACCCGTAAGACCTTTGTTCATCTTCAGAACACAAATGAAGATATTTTTGATGAAATCTGAGCTTTCTGGACCAGCCATTGAAACTTTCAAGGCCCAGAAAGGCAGTAATATACGATATATAAGACATGGTTAATATACTCCATGTGACTCCAGTGGCTCGACCTTAATGTAATAAAGCGACGAGAATATGTTGTGTGCAAAAAAAAAATAAAAAAAATATCGACTTTATTCAACAATCTCTTCTCTTCAGCTTCATTCTCTTATGCTGTTCACCTAGTAAACACAGTCCAGCGCTTCAGGTTCTACGTCAGAACGCTGGCTCATTATTGGCCAAGGCTGGTCACGTGATCACCACGACACATGTGTGTGATGCTGATGCAGGAGCTTGGCCAATAATGAGCCAGAATTCTGACATAGAACACGGGACTGTTTTCACTATCTGAACAGCTTAGGACAAGAGAGAAGAGATTGTTGAATAAAGTTGTTATTTTTGTTTGTCTTTTGCCCACAAAACGTTTTCTCGTCGCTTCATAATATTAAGGTTGAACCACTGGAGTCACATGACTATTTTAACCATATATTAACTGCCTTTCTGGGCCTTGAATGTTGCAATGATGTTGCTGCCTACGGCTGGTTCAGAAACCTCTCGGATTTCATAAAAATATCTTTATTTGTGTTCCGAAGATGAACAAAGGTTTACGAGTTTGGAACGACATGAGGGAGAGGAATTAATGACAGAAAATATTTTTTGGGGGGTGAACTAACCATTTAAGTGTATGAGCCTGTGTGGTTTACAGTACATTATCTCATGGAGACTTTATTGACTCAATTGAGTTGCAGACCATGTTGATTCAGACAGCTTGGTACTGTGGCTTTAAACAACTTTTCTGTTTTCATTTCCAGCTTGGAAAGGCATTGTCAGTCCAGAACTGGCAGCAGACCACTACAGAAGACAGTGGCTGCAAAAAAAAGAAGACGAGCCAACCCTGAAAATTAAACTAGACATCGGAGAAGATGTAGAGGAGCAAGAGGGAACAATCCTCAACTTCTACAAGGCTCCCTACATTGATTGGGCAAGACCATTCCAAGCTAAATTACAGGGTACTGTAACTTAACAGACAGTAAGCTGTACATGTGATGTACATCTTATTGATTTAATTACATGTATAAGAGCATTGATTGTCTACTCACTGCTTTCTTGCTTTTTTCTCTTTCTTGAGATCATATTCTAAAATAAATTGAGCATATACTGCATAAATTTCATATTTTCATATAATGGGGGAGAATATTGGAGAAAATTATCTTTACATTTTTGTACAGTATATTAGTGCACTCCTTTGACTTTGTGTAATTTCTTGTATTTTCAGGAGATTTGGCTATTGGGGATGGTATGAATCGACACTTTTTAAGTATGGTAATGCACAAGTTGCAACATGGTTTTACTGTTGATTTTGGTAAGTTTACTGGACAAATCTGGTATAAAGATAAAATAATAATTTAGCTAAATTAAGTTCTTAAAGGTTTCTTTTAGGGTGTGTTCACACTTGTAGCTCGGTTCGCTTGGTATGTTTGGTCTGGACCCAAAAAAAACCCCATTAATTCCTCACACACACAAACACAGATCTGCTGCATGGAGACGCGGTTCTGATGCCTGTACCGAACTGTGATGGGCAAACTTGCGACAATGGCGAAAAAAAAATTATATGAGTAAGCATTCTGTCCTTTTTAGGGTCTCATCTTCCTGGTCTTGGTTCGTTTACATGTCCCTAAGGGTGTTCTCACTTGGCATGTTTGGTTCAATTGCTCTGTTAGTGCAGTTCATTTCAATAAGTGTGAATGCTGCCACCTGAACCCTGGTGTGCATCAAAAAAGCAGACTGAGCCCGCTGAAAAGATGGGTCTCAGTCCACTTCCAAACAAACTCTGGTGTGGTTCAAATGACCAAACAAACTAATCAAACTAAACTACAGGTGTAATTTCACCTCAGAGCAAATTTTACATTGTGTGTTTTTATGTTTACAGGTGATAATAGTGTAAAAAAAAAGACAAGATGTTAGATCAGATGCAGTTTTTTGCACATACAGAATCTTTATATCACTCATTGTATACCTTTAAACTGGGGACTGTCAAAAAAAATCTAACTGTGAACTTCAAATGTAAAAATCTTTGGTTTATTTCCCTGTAGGAAATGCATGCGGCACTTTACTCTTTGAGGGCCAACCTGACCATCTAATCCCTTCCACCTCACAAGTTTTGGCGCAGAATGAAATGTTTATCATGGTTGGCTATTCTTTTCTGCATGGTGGACCTCGTCTGACAGGTCTTAGCCCTGCAGTTCTTCATGTGCTGTTAGGTGGAACACCCCAGACAGCCACCATCACACTTGAAGATGTGGCAGATCTAGACATCAAGGAGACCATCAGACCGGTATGTTCCAAGAAGTGCAATGCAATCCATATCTGTACTCCAGTATTTTTTTTTACAATGCAGATGTGAAAGTGCATATTGTCAGCTTTAATTTTAGAGTACATCCATATCAGGTGAACTGTGTGGGAATTTAATGTCATTTTATACTAAGTACACGTTTTAGCTTAACAAAATTAACGAGACAATTCAATAGAATCTTGATACCATGAGATGTATGACTGGGTTCCTATGCAAAAGTATGGAAAACAAAGTTTGAAAAAGTATGGAATTTGAGTAATTTCCTGGTCTGGACAAGTACATCAGAATGATAAAAAATGTTTTTTTGATTTTTGTAGGAATTTGTAGGAACCCTGGACTTGGTTACAACTGCAACAAATTACAAATGTAAGCACCACATACGGAATCAAGCCTAGACTTTTTCATATAAACTAATATTAAACACAACTAGCCAAACATCAGGCATCAGATGATTGATCACTTACTCTGGGACACTGTAAAGTGGGTAAATGTTTTAAAAGGTTCATAATTCGAACACAGTTCATACACATGAAATATGGTGCAGTTCTGAACATCTCAACTGAAGATAGGGGCGATTAAAGCAGAATAATATTGCATTTTCATTTTTTATGGGAGGGGCGCAAATCACAAATGAGTGATTATGGGCTAGGTTGATGTGGGCCCTTAAGACCAACATACCATAAAAATTTCTTCATCCTCGGTGCCACGGTTCAGGTAGTTATTTAAGAAAAACTGCATTTTTTGGGTTGGGGGGGGCCCAGCGCGGGGGGGGAAGTGGCCCCCAGGGACCAAACGAAATTTTTCCGTAAAAGTCTAGTGGGGCTACATGCCCACCAAATTTCATGTTCCCCGGTGTTTCGGTGTCCCTGGTATCGTTGACGAAAAATTCAGTAGATGAAAAAAAAAAAAAAAAAAAAAAAACCTTTGACAATCCCTATATGATCATAATAATTTAGACTGCTCTGTATTAAGTGGTATATACAGTTGATATGTAATTGTGATGGGTCTCATATTGATTTGAAAGCTTTTTGAAGATGAAGCATCCAAGAACCAATGCTGTGGACTCACTGAGGATCAGAGGACAGCTGTAAACGAGTTGGCACTGGCATGGGATCTCCCTGTATTAACAGAAACCAACAGGACTTGGCTTCTTCACAATCTGCTTCAACATGCAGTCCAAAGTTCCAGCATTAAAAAAAATATGAAGGATTGGGTCATTTGGGTGTGTAAAGTATTTGTCCCATCTAACTGGACATTTTCATATTTCAGACATGCTTTGTTCTTTTTTTGAATGTACATTCCTGGTTACTTTTCCAGACCTAGTGGTAATTGGACTTTTTCTCGTAGTTTGTATGCAACTGAAAAGGGCTTAATGGTGTCTCTAACCCTTTACCAGCATCTCCAGTGCAGTAATTTATGAGTAAATTTATGAAACACTCTCTCCAGCTCCATACAGCAACAACAGACTGTAATTATTTAATCTGTATGTGACTACTGTATGTAGCAGAATACTTTGAAACAAAATAACATAGTTAAGCATAGTACAAGGGAAAAAATGTCTTGGCAGGAAAAATAATATTTTATCCTTCTGATATTTTGAGGTTCTTGGACGAAACGCACGCCAGCTGAAGCAGTTTAAGCAGGGATTGAGGGAGTCATTGATTTTGCCACTTTTGGAATCTCGACCTGACACAGTGTCATCGGTTTTTCCACGTCAGTCAATGGCTGAATGCAGTGCTGAGGTATTCCACTTTTTTGTCCAACAGTAATTTTAATCGGAAAAAGTGCCATCTGACAATTTTTGTAACTGTGGTATGTATCTTAGTATCAAGGAATATTTGTTGTTGTTATTGGAGCAATTAGAAACGCAAATAAATGGGACACAACACATACTAAGCCACAAAAGAATGAAACCTGCAAGTGATGATAAAATTTGTATAGTTGTCATAATCATCTTGTGTTCTTAGGTTATTCTAGACCACATCAAATGGCCTGATGAAGGAGGGTTGGAGGATGATGGAGATGACAGTGGGTACTCAATTGACATCAAATGCAGAATTATGGGGTACTTGCGTCAGTTTATGAAAACAGGTAAATTGCATACACAGCAAAATCCCCAGTGTTAAATTAACACTCCTCAGTGTACATATGTGTCCACACTACAGGGTGTTAAAATTAACACTGAAGCAGTGTTGAAGTTAATGAGATAATTAAGTGATTAATTAAGTGATGATTGGCCATTAGTGGTGACACCTAATGTTAATAAGCAGAATCATTGAAGGAAAGAGAAAAGACAAGAACAGAAAAAAGAGAAACACCAACTGACTTCGAGCCATTACACATTATTGCGCATAATGGTGACTTGACACGAACAATTCCATAAAACATTAAAGTCTAAACTTCTGTTGAATCTCAAGAACTTTTGTAGATGTATGACAGAAATAAAGTCAAACTGGTAATATTAAGTGCAATTATGTGTAAAGGCTCGAAGTCAGTTGTAGTTCTTGTGTTTCTCTTTTTTTTCTGATATTCTTTTTCCTATGTAATGTCCCATCTAGTGCTTTCCACTTTTAGTGTTAAACAACTACCCCCACCCAACCCACTCATCCCACACACACACACAATTTCCTTTAATATTAGGATTTTGTAAAGGTGCCTTGTAAATGAACTTAAGTTATTATGTTCATTAAAAAAATCTCTGCATTTTGATTTTGAATATTTCTTATTGGCGGTGGTTTATAGACACCTATTGAGAAGGTGCATTGCCTGTTTGTGTACAACGCATGAGGAAATAAAATAATTTTAAGATCTGTCCCTCTGCCATGCTGAGCACTTGTTTTGTCCTACTTGTGAAGTCACATCAACAAAGTGTATTTACTCAATTATACAAACATGTCAGACATCATAGGAAAAACATGTACACTATTAACCTTAATTAACCTTAACATGCTTGCAAATTAGCCAAATCGTTTTTTTACTGCAACATGTAGGGTTAGAGACTCTTGTTTTCTTGTGCTTTGGCTCTTTTTATTTTCAGTGTCCCAAGAGCAGCTGAAACAGCTCGTCAAGTTTTGGGTTGGATGGGTGATACCCATGGCTAACATGAAAGTGGAGGTGGTTAGAGCGGAATATCCCACTTCATCCACATGCTACCGCATGCTTCGCTTGCCAGGTTACTACAAGAGTTACAGCGAATTTAGTGTTCATTTAGAGAACTGCATTGCCACAAATGACAGTGGGTTTGGATTATTGTAGAAAGTGGAATTTTCTGAATTCACAAGTTACCTCATTTCATTGTTTTCCATACAATTTTAGCTTTATAAATGAAGAATCTTACCATTGTTAAGCATTGATCAGTTTTTCAATGTTTCAAGATGTTGAAATGTTGGCTTTTATTGAAATGGTTTAGGAGTTGTGTACAGTTGTACAAATGTATTTACAATGAACTTGATAAAAAAAAAAGAAGAAGAAGAAGTTGTGTCTATTTGATTTTCATAGGGAATTAAAGTTCATACCGATGACCCTACACATAGCCAATGCTGTGCATATACTCCAGCGCAGCTAAATATTTATCTACTCCCATGCATGTTGAGGGTCCTATTGGGTCCACAGCAGCACTAAGTCCAGCTAGGTCATCTGGTCTCAAATGGCAGTCACTCTCAGGGACATGGACACCACAGTTGGGATCACAGGGTATAAGACCACTACTTTCCCAGTCAACCAAAGGGATCTGCAAATCCTGTAACACAAGTTGTCATTACTTCATCTGCCACAAATGCATGCATGCTTGAGTAAGGGATAATGTATGGCGAGGCGGTTTTTATAGCGAATAACCCCGACAGGCTGATCGGGACTCCGACGCGAAGCGGAGCCTGAAGGGGTTGTTATTCGCTATAACAACTGCCTCGCCATACATTATCCTGCTTATTACATGGTTACCTACAAAATAAATAAATAATTTGACAAAAAATATTGATTTAAAAAGGAGTTTATTGATTTAGAAACGACTGTATTGCTTCCGCTAAAGAAAATAGTCCGTTCCGCGTCCATAGCAACGCTCTGTTTTTCATGGCAACGGTGTGTTATATTTTGCAGCGGTCTGATATCAAGAAATAACAGACCGCATTCTACATTGGAATTCAACCAAGCCATGTAATAAGTATAATTAACAAACATGTAGACCCATGTGCCACAGTTGATTAGGAGTGAGATTTCTCTCAGTTGAAAGGGGGTGATTGTCCCAGCCATCTCTGAATCCATCAAGCTGGGCTTGCAAGCGGGGAATAAAAACATAATGGCAGCAGAATAGATGAATACTACTGGACAGGTCAAGTAGACCATCCCCTTCCAGCTGGTGCAGCACATTGTAGAAGTGGCATGTGACCGCTGTGAACACATCTCGCCAGAGACGTTCAATTCTGTTAAAAACACATACATTTATTTCAGCATTTAAAATATTCCTGTCCAGAAACAAGTTATTCCAACTGAATAATAATTGTAGCATGCAAATAAAAAAAGGACTATTACAACAAATCAAAAACTAGTTAATGCAATATAATAGGCCTTTTTTTATCAGTAAGTGCAAAGTAAATACTGTACTCATGTTAGGCAATTGAGGTGAAAGAGGATTCTAATCCTGGCCTTGGTTTGGTACTAGCAAGGTTTAACAGAACATAATAAGTTGTGGAACATACAGTATTAAAAAAATAAAGCATATGTAAACATTTTACCGTTTATATATACATATAAACATATATTCATGGTTACCTCTGATTATGTACACTTTTCCCTGCAATGAAGCTGTTTCTCCCGGATCCCCGGATGGAGAACATGAGGCGGGCCACATCAACATTTTCTACACCATGGTCACCACGAACCCTTGAGAAGTAAATGTGCCAGAATTTAAAACTGCAACTTTCAGCTAATATAAGAGGCCATTTAAACAAAGGACAATCAGAGTGGTATAGTTAAGAGTAAATATATATAAATTTAACTACAAGATTGACCTTTGTGGCAGGGGCGTAGCCAGAATTAGATTTTTGGGGGGTCCCATCTTAAAATGAGGGGGCAACCCATTTTATATATATATATATATATATATATATATAGCTTAACACCTATAAATAAAACAGCTTAACACCTGTACACATTTAAAACAGCATATTTACTTCACCGTTTCAGCAGAACAGACATAACAGCCCACAACATAGCTCGGTGATTATTACCTTTTACATGAGTCTACGAGGGCGATTATTAAAAGTGTCAATGATGTCATCATACTCAGTCCAGAAAATCCACCAATTTACGTTCGAAAAACAGCAGGGAAAGATTTAAAAGCAAATATATACAGCACAAAATCACAGCATTTTTACTTAACTGTTTCAGCAGCATAACAGCATACAACATAGCTCAGCGGCTATAATTCAAACCATGGGGATTACCTTTTACATGACAAGGCGGAGTCTACGGGGGCGATTATTAAAAATGTCAATGATGTCATCATAGTCCAAAGAATCCACCAGTTCCCGTTCAAAAGACAGCAGGGAAAGATTATTTAAACGCGAAGTTGTCATGTGTGATCTCAAAGATGATTTGACTCTTCCAACTGTTGAGAAAAGTCTTTCGACACTACAAGAAGTCATTGGCAGTGTGATCATTATCTTCAAGAGTCTATTTATGTTTGGGAAGACATCAGAGGGGCAGGTGTCCAAAACCTCCATGAGGGAAGAGAAAGAGTGGCCATCGTCTATTTTCCTGCACATAAGTTGAAAGAAAATGCTTAGTTCGGCTTCTTCAAATGAAACGCCATAGTGTTCGCAGGGCATCCTCAGTAGCTCGCCTTTTGAAAAAAAATCAGAGCCGGGCAAACACGCAGCAGCTGCACGCATTAATCCGCATTGATCCTCTTGAAAACGGCTGTTCAGTTCAGTGATTTGTCGGTCTAAAATATCAATCCATAGTTTGTTGAGATCAGCATTGTCCTTTATGGCTGTGGATTTGCCCAAACTACATGAAACCAGAGACTCTTTCAGTCGGGCCGGTAGCTTTCTTACTCTGGTGCTGGTGACATCCCAGTTGGAAATGGAATTCTTTTCCATCAGTTCATCAGTCAACTTTAAAACTTTGTCGAAATCATTTTGCACATTTTCTCGGAACTGTACATACATATCCCTTAGATTTTTTATCAGAGATAGGCAGTCGGTGACTGATATTGTGCTGCTCTGTAAACCCCTGGTAGCAACATCACTGGTCTCAAATAATTTCCCAAATGTCACCAACAGAAATACAAATTTTTTTGTCTGAATTTGATGCATGAGTGAATCAGCTTCTAGTTTCGTTTGGCCACTTGTTTCGGAGAACTCCGCCAGCGTTTCTAAAATTACATCAAATAACGTCAGTACTTTGCCGATGGAGCCAGATTTTGAGCTCCACCTTGTATCTGTAGATCGTTCAAGTTCAAGACACCTTCTGTGAGGATAAAGCTCCTTCTGGATCTCTAAAAAACGGGCATGCCTGTGCGCACCAGTCATGAAAGTGTGCAAAGAGTTCACAGTATCAAAAAAAGTATTGACATGGCCAGATACCTTCGTTGCGGTGCAGAGAACTAATGTCACGCTCAATGAGACGGAAGCAATAATGCAAGTAAAACTCTTTATTGAGGAAAATAGATGAACAAGTCTCTCTCAGGCTGGAATAGATGAACAGGTCTCTCTCTGGTTGGGTGACGCAGGGACAAGATGGTCAGCAATCCGGTGGTGTAGTGATGTGATGACGAATCGTGAAGTAATCCAGATGACGAACGGAAACCAGATGGACATCAAACAGGAAATCAAGACAGGAACTGAAACTCCGACGGGGACTGGATACACACACACGGAAGACACCAAAACAACGATCTGACAAAGAGAGACAAGTGCGGTGAGACTTTATAGGTGGATGGATTGACTGCAGCTGGTGATTAGAGTGCGATCAGCTGGATCGCTGATGCGCTGATCAGAGCGGTAACGCCCACTCGCACACACCCACACACACACATAACAACAAGTACACGAGACAAGAAGGAAACAGTGAATTCATGAACCGTGACAGTACCCCCCCTCCTAGGAACGCCTCCGGGCGTCCCCAGACTCCCTTACCTGTCGATTGTAATCATCAATAAGGGAGTGATCCAGGATGTCTCTAGCAGGTACCCAACTTCTCTCCTCCGCACCGTAACCTTCCCAGTCCACCAAGTACTGGAAACCGCGTCCCCTCCGCCTTGAGTCCAGAATACGGTTAACCGAATATGTAGGTTCCCCTTCTACGAGCCGCGGCGGGGGGGGAACCGGGACAGGCGGATTAATACAAGAACGAAACACGGGCTTAATTTTGGAAACATGAAAGGCGGGATGAATCCTCCTGTACACTGGAGGGAGTTTGAGGCGGACTGTCACCGGGCTAATGATCTTGGTGACAGTGAACGGGCCGATAAATTTGGGAGCAAGTTTATTAGAGACGGAGCGGAGAGGAATGTTCTTGGTAGAAAGCCACACTTTTTGACCAACGACGTATACGGGAGGCCTAGACCGGTGGCGGTCGGCTTTGGCCTTGGTGCGCGCCCCCACCTGGAGTAGAGTCTCACGGGCTCTAGTCCAAGTGCGGTGACACCTCTGGACGAAGGCGTGAGCAGAGGGAACCGCGACTTCGGATTCCAGACTAGAAAAAACTGGTGGCTGGTAACCTACACTACCCTCAAACGGAGACAGGCCCGTAGACGACACTGGTAACGTATTGTGGGCGTACTCCACCATTGACAATTGTTGGCTCCATGAGGAAGGATTCTTGGAGACCAAACATCGCAACGACCTCTCCAAATCTTGGTTGGCTCTCTCAGTTTGACCATTGCTCTGGGGATGAAACCCTGAGGACAGACTGACAGTCGCTCCCAATAATTTACAAAACTCTTGCCAAAATTTGGACACAAATTGGGGTCCTCTGTCGGAAACCACGTCTGTCGGGAGGCCATGTAAGCGAAAGACGTGGTCAACGACAATCAACGCTGTCTCCTTGGCTGAAGGTAATTTGGGCAAGGGAATAAAATGGGCCGCCTTCGAGAACCGGTCCACCACGGTCAAAACTACCGTGTAGCCTCGGGAGGGCGGGAGGGCGGTAATAAAATCTAGCGCAATATGGGACCAGGGTCTCGAAGGGACAGGCAACGGTTGAAGTAACCCATCTGGGGGTCGATTGGAGGTCTTACCAACGGCACAAACAGAGCAAGCCAAAACAAAACTGTGGACATCACGAGCCATAAGCGGCCACCAGAATCGTTGCTTGACCAAAAACTTGGTACGACTAACTCCTGGATGACAAGCCACGTTGGAACAATGCCCCCACTGAATAACGTCAGACCGTAATCCCTCCGGTACAAATAAACGGTTCGGTGGACAATCGGGCGGAGGCGTTACCCCTTCTAAGGCCTTCTTGACCTTCGATTCGACCTCCCATACGAGTGTGGAGATGAATAGAGTCTCCGGTAAAATGCACTCGGGAGTGGACGGGCGTTCGGAACGATCAAAAATGCGCGATAAAGAATCGGGTTTGATGTTTTTAGAACCCGGGCGGTACGAGAGAGTAAAATCAAAACGTCCGAAAAAAAGTGCCCACCGAGCCTGCCTGGAGTTCAATCTTTTGGCAGTCTTAATGTATTCCAGATTCTTATGGTCGGTCCAGACGATAAAAGGCACCCCCGACCCTTCTAACCAGTGACGCCATTCCTCCAACGCTAACTTGACTGCCAACAACTCTCTGTTACCAATGTCATAATTTCGTTCGGCAGGGGACAAACGATGAGAAAAAAACGCGCACGGATGCATCCTGTCGTCTGTGAGAGAGCGTTGGGAAATCACTGCACCTACCCCCACCTCTGACGCGTCGACCTCCACCACAAACTGACGTGCTGGATCAGGGGCAATGAGGATGGGGGCTGAAACAAAGCGGCCCTTCAGCTTGGCAAACGCAGCCTCAGCTGCGTCTGACCACCTGAACGTAGTTCTGGGGGAGGTCAAGGCAGTCAGAGTTGAGGCTAGTTGGCTGAAATTGCGAATAAACCGCCGGTAGAAATTGGCGAACCCCAGAAACCTCTGTAGGGCCTTACGGGAATCTGGACTTGGCCAATCCACCACAGCCTTAACCTTGTCAGGATCCATACGTATTCCCTCAGACGACACAATGTACCCTAGGAAAGGAACAGACTGTGCATGAAAAACGCATTTCTCCGCCTTGACAAAAAGCCCATTCTCTAGCAACCTCTGAAGCACTCGTCGAACGTGCTGCACATGTTCCTGGAGAGAAGAGGAAACTATCAATATGTCATCCAGGTAGACATATATGAACTGATCGACCATATCTCGCAGCACGTCATTGACGAGTGCCTGGAAGACTGCTGGGGAGTTGGACAACCCAAAAGGCATGACCAAGTATTCAAAGTGCCCCCTGGGGGTGTTAAAAGCAGTCTTCCACTCATCCCCCTTCCTGATGCGGACCAAATGATAAGCATTACGTAAGTCCAATTTAGTGAAGATGGATGCTCCCTGTAACCTCTCGAAAGCTGAAGACATCAACGGCAAAGGATAAGTAATCTTTACCGTGATGCTGTTCAGCCCCCGGTAATCAATACAAGGTCGCAGAGATCCGTCCTTCTTCCCCACAAAAAAGAACCCCGCCCCCGCTGGAGAAGAGGAAGGGCGGATGAACCCCGTCGCTAGAGAATCAGAAATATATTTCTCCATAGCCTCCCTTTCTGGGACAGAAAGCGAATATAACTTGCCTTTAGGCGGAGACTTACCTGGCAATAACTCTATGGCACAGTCATAGGGACGATGCGGAGGAAGAGAAGCAGCACGAGACTTACTGAACACCTCCTTCAGGTCTTGGTACTCCGCGGGCACGTTAGACAAATCCACTGCCACCTCCTGAAACACAGAAACAGAAACAGACGAACAGGCAGACACAAGACAGGACTCATGACATTTACTGCTCCATTCCAACACTGAATTCTTCTGCCAGTCTATTCTGGGGTTGTGATTGATGAGCCAAGGATGTCCGAGAACAACAGGTGCGAGAGGTGAGTCCAGTATGTAAAATGAAAGGGTCTCAGTGTGATTGCCAGATGTGATGAGTGTGATGGGTCCGGTGATGAGTGCAATGGTGGGTAAATCCTGGCCGTTGAGTGCATGAACAGCGATCCTTTGAGTGAGTGGCTGGATGGGAACTTGGAACTTGAGTGCAAATGAATGGTCCATGAAATTACCTTCGGCCCCTGAATCCACCAGTGCGTGACAGTCGTGATTGTGGGCTGACCATCTTAGTCTTACCGGGAGGAGCGTAGATGTTGATGAGGTCTTCTCAGCGGAGATCCCACCCGACAGTAGCCTCATACTTACTGCCGGGCTTGGCCTTTTACCGGGCAGTTGTAAGCATAATGTCCTGCGGCGCCACAGTACAGGCAAAGGCCTTGGGATCTCCGCCTTTCCTTCTCCTCCCGGGAAAGCCGAGCTCGACCGACCTGCATGGGCTCGTGATCGTCGACGGGGCTGACCGCGTCCCTGCCGCTGGACCGCTGGTTCTCAGTTCCTCTTAATCCTCGGCTGGGTAGCATCCGTCGCTCGACCCTAGTCAGTCGTGCATCCACTCGAAGTGCCAATTCCACCAGTCCATCAAGGGAAGTAGGAAGGTCCAGGGCGTAGATCTCTCTTTGGACGCGGTCAGCCAGCCCATGCAGGAACATGTCCCACTGCGCCTCCTCGTTCCACTGACACTCAACCGCCAAGGTCTTGAATTCAATCGAGTAATCTGAAACTGACCTCTCTCCTTGTTTGAGTTCCGCGAGCATCCGAGCCGCCTCTCTCCCGGCAACCGCTCTGTCGAAAACTCGTTTCATTTCGGCGGTGAGTGTCTGGAACGAGGCGCAGCAAGGGTCTTGATTCTCCCACACCGCCGTCCCCCATAGAGCTGCCTTCCCAGTCAACAAGGTCAGCACAAATGCCACTTTGGCATTCTCGGTGCAGAAGGTTCTGGGCTGGAGGGCAAAATGCATCGAGCAACGTGTCAGAAAAGCTCTACAAAAGTTGGGCTCACCCGCGTATGATTCCGGAACAGGTAGGCGGGGCTCCGACTGGGAGGCGCTCGCTGATGGTGTGGGGGGAACGGCCGGTGTGGGTGGCGCAGTGGGAGCTCGCAGATGTTGAATTTGCTGGGTGAGCTCGGACACCTGCGTCACCAAAGCTTGAACAGCCCGGGCCGTATCATTCAGATTCTTCTCCTGACTGTCCATCCGCTGAATGCTGGAGTTTACAAACTCATCCAAAGTTGAGGGATTACTCGCTGCTTCCATTGACACGGTCAGATCGTTATGTCACGCTCAATGAGACGGAAGCAATAATGCAAGTAAAACTCTTTATTGAGGAAAATAGATGAACAAGTCTCTCTCAGGCTGGAATAGATGAACAGGTCTCTCTCTGGTTGGGTGACGCAGGGACAAGATGGTCAGCAATCCGGTGGTGTAGTGATGTGATGACGAATCGTGAAGTAATCCAGATGACGAACGGAAACCAGATGGACATCAAACAGGAAATCAAGACAGGAACTGAAACTCCGACGGGGACTGGATACACACACACGGAAGACACCAAAACAACGATCTGACAAAGAGAGACAAGTGCGGTGAGACTTTATAGGTGGATGGATTGACTGCAGCTGGTGATTAGAGTGCGATCAGCTGGATCGCTGATGCGCTGATCAGAGCGGTAACGCCCACTCGCACACACCCACACACACACATAACAACAAGTACACGAGACAAGAAGGAAACAGTGAATTCATGAACCGTGACAACTAAATTCAGCCTGTGCGAGTTGCAATGCACGTACAAGGCATTTGGAAAAGTACGCTTTAGAATCAAGTGCACCCCACCCTTGTTACCTGACATAACAGAAGCCCCATCAAAGCCAAAGCCAACGCAAAGAGATGGATCCAACTGTAATGGCTCAATGACTTGCAAAATCTTAGCAGAAATCCCATTAGCACTCATATCTCCCGTTTCAACGAATCCAACCGCTCTCTCTTTAACTTTGCCTGCATGAACGTATCTTACACACACAGCCACCAGCTCGCGTTTTGAAATGTCCTTGCATTCATCCGCCATAATTGCGTAGTAGGTGTATGGTGTCTCATGCAACTCAGACTTGATCTTTCGTAGAAGTAGCGAGGCTGCACATTCAAGTAACTCGTTCTGAATTTCTGCACTCATTAGTCTGGCGTTTTTTGGTATCTCCTGGAGACGATTTTGCACGTTTGGGTCATGCTTGGCAATTAAGCTAAACAGTTCCAAAAAATTGCCCTTATTTAAGGCCTCTTCATTTTCCCTGTGGCCACGTAAAGCAATGCCTTGTTTTGCACAGAACATAACAATGTCAATGACCACTTTGACGTGTTCGCGGTTTTTCTCCACAAACGTGCGGTCATCCCGAAAGAGCTGGTTTAAAACAGTACCATGGGTTTTACGGGTTGCTTTATATGACTCATATTTACAAATGGAAAGGGAATGAGATTTGCTGGCTTGGTGTCTGATGCATGACCTGCGGAGGTGTTTCCAGTCTGTGAATCCATCGCAGATGAATGCTTTTTCTGCGCATGGATCGGGAAAATGCCGACATGCTTTGCAAAACACAGCATTATTTGTTGAACTATATTCAAGCCATGTAAACTCATTGTACCATTTTGGGGAAAAGCAACGATTCTTTCCGGCAAACTCAGTGTAAGGAAATGTGGTCATCACTGGTTGTGAAGGCGGTTCATCAATTGCAGACAAATCATTGGGCATTATGCCGATCTGTGTCGTGGAAGTCTCACCGCTACACTCCTGTGATGAAATAGGCGTTTCTGTGTCCTGAGAAGCCTCAGGTGCCACTTCACTCGCTGTCGCAGAAGCAGACTCAGATGATGTAGATGACACATTTTCTCTTTCTCGCCGTGCTTTTTTGAAAAAGGCTAATATTGTACTTTGCGCGGCAGCTGCCATTGTCACCGAATATTAATGAACTCTCAAGCGAAGATGACAGCGTAAGTTACGCACAACACGTGACATAGGCTATCAAATCAAGTTTGAAAACAGCCGCATTTTACCGCGCAGCATTTTGATTGGTCAATCTATCAATCAGACTGACAAATCAACATTTTCTTATTTTAAGCAATCGGAAATCTGAGGGGGCCGGACATGTAAATGAGGGGGCCAAGGCCCACCCAGGCCCCCTCGTGGCTACGCCACTGCTTTGTGGTAAGCCACATCTCTCAACAGCTTCACTGAAGAAGGCAAGGGTAGTGGAGGCCTTGTTGTTATTGGCAACACCAAGATACATTATCTACAGGAATAATACAGAACAACTCATCATACACAAAATCAAACCTTTTAATTTTCTAGGTTTGATTAAGTTATATATACTCGTGCGCAATTTTTGTGAGCAAAAAGTAAACAAAAATAACGACTTTATTCAACTATTCATTTCGTTCTCTCTGGGCCTCGAGTTAGTTCACGTAGTAAAACAGCGCAGCGCTTCTGTGTTGTACATCACACGCATCACACATATGACCAGCGTCAGCCAATAGTGAGCCTACGTGTGACGTACAACACAGAAGCGCTGCGCTGTTTTACTACGTGAACTCACTCGAGGATTTCATCAAAAATATCTTAATTTGTGTTCCGAAGATGAACAAAAGTCTTACGGGGTTGGAACAACATGAGGGTGAGTAATTACTGACAGAATTTTCATTTTTTGGTGAACTAACCCTTTAAGTTCAAATCAAATACTTCCAAACTGCCCATACTACTTCTGAATAGGATGTCTAAGTTACTTCATAAATTGTATGAAAATTATGGAAATATATGGTTCAGATTGCACAAACCATATATGGCAATGGAGGCACCCTTATATGGTCAGTAATGGAGCTTGGATGTCATCTAGTGAAAAACTTTGGTACTGCGCCCAAACAAAATCTCACTGAAAGCAAATTTTTTTAAGATATCAACCTCAAATTTGTTCAGATGTTTGGCTTATTATTTTTTTAGTTTTAGAGTCAAACATATTTTGTAAAATATATATATTATTATAAAAATTATATTTTTACATTGTGTATTTTCCTATATTTTTTATTTATTTTTCACTTTCAAAATGTATTCCACTTCTACAATTATCTGCCAAATGTCTTCTTAAAAACAAGACCAAACATATGTCTATATTCCAAAGAATGCTTAAATTTCAACCATTTAAGTTAAGACAGGCTACTTTATTTTCATGTCTATGTGAAAAAGGGGGAGCAAGTTAAGGGGTTAAGTAATTGTTATGCTACTGTTAAGATATACTGCAAAAAAAGGCCTGCATCAAATAATTATCAGTACCTTCCTGGAGAAGCCATCAATTCCTCCGAATATCACCATATTGTACCTTAATAGAGAAAGTGAAAAAAAGTGTATAGACATCCATAACCTTACTTTTATATAGAACTAGCCCTGCAATAGATTTGTTTGAAAAACACAACCAACCTTATAAGTTTGTGGTTTGTGTCGATATGCATTAGTGATCTGGGGCCTGGGACAGAGTATGTCCTGCGTACCACACACCGCAACTCTGACATCCTTGATACAATCCCTGCAGTGTCAACTCTGTGCATTGATGCACGGACCCTCCGCCACTGAACTCGATGTCCCCGAGCCCGCAACAGTCCCAACATCATGCGATACTCAGCATGTGGGTTGCTGGAGTGAATGTCTGACACCAGGACGTCAAGTTCATCATCAGTTAAGTCACTGTACAGACCCCTCACAGATAATCCCCAATCACTCATACGTCTCTGCAGCGTCCACCTAGAAACCCCTACAAAATTGGCAATGCACTTCACAGATAGGCCCATACTAAGAAGCTCAGCCACATATTCCTCGGATATAATAACTCTGGGGCGGCCACTATTTCCCCTTTCCAGGGAAACTGTTATACATGTTTCCTTGTCATTTTGCTCAGAGACTAGGTGATGTAACTCCGTAAGGGCATCATACACTGCTTGAGGGATCTGAAGTTGGCTTGACACTGCGCTGAGTACAACAAGCTCCTGTGAACATACAAACTCCAAATAATCTAGATCCAGAGGGGCACGATCAAGGCAACTTGATAGTCGGATGTAGAGCCTGTCAAGTAAATGACTGAGTAGCATTTCCTAGAGAGAACAAAACTATATTAAAAAAACAATCCTTCTAGCATCTCAACAATGTTGGCTGCCTAAATAATACATATATGCCAATAAACAATTATTAAAACAAACATGACTGGACTATAATAATTTATAAGTTTTGCATAAGTCAAACCTGAAATAAAAATACTGGAATTATGTTATAGTCATGGCACAGAGAAACAATGATAAATATGACCAAACATTATTGCACTCAGTCTAGCTTAGTTTTTTGAGGAAGCGCCTGTTTCTAAGTGGTTAAGCATCTGTTGCAGGTCAGCTGATTTGTGACACTGCAGGGCACATGGGAGTGAACTAACTATTCTTAAACTATGTAAATAATGATTTTATATTTCATGGAACACCAATTTGCAGTAATTTTGGATTTAAAACATGCTTTAAATCGCATTGGCTTTATAGAATGTTAATTAACCTGCTCTGTGACTCACTGCAGCTTCCAATTATGCCTACTGGGCAAATAAAATACCTTTACTTTACTATGGTATTCCTATAAATGTTATCATCCACCAAAAACAAACCAAACCAAAAGAAAGAAAAACATTGCACACATTTGATATGATATGATACTGACCTGCGAAGACCCACTCTGTTCTGTCATTTTTCTAGAAGGTAAAGCAGAAGAGAATATAAGGAATACATCGTTTAATGAGAGTATCTTTTATGAGACGATTTAATAGCAAACTTAACAGTACAGATACGTTAGGCTAGCATTAGCGTTAGTGTAACTTACATTTCGTGAAACAATAAAGGCTAACCCAACTAAGAAACAATGATGATTACCAACTTAGCCGACCAGAGCACATATTAAAACTACTTAAACAAATGTATAACGGTGAATGATTGCAGGGGGAAGATAAGAAGAAGAAAAAACATACCTTTATTGGTTCCTCACATCGCCACCGCGGGAAGATGGTCACGGTTTTTTTTCCGCAGTTATCATTTTGGTTGGGAGATGTATCAGCCTTTAGGTATGCCACAAGTGCTGTTCGGAGCAGTGATGGAGTACTCGAGTCCTGGACTCGGACTCGAGTCCCTATTCTCTGGACTCGAGTCCGACTCGAGATTCTATTCTCTGGACTCGTGACTTGACTTGGACTCTTGGACTGATGACTCGTGCTTGGACTCGGACTCGAGGATATATAAAATCGGACTTGAGCATTCATCAAATGAATGACGTTGGATGAAGTTTCTAACCAAATAGGTAATAACATTTTGATTTAAGATGTTACACTTTTCCTGTTTCGGGCTCCAAGACCGGCCGGGATCTCTTTTTTCCCGCATATAAGAACGAGCAGAGAGAAAGCCCCGGCCGCGTGCGCACTCACCATCTTCAAACAACACGAGCGCTCTCTTGCTCCCTCTCCCTCACGCATATTAATCAAAATGACGAAAATGTCTAATTATGTCAATTAATCCAAAAAAAGAAAATGGAACTGAAGCTGTTTATGCACTGGTTTCAGAACTAAGAGTAGCCTATATGCTAATACCCAGCAAACACAGAACGTTGGCGCAACGTACCCAACCTTCTAACAACGTTTTAACAACATGGCCAAAAGGTTGCTATAACTACGTTGTGTGGTGAAAGTTGTTACAGCGTTGTCACAATGTTGACATTAGCTGTGTCTGAAACCGCTCACTCGTTCACTCATTCACTAATCCTGGCTACATGGTGAATGGCAGTTGAGTGCACTACATCAGCAAAGAGTGAACGAAAATGAGTGAGCGAATTCGTATCGTGTATTTTATATTGTGTGCGTGTGTGAAAGCGGTTAACGATAACGGCTGGTGTTACCACGGCTCGCGGGTGCAGATCTGGCGGTCCGCGGCATTCTGCTCACCGGCCCACGGGCAGGTTGCTGACGAATGCCTCAACAATTTCCCACTTGTGGTCCATGCTCATTTTATTCATGAAGTTATAGTTAATCCTTAATTTTAATAACATTTAATGTATTTTCTTAATATCCACAACAAGTGAAAATTAAAAAGTGATGGTCAGCAAACCAGAAAGTGCACCACGCCACCGGTCTGATGCATGGACCGGTGCATGGTCTGCTCTTGGACCACCATCATATTCAGTTTATTAACTTGCCATGAATTATTACACAAATGTTCATGAGTGAGTGAGACTGCTGAACACTGTGTCGCAGGAAGAAGGATCTGAAGTGCCGGTGTTTCGGCAATAAAAACCCGCCGAACTGATCCGAAACCATGCAGCCCAATTTTTATCCACCCGCCCAAATTTTTGCCCGCAAAATAGATAGCAAAACCGCCCAATTTGCAGCCCTGACTGTGTAGCCTAGACTAGAGCACACGGCAGAAAGGGTAGGGAGGGAGCGAGAGACCTTGCGTGCATGTGCATGTGAGCTCATTTTTTGAGATATCAACCTAAAATGTGGATTTTTGGAATTGGATTGTGGAACACAACTTGTTCAGATTTTTTGCTTTTATTTTCTTGCAGTTATAGAGTAAAATATATTTTGTAATATATATATAGGCTATTTTATATAAAATATAAATAATTATATTTTTAAATTAGTACATTTAAATGAACTCAAACTTATATAACTTTTGTTCTGTTTCACTTTCATAATTTATTTCACTTAAACAATAATTTGGCAAATGTCTTCTTTAAAACAAGACCAACCATAGGTCTATATTCCAAAGCATTCTTGAATTACAACCATTTAAAGGAACCGTATGTAAGAAATGTATTTCAATTAATAATAAAATGGCCCTGATATGTCACTAGACATTAAGAAATCATGTTCATTTCAAATACTTATATCACTGACAACAGTAGTCCGGCCAGGATTTTGTCATTTAAAAAGTGAAGTTGCAGCCCTCAACTGATGTTGATGTTGTCATGTTGTGTTTTGACCTGATGCTCCACCCTCCACCTATCTACCAATCACGAAGCCAGTAGTGTTTCGGCATCCGGGTTGCCAGCTCTGCTCTAGTTACCACAGCTGCAGCTACAAACGTGTCGGATAAAAAATATCTAACATTACGAAACCTAAAAGACCTCGTTATGAATCCGAAATACGTCGTGACAAAGTCCGAAATAATAAAGTCCGGGGGACTGTTTCTGGGGGACGAGTCTGAGGGAAGAACAGGAGACAAATGTAAGAAGAATGCAGAAGACAAAAGGTAGGTAAAATAAAAAGTGAACCCCCAGAAACAGTCTCTGCAATAATAATCTCTGCAATAATAATTAATAAAGGCTGGTTTAAAGTACTTCTTCCTGCCTCTAATATAATTGCTGACATAATAACAACCCATTGTGACATATGACCTGGACATGTTCTTGACAGTTTCTGTGAAATTCACCCTTTAAGTGATTTGTAAATTAATTTAATTATTTTACCCCATTTCAACTTTCTTTCCCTTTTACTATTTGGTTGTTCCATCATTCCAGCACTTTTTCTCCTCTCCTCTCCTATTTCCATTTTCTTTAATGAATTATTAAGAAATATTAATTAAATATTATTCAGATGGCAATAAAATCACAGACTAGCCCCTCTAAATGATGAAAATGCCTTACAACCCCATGAGAAACAATTACCGGCCAACTAAGGCTTTAGATGTTTTTGGTCCATGGATGATGTCAGCGCAACGCATTAGATGTGGCCTGCATGAGCGTGAGAGCTGTGATATTTTTTATCATAATTACTGATATAATGTTATCGTCCAGATACGAAACTTACACACTAAGGTGTCTACACACTGTAGCACTCATCCCACCTGCCACACACACACACACACACACACACACACACACACACACTCACCCGAAGTTGGCCGCCATTGTGCTTATTGAAAGATTTACAGATTGCACCAGGTTCTCCAGCTGCTCATGGTAGCCCCCCACATCTTCCAGCAGGACCTGCAGAACACTGCGGGGGAACCCAATGAGTCCATTGTTGAAGACATGCTGGCCCCGATTAGCTCGATTGTAAGAACCAGTCAGCTTGTGACTAGAATTAATGGCATTTAGGGCCTCCTGGGCGTTGTTTCTGAGCCGAGCCTCAAGCTGAGATTTGGATTCAATAATCCTACAGGTCGGTCCTGTCAGAAAACAGAGCGTGACATGCAAACGCTCACACAGCAATTTATTAGGTACTGGTTCTGTATTTAAAGCTGCAGTCCATTACGTTTGGTTCTCTGGCGGTTCATAACCAAAACTGCATGTGTCATGTGTAAGAACATTGTAGCCGGAGCTGCTTCTCTCTGTTTATGTCTATGACGAGTCACGCAGGTACTGGGATACTCCGCAGGGACGCCGACCTGAACCAGTATAAAATAGTCTGAATATAATAACTTATTATAGATGTACAGTAGTGATTCAGGATAGGATAAAAACACGGTTTGGAAAATGGATTCATGATGTACTCACTCATTATATACATTTTGTAAATTTTAAACACAAAAAGGTTTTGGACTGCAGCTTTAATGTGTGCGTAGAACAAAACTAAGATTGTGAGATGGGAGAATTGGTAGGTAGTTCCTTTAGTTCAGAGCACATTCACACACACACACATTTTTATATTAGTGTTCCTCACTCTTAGTGTATGTTTGTGAGATTTGTGTATTGGTGTATCTCACCCTTATGCAGAATCTCAATATGGGGCTGGGGGTGGGGGGTTATGATTAATACAACTCCGAAAGCTGCCAAAATCGGCATTAAAAAAGGGTGCGCCATGGTGTCAGTCAGATCCTTTTCTGGTCAGCAAGTTTATCTGTGTAAAAAACATAATATTTCACCAAATAGACCAAGAAATGTGCATTCATATTTTTGACTGAAGAATAGTGTTGATGATAGCAGGGGCATTTCTAGAGTCTGATCACTACTGGGTCATAGGCCCCCCAAGAATGTTCCAGAAGTACGTATAAATTTGTACGTACAATTGTTAAACAATAATAATCTATTTAAGCAATTGTTTTTCATACATTTTTATGTGTCTTATGGTGCTCCTGCCCCTTAAGGCAGTGCGCTGGGAAAAGAAAAAAACGGAGAGAAGAGAAGCGAGTTGTATGCTAGTTAGGCGGCTGTTCATGCCAAGGGGGTAATCCAGCACCCGGAAAGCGTACCTTCCCTGGGGGCCGCCATTGGTTAGCAAGCCATCACCTGCTGTTAGCATTCCATTGACTCCCATTCATTTTGGTGTCACTTTGACAGCAAATAACTTTGCATCTGAGGCGTTTAAAGACTCTATTTATCCATTGTTTATTTCTAAAGAAACACAACAATGTATAAAAGGCTCCATTACCTTGTATCTTACGTTATGGCCCCGTAGAAGCAGTTTTTGTAAAAATAGGCTAAAGATTGCGTCATAACCACGCGACTCTCTGTCGCTCAGTAGAGAAATAATCGTATAGACAGGAGCAGAAGCTCGCAGGCAATCGGGGGGGACGTGGAGGCATAAAGTCCGATAAAGTTTGAGTCTGCGCAGTACGCTCAGCCATCAGGAAGTGAGTGCTTCTAACTGTCTTCACTTTTCTCCTTTGAAAGTCTACGGGGTCGCTGTGTCCATTTATTACTGTCTATGGTTCATGCTGTTATGCCGATGCTTCTGATTAAAAAAGAAACGTGAATTACCACCATTG
Organism: Leuciscus leuciscus; assembly: GCF_965113295.1. Taxonomy (NCBI): domain Eukaryota; kingdom Metazoa; phylum Chordata; class Actinopteri; order Cypriniformes; family Leuciscidae; genus Leuciscus; species Leuciscus leuciscus. The sequence goes on from NC_138728.1 coordinate 50,011,005, forward strand.
TAACCCGTGTTTTATTTATGTTACCCACGGTGAAGAGACAGGAGTTATCGCCGATACGGCATCAAGAAATAAGGGTTACAGACTGGTGGCAGCGGTTTCACATTTACATTTACATTTAGTCATTTAGCAGACGCTTTTGTCCAAAGCGACTTACAAATTGGGACTAAATTAAGCAAGTCATCGTGAAGAGGCAAAAAACAACGCCAGAAGTGCTCAAAATACGAAGTTCAGGCATTATTCAGAGTAGCATAAGCCCGATAAGCGAGAATTTACAGGAAAATATATATATACATTTTTTATTTATTTTATTTTTATTTATTTTCTTATGAGGTTAAGTCCAAATTATGATGAGTCCGCCATTGCTATGGAAAGATTTAGAAGGTTCATAGCAGGTCTTGACCATGTTCTCCAAGCAAAATGTCATGAGCATGGCGCTGTAGCAAATTAGCTCTATGAAATATTAATAATCAATAATAACTGGTTATAATTGATTATGAATATTTGGATCAGTTAATATAATTAACTTACTGTCGTAAATTAATATTACAATCAATTAACCTGTTTGTCCCGTGAACACTCAGGATTAATTGTTTATTAACTCTAAGAAATGTACATTTCCGGGGCATGGGAAATGTCTTTCTTAATTTACAGCACTACTAAGAGCAGTAGCAAAGATCTTAAATGATTATTGACTCCAGTTATGAGCTTGAGACACGGACAACTTTACGTGTGACATGAACAAGATTTTATTAGTCTAAACACTTAAACTACTCTAACATACACACACATACATGCATACAGTTTACCAAGGGAAAGAGAGCTGAAGCAGAATACAGGAAAGCAAGAAATTATAGCATTGTTTGAAATTCAGCAGATCAACAGCCTTGAGCAAACCATCAGTTTAGTTCTAACACGCCACTGTCACCGTCCCGTATACGGGACGCCTAAGTTTACGTCACTATATTACAATTAAATCATAATTTAATCATGACAAACTATATATTGTTGGAAAAGTCTAAGACTCCTTAATAGATATTTCAGCACTGTTTTTTGTTACAATTTATGCAGGAACAGTAATAGATGAATTTATGACAAGAGCGCACCTCAAAAAATCTACATCATAACAGGAGTTCTGGCGTTTGTCACAAAAAGTCGACGCACACACTTTTAATAATTGAAACTTTGGTTTTCTTGCTAAAAGTTCATAATAAAACATTTAATCTAGTATTTGTCAATAAAAAAATATAAAATAATATTATCTTCTAAAAAGTATAACATGTATATTATCCTCTAAAATATTATATTATATATTTTTATCGCCTTTTTTATTACATTACATATTTTAGTAGTTATCATAAATTAGGTATCATTTGAAAGCTTACGATCTCAGAATTCATCCTGTGAAAACTGTTTTGAAATTGGACATTGTGTTACCATAGAAACGGTACTCTAAATTATTTTATCAGGCTCCTCCCCTTTTGGGCATCATTATGTTTCATAATTTATGCTAAAAATATTTTCTAATCTTGACAAAACACATATTGTCAGAAAGGTCTGAGTCTCAAGGTTCCATATTTTGTGACAGAAGTGATATTTGGACAGAAATGTATTCATTTGTTATGTTAGAATGCATACAGTTAAATTCAATGGAATTCAATGACACCCGGTGGCTATTTTTGGTAATACGCCTAAACAAAATCTCATGGGAACTTCAATTTTTGTGATATCAACTTCAAATTTGGAACACAACTTGGTTAGATATATGGCTTTCATTTTATAGTAATTTTTTTGTAAAACATATTTTGTAAAATATATATTTTATATAAAAGAAAAATATGAAATAAATTATATTTGATTTAATGTAAATTTAAACTTTCATAACTTTTTCATACTTAAATTTTTCTGGAGCTGTGTGAGCCAATGAGAAGATTTCCCATTGGAGGGAAATTTTTACGACCCATTGTCCCTTTGAACATGCAATTTGATTGGATGTTTAACACAAGAATCTTTAAGATGCTTATAATACTAATGCGTCACAAAGTTAGCAGAATGTAATGTAAATTAACAAAACGGGGATGAAGATTGGAGTTTATAGATACCAAAAATGCCACACATTTGATTTGGTTAACCATATTATCCAAAGTCTGAAATATTAACCCAATAGAGTTTACAAGAATACAAAAGACAACCACATTAAAGGAAAATCATGAGATCGGAAAATTAGATACATGTTTACACATTTCTCAAATGGTTATATATAGAATATATAGAATTAACAGGGTTTATTTCTCCTTCTCAGTGAGAATTAAGTAAGAGTCGCAGCTTTCTGGACATTCTTTTGGATCGTAAAATCCTCTTATCAGTCTCAGTGTGTCCTGTAACAAGACACCGCGTTCTGCCAGTGTGTTAGCTTAATTTGGGATGTTAGTTTTTGGGGGAAGTTTCACAGGCATTTGTTGGGAGAGTGAGTTTGCTGGATTATTCATTAAATAAATGAATAATTTGTGTGTGTCTGATTGGTCCAGACGTTACAGCGCTACTAGCCTAGAAGAAGCATTGGCTATTGCTTGTAAGTGGGAACGAGCACAGGAAGGTCTCAGGCTTGCACTCCTTTCCCATCTCAGTCAAAAGACCAGCCTGACACTAAATTCATCAGCAACTTCACCCAGTGGTGAATTGCTTTCTGCGATGGTGTCCGCAAAGACTGCGTCATCTGGGGACATTTCATCAGAAATCATGACTGCAATAAAGCAACTAACTGCTGATGTTAAGATTTTCAGGATGGAAGTCGGTCACTTAAAAAGACAATATGATCACAGTTTTCAACATGCTTCCTCCAGTCAGAAAGACTACTCACCTGAACATGGTAGAGATAAACATTGTTACTCCCCGGTCTCATCCCAAAGGAGATATCCATCCTTACCTGCATTATCTCCACATCGTCGAGATGACCCGTATTCCTCCATCCATCGAGATGGTGACAGACAGCGAGGCTATAGAGATCACCACTTGAGCCCATCTCCACATTATAAAGAACGCCACGTCAGCCTGTCTCCACATCATCGAAATTGTCACGCCAGCCTACCTCCACATTATTGTGCTCAACATGCCAGCCCTACTTCTCATCGTCATAGCCAACGTGTCAGCCCGACATCTGATCATCGCTTACATCACACCTCTCATCATCAGGATCGTCATGTGACAGAATTGCCCTCCAACAAGTTTTCTGGTGAGAGATATGGCCCACGATCTTCTAGTGACCATCTACCCTCGTCTGGTGATCATCATGTCAGTTTCGACGATGGGGATGTTGATCTGTAGGGAAACATCTGGTAGCAGGTACTATGGGCCAAGTATCTGCTGAGTCTATGAGCGGGCCCAAACAAACTGAACAGGTAACTTCTGTTACTCCCACACCTTATGTTTTTGCTATCATTGAGAACATTGCTGTACAAGCATTTGTAGACACAGGCTCAGAAATATCCTTGATCAGTGAAACACCGAGAATGTCGATTCCCTCTCTCGTGAAAAATCAGTGACTGATGACTATCTAGACACTCTTGGTATGTTGCCTATTACTATTAGGGTGGGTGAGGAAGTGTTCTCCCATAATGTCCAGGTGGTAAGAAATGCTACACCGACTATACAGCATATAGTCCCTATTAGGAGTAGTGCTGTGACTCTAGAGCCCATTATGATCCCTGCCAGGTCATTGTTAGAATTTTAGACCCTGAAATACAGACAATGCTTTTGTAGCACGTACATTAACCTCTGTAAAAGCAGGTGTGACTTGTGTTCGAGCTATGAATCCGACAAGTGAGGATTTTCATGTTCCCTGTGGCACGAGGCTTCCATTCTTTACTCTCTCAACCAGGTGAAGAATACACAATGTTGGAACCCACAGTAGCTCAGATACAGACTCAGATTGATCCCTGCCCAAACCCCAAGGTAGACCTCGGTCAATCTGCATTTGAAAGAGAACAACAGATTCAACTATTCAATTCAATTCAATTCAAATTTATTTGTATAGCGCTTTTCACAATACATATTGTTTCAAAGCAGCTTTACAGAAAGTGCATTTCAGAAATGTACATAGAAAAAAACAGTTAGTTAATCATGTATTAATTTAGGGCATAACATATCGCCGGCGTGGAGTCGTCTCTTCACAGGCGTGGAGTCGTCTCTTCACAGGCTTCGAGTCGTCTCTGCACGGGTGTTGGGGCATCTGAAGTTTCCATGAGAGGCTAGGGACTATGATTTTCAAATATGCAGATATCTTCAGTGCAAATGATTATGACTATGGTCGTACAGATTTAGTCAAGCACACCATCCGTACTGGGGATGCGCAGCCCATTAAGAAGAGGGCTTATAGAACATTGCCACACATATGAGCTGAGATAGACAGGCAAGTTCAGCAGCTCCTTTCTCATGATGTCATCGAAGAAAGCTGTAGTCCCTTGGCTTCCCCTGTCGTCTTAGTAAAAAAGAAAGATGGCAGTTACAGGTTCTGCATTGATTTCAGGAAGCTTAACACAGTCACTGTAAAAAACTCGTATCCCTTACCCCGACCATCAGACGCTCTAGACAGCTTGTCAGGTGCATGTTGGTTTAGTACAATAGATTTGTCAAATGGATATTGGCAAGTTGACCTAGACTCTAATGATAGGGAGAAAGCAGCATTCAATACAGGCAGTGCTTTATATCAATTCAAGGTTATGCCGATGGGTCTCTCCTCCAACTTTCCAACGACTGATGGAGCTGGTGCTTCGTGGACTTAATTGGAAAGTCTGTCTTGTTTACCTTGATCATGTATTGGTGTTCAGTCGGACTTAGCGTTGCGGGTTAGTATTACAAGTATTACATGGTTTACCTTTTGCTGCTGCATATCTTGACGGTATTGTCATTTACAGTAACTCCTGGGAGGAACATGTGCAGCATCTCAGAAAAGTCTTGCAGCGTCTTCAGAATGCCGGCCTAACTTTCAACCCCACCAAGTGTGCTGTAGCTAAACAAGAGTCTGAATACCTTGGCTATGTCATTGGCCAGGGTGTTGTGCGACCGCAGGTGAAGAAAGTTCAAGCCTTGGAGAAGTGTGTGGTGCTCCAGACACGTAAGGACCTGCAATCTTTTTTGGATATGGCTGGATTTTACCATCGCTTTGTTCCTAACTTCTCCAGCAGGGCTGCTCCACTAATGGACATGGTGAGGGCACGTTGCCCGAACCAACTGCAGTGGACTGAGGAGAGATTGAAAGCCTTCCGGGAGCTTTGACAACTAGCGCTGTGCTACACAATCCTGACTCTAGTCGACCTTTCATTGTACAGACTGATGCCTCTGAGAGGGGAGTAGAAGTCGTCCTATTGCAAGGGCCACCAGAGAGCCGACAGCCAGTGGCTTACATCAGTCGCAAACTGTTTCCGAGAGAAGTACGTTATTCTGCTGTTCCCGCAGCCACTCGTTGTCCTTTCGGAGCCCAGAGCAAGAAGGCTCTAGATGCTCGAGACGTTGGTCCACCTCCGTGAGCCCTGACTCAAGGGATCCAATGCACTGATCGTGAGCTGCGACCATGGAGTGAATGTTTTCTAAATACAAAGTTCTGGCATGAAACTCTAGATAGTGCAGGCTAATAGGTCCTTTTACTCACCTATTCATAATCACATCGTTATCTATAGGGCGCAGCTGATTGGTTACTGCTACAGAATCAGTAGCCAATGAGCACTCTGCTTAACCTTCAAATACTTGGGTAGCATTAGCAAAAAAATCTGATCATAAAAGGATCATACATTTTTTTTTATTTAACTTAAAATTTATTTTTTACAGAATGAATGGTCACAAGTGGCTGCTTTCTTCCTGGAAGGAAGAGGAGCTAACTGAGCATGTGTAATATGAATATCATCTCAAACTCAGCGATCATCCAGGGGGGGCGTGAGATAACTTAAAGGGCTGGTATAATGCCCTTTTCACGAGATGTAAAATAAGTCTCTGATGTCCCCAGAGTGTGTATGTGAAGTTTTAGCTCAAAATACCCCACAGATATTTTTATATAGCATGTTAAAATTGTCACTTTTTTAGGGTGAGCAAAAACGCACCGTTTTGTGTCGGTTCCTTTAAATGCAAATGAGCTGCTGCTCCCGGCACAGAGGGCGGAGCTTCAACAGCTTGCACTCACACAGACAGGCACTGACAATTTCTAAAACCTTTAGCCTTTTATGTTCAAACCGGAGTTAGACAATGATGGAGAGTAGGGCTTTGACTTTTGCCCAAAAATCATATTCGAAGTTCGTTTGTTTATTAATATTAATAATAGCCTTGCTAATGAGCTCGCGATTCACAACTTCACCAGGCGTGAAAAAGCCTCGGAATCTGAATTGAAAACAACGTTTACAAGCAAACACATTTACAAAAAAGAATGCCCATAACAGGTTAGAATATTAAAGGATGCCTAATATTCGTTCGAATATCATAATTTTTTTAAATATTCGAATTATATTCGAATAACGAAGTTCGGAGTCAAAGCCCTAATGGAGAGACTAAAGAAGAAGTGACAACATGTAGAAGCAACAGGACATTTCTGAATGGTTAGTTGATGAATTTATGTAGCTTATGTGTAGTTATCTTCTAGTCATTGATTAGCATTTTCTGTTATGATAATCTGTTAATCGTGTTCCGGGGCGGGGTTTATGTAAATATTAGCGTTAGTGATGTCACTAACCCGGGAGGAAGCTCGTGTAGTTGTTGTAGTCCTTAAAAAACCATGTGCTTTGAACTTTGAGAGTTGTAACTTTGCAGATGTTGGTTGTGCTCAAACAGCAGCATACACACTAACTAAAGTTAGAATAGTGAAATCATAATCAACCACCCCTTTAATAATTTGAATGGATCCTTATAGCTATATGCAGTCGATTGGCATCTCCCTGTGGTCTTGTTTGGAATGGCAGGCTGACGTGCTTATTTGTTCAAGTTACTGAATAACTGAGCTAGTAAAGTAAGTAAAGAATGACTGCAGGGACATTTTTGCAAAGTATGTTTGCAAAAAAGAAGGTTTAAATCTATATTGAATTTAAAAAATAATAACATGGAGTTGAAAAGTAATTAGTAACTAGAATACAAATGATATTGTGAATAAAAAAGGTTGGGGGTAGGCTTGCGGTATTTATTCGGAGAGAAGGGGGGGCCTTGGAGAAAATAAGTCATGTTGCAACCGTCCCCACTGCCCTATTTTCACTGAAGGAACATAAACAGACTACTGGGTCTCAAATGTAATATCTAAAATTCTTGTTTGTCGAACTGTTCTATAATCTCTATCAGAATTGAAATATATTCGTGGATATCTGCACTCTTGAGTGAAGTTGCATAATCAGGAATTGATTTTAGGACCAGGGGCCACTCGCCCCCATTAATTTCAGACCCTGATGTGCGTCAGTCAAGATCCAAGAGGAATGAAATAATAGATTATAATCCCGTTTCGAGAAAGAAAACAACGTAAAATTAAAACTTTAATAAGAATAAAGGTTTGTAGCACACAACAATTAACAGTCAATTTCATTACTGAAGGTTAAAAATCACTCCCTTCTTTATAAAAAATCACATAGTATTAATAAATACAGTTAAGCTGGTAGTTACCTCTTCTCAGCAGTGTCGTGTCGTCTGACTGCAAATCGAGGATTACAAGGCAAAAAGTGAAGAGAGGAGGAGCACAGTGAGGGGGGCGAGTAAACAGTGCTCCAGTAAAATGGGTTTAGTGATGCCCCTTTTGACATTTATTTTTCATCTTCTCTGTAGTTTTAATTTACACCAGAAGTTTTCATTTACACCAGAAGTTTGAATCCAGAAAATGGAAAAGTGCATTGCACAGTGAATATACTGTAATCCTACGGAAAAAACAAACCGCTAAAAACGCAAAGCGTCATCACGCAAAGCGTTCCCATAGCGTCATTTCTCGACGCAACGCTCGTTCCCTCTTCAGGGAACCGAGGTTACAGTCGTAACCGAGGCGTTCCCTTTCAAGGGAACTCCCGTTGCGTCGAGAAATGACGCTATGGGAACGTCTATACCAACGCCTCCATAGCTACAAATGTCTGTCCTGTGTGAAATCCGTAGAGCAGCACTAGGAAGACAAAACATGAGACCCTGGAGCAGAGTCTAGATCCAGAGAGTAAAACCTGACGAAAGTGTGCGGTGAGGACCAGCCTGCCGCATCACAGACGTCCTGTAATGAAACTCCTGAAATAAGGGCCTTAGAGGCCGCCATACTCCTCGTCGAGTGCGACCGGATAGCCAAAGGAGAAGGCTGCCCAGCCGCCTCATAAGCAAGTGAGATAGCCTCGACCACCCACTTGCTCATCCTTTGCTTAGACACCGGGCCCCCTTTGTTAGGGGACCCAAAGCACACAAATAATTGATCACTTTTACGCCACAGGGCAGCTCTGTGGACGTAAGCGTCTAACGCCCGCACAGGGCAAAGCAAATTATTAGCCTCCTGGTCAGCATTTTGAAAGGGAGGAGGACAGAAGGCCTGCAGAACAACAGGTCTGACCACATTAGTGGGGACCTTGGGGATATAACCCGGTCTCGGATGAAGGAACGCTTTAACCATACCCGGAGCAAACTCTAAGCATGACGGAGCAACCGACAATGCTTGAAGATCCCCTATTCTCTTGAGAGAAGAAATAGCCAGAAGGAAAAGAGCTTTCAGAGTAAGAAACTTCTCAGGAACCTCCTCAATGGGCTCAAAGGGGGCCTGGGATAAGCCTTGTAGCACAAAGGACAAATCCCAAGGTGGCACCCTAGAGCGAACTGCAGGCCTCAGCCTCCAAGTGCCACGAAGGAAACGAGATACCAAGGGGTCTTTCCCCACAGACATTCCACCCAAAGGAATGTGGTAAGCACCTATGGCCGCCACATAGACCTTTAAAGTGGACGGGGTCAGACCTGCAGTGAACCGTTCCTGCAGGAACTCCAGCACTGTACCAATTGGGCAGTGGACTGGGTCCAACCGACGGTCACTACACCAAGAAGTGAATACTCTCCACTTCAGGGCATAAAGTTTCCTCGTGGAGGGAGCTCTGGACTGTAGAATGGTCTCAACAACCTCGGTTGAGAGACCTGACTCTATGAGCTGGGCCCCCTCAGAGGCCAAGCCCACAGGTTCCACAGTTCTGGCCGAGGGTGAAATATCGAGCCCTCTGCCTGGGACAGAAGGTCCCTCCTGACGGGTAACTCCAGAGGATGCCCGTCGAGGAGGGACACAAGATCGGGAAACCATACTCTGCCCGGCCAGCGCGGGGCTATAAGAAGTAGATGGACCCGGTCCCTGCGAACTCTTTCCAGAACTCCCGGGAGCAGAGCAACTGGGGGAAAGGCGTACAGACGTAGCCTCGGCCACGTCTGTACCATAGCATCCAGTCCCAGAGGAGCTGGATGCGTGAGGGAGAACCAAAGTGGACAGTGAGACGTCTCTCGAGACGCAAACAGATCCACTTGTGCTTGGCCAAACTCCCTCCATATCAGCTCCACCACCTCGGGGTGGAGCCTCCATTCCCCGGGCCTCGGCCCCTGCCTCGACAGAGTGTCTGCTCCTATATTCTGTACCCCGGGGATGTAGGCTGCCCTGAGAGACAGCAACTTCCCCTGGGACCACAAGAGGATATGGCGTGCCAAGTTGGATAACGGGCGCGAACGCAAACCCCCTTGGTGGTTGATATAGGCGACTACCGATGTGTTGTCCGTATGTACTAGCACATGGTGCCCCCTGAGATCTGTGATAAAGCTCCTCAGAGCCCGGAAGACAGCTAACATCTCTAGGCGATTGATATGCCAGGAACGATGATGGTCTTCCCACAGACCTTGAGACGAGCGACCCTCCAGGATCGCTCCCCAGCCCGTGAGGGAAGCATCCGTCGTTAGCAATTTGCGACGACAAGGAGCTCCCAACACTGGGCCCTGGGACAGGAACCAAGGCTTCTTCCACATAACCAAGGCACGTAGGCATCGCCGCGTGACCTTGATTGTGCGAAATGGGTTGCCCCTCGGGGAAAACCCCCTGGTCCTGAGCCACCACTGCAGGGGCCTCATGTGTAGCAGTCCAAAAGGTATCACGTTGGAAGCTGCTGCCATGAGACCCAACAGTCTCTGGAACTGTTTGACAGTGAGTAGCTGGCCTAGCTTTACACTTTTCACAGCTGCAAGGATGGAATCTATCCGTGGCGGTGACAGGCGCGCCTGCATCGACACAGAATCCCAAACCACGCCTAGAAAAGTGGTCCTCTGTAGTGGAGAAAGCACACTCTTCTTGGCGTTCAGCCGTAACCCCAACTCTTTCATGTGGGCGAGAACAACATCTCGATGTTGAACCGCCATCTGATGCGAATGAGCTAAAATCAACCAATCGTCTATGTAGTTCATAATGCGAATACCCTGGAGGCGCAGTGGCGCCAGAGCTGCATCCATGCATTTGGTGAAAGTGCGGGGTGATAAAGCTAGGCCGAATGGAAGAACTCGATATTGGTATGCTTTGCCCCCGAAAGCAAACCTCAGGAACTTCCAATGACACGGACGGATGGATATATGGAAATATGCGTCCTTGAGGTCTATCGTGACAAACCAGTCCTCGGACCTGATCTGTGGCACGATCTGCCTCAATGTTAACATTTTGAACTTGAGCTGCATGACTGACTCGTTCAGAACTCGAAGATCTAAAATGGGACGCAATCCCCCGTCCTTTTTTGGAACTATGAAGTACCGGCTGTAAAACCCGGTTTCCCTGCTGGAGGGAGGTACATATTCTATGGCCCCTTTCTCTAACAGAGTGTTCACTTCCTGTTCCATAACCAGAACCTGCTCGGGGCCCACCACTGTGGGCAGGACCCCCATAAACCGAGGTGGGCGTTTCTTGAATTGTATCTGATACCCTTTTTCCACGGTCTGCAGGACCCAACGAGAAACATTTGACAGTAGCTTCCACGCTGTCAAAGATTCTACTAGAGGTACCAGCCTCTCGAGACTGGTTTCTGGATTTTGTTGCTGTTGAGTAGTCGGTTCGACGCCCTGTAACGGCGAACCGGCAGGGAACGACCGAACAGACTGCTCTAGCACCCTCCTCGGAGGGGGCGGGCATCCCGAGGCCACTATGTTTCCGGGTGGACCTTGAGATATGTGCTCGCCGGAGACCGCTGCGCCCTGTAACACCAGAGGTGGCAGGGTTGGCAGAACGGTCCCCTGAGGGTACCGAAGAGAGACGGGCACCGTAAAAAGAGGTGTTAACCGCTCTGCTTCGGGGGGAACTACCCTCATTTGTCCTGGGTCCTCGGACGTCAGGACTTCTTCCCAGCAGCCTTCTTGGCAGTAATAACGGTCCTCAGATCCGTTTTACCCCTCGAAGACTGCTGGGTTTGAGTGCGCCCTCCGTGTCCCCGAGGTTTTTGTGGGGGAGCACGGGAGGAAACGCTCTGCTTCTGAGTGGCACGGTGCTCAGCGCTCTTTTTAGAGGAGTGAGGCTGCTCCCGCTCAGCAGCCTCATAGAAAGAACGGCGGGGGAGGAGTTTTTGCAATGCAGCTGCCTGTTTAGCAGCTTCCTGAGATTTAGCTACCGCACTGTTTACTGCATCGCCAAATAAACCCACAGTGGAAACCGGAGCATCTAAGAGAACATGCTTTTCTTTCTCTTTTATATCACTCAGATTGAGCCACAGATGCCTCTCAGTGGCCACCAGGGCTGCCATAGACCGCCCGATTGATTTAGCGGTCTCCTTGGTGGCCCTGAGAGACAAATCTGTGGCTCTGCGTAGTTCAGCCACTGTATCGGGACCAATTCCCCCGCCCTCCTCTAAATCCCCCAATAATTCTGCCTGATAGGCTTGCATAATGGACATCGTATGCAGACACGCTGCTGCTTGACCAGCGGCTGCATAAGATTTATGAACCAGAGATGAAGTATATTTTACTGGCTTAGAGGGAAGTGAAGGAGCTTTCAGGGAAGATGCCGTTGCTGGAGAGAGATAGCTCGCAAGCGTCTCCTCCACCTTCGGCATCTCCCCATAACCATAATCTTTATAATTCTGAATAGATGAATAGTGAGATGTTTGTGGTGCATACACTCTGTATGAAACCGGTTTTCCCCACGATCTCGACACCTCGGTGTGGAGATCGGGGAAAAACGGAAGGCTTCTTCGCTGAGGCTGAGCACGAGATGGCAGGAAGCGTTCGTCGAGCTTACTTTTCGAACGAACGTCCTGCCTATCCTCTGGCCACTCAATAGATAGTCTGTCAACTGCCCTAGTAATAACATCGAGCAGTTCCTCAAACGCATGAGACTGAGGTGGCGAATCCTCAGACTCAGCTTCAACACTCACAACATCCAACTCCTCAGAGCTGGACAATTGCAGTATTGGTGCCTCTATCAGGGGGGAAGAAACCGCAGCGCGTGCTTCCGCACCCTGATGAGAGGCACTGGATCTGTCAGATTGATGCTGAGATAAGGCAGAGCCCGTCTCAACATCCACTGACAGATCCATTTGCGAACCCCAGGTCTGAGATCGCCGCCGAGCCTCAGCCGCGGCGGGACCCGAGCCCTGGGGAACGTGGTCGGGATTGAACCGAGCCAAACGGGATCGGAGCGTACGCAATGGAAGCGCACAGCAATGCTCACAGTCACCACCCTCGAGTGCTGACTGGGCATGCTCCTCTCCCAAACAAACAACACAAAGAGTGTGTGTGTCACCTCCCGTTAAATAACGCGGGCAGGGATGGACACACACTCGATACTGCTGCTTGCTCGCCATAACTGAATCAATATATATATATATAAAGACAGACAACACCAAATAACAAGGACAGATTTCAACACAGAGCGCAACTGAAGACTCAGAAAGCTTTCGTTTTCTGTTTTGGGCCGGCTTTTATAGTTTCCTGGTACGTGACGTCACCCGCCTCTGACGTTCCGCCACACCATTGGACTGATTTTACATGTGCTTCAAGACGTCATCACGCAAAGCGTTCCCATAGCGTCATTTCTCGACGCAACGGGAGTTCCCTTGAAAGGGAACCAGTATTAGATGATTGGCTTCTAGCTGCTTTTATGAGGTTTTGAAACTAAAATCATCTGACAGACCAGCTAGAACCAGCAGCTCTGTCAGGCTGGAAACCAGCTACTTCCAGCTTAAACCAGCTAAGTCCAGCAACCAGCAAATAAACAAGAGGTCAAACTCCCTGTAGGTGAATATAAGCAAATACAGAATGTAAAACTAACTGTACCCCCCTCTATGACCCTCGGCATATTACATAACACAATTGCATGAAACAAACGATCCATTTTATTCTGCTTCTTCTGTCATAATACTAAAAAAGTTCTGCCAGATCTGTATTGACAGAGATCAGTGTTGCATATATTCAGTAGTTTGTAATGATAAATGTAACGGTTGACACAAGTTTAAAAAAAAACTTAACTCATGCAGTCTAGCACAGAGAGAGACTTTCAGACTTTATATACCCTGACAGAATTCACAAAATATAGCCTACAGTGTATCCTATCTGCATCACGGACCACGGGTGAAACAAGTTTTTAACTTTATTCCTTGAGATATGTGTTGCTATACTTCTACTGTTTGTCAAATAAATCAAGACTAACAGACCCACCTTGTTACACGTCCTCTGAGAGCAGGGTTGCCAGGTCTCTGTGACAAAACCAGTCCAAGACTTAATCTTTTTTTAATTTTTTAATTTTTTTTACTTTATTTCGTTTTCTATTATGACATTTGTTTTTAATAAACAAAGGTCCAAAAAGGAAGCAATAGTAGAGTATACCGAATGTATGAAAATAAGGGAACTCTAGTTACAGAGAAATATCCCTGATACAAAATACCACCTCTGAAGAATCAATCTCTTTGCCACAATCATAAATAAAGAAATAGAAATAGTCTTTCCGATTTACTAAAAGAAGGTACAAAAATAACCCCAAAAATGCCAATCATTGGATCTGGAACAATCTCTTTTTTTTTAATACACTTTTTAAAGTAGGTCATAAATATCAGTCCAGTACTTGTGAAGGTTACAACATGTACCCTCCTCAGCCTGGCATGAATTAACCTGGCCCTGAAGCGTGTAGAGATTTGAACTGGATTAAGTTGTGTCTAGTAGAGTATATTTTCTGAAGACATTCCTCCCATTGTGCATCCTCAATAGTGACCTAAATCCCTCTCCCATTTTTCCTAATGGTAGCTGTGTCACAATCCACCAGATCGATTAATACATTATAGAAATATGACATGACTGATTGACTGAAATATGACTGATTTGCAGATATCTAAAAAAGTTTGAATTTTGTTGCTCGAACTTTGATTCGGAAAAAAATGGCTTTTATATAAAGTGAGCCGAAACAGCCGATATACCCTTCTGTTTCCAAAGTGAAAACCCATATCATTAAGTGTGGGAATAAAGGAGTGATTCTGGCATATAGGGCTATCGAGATATAGGAGCTTTCATATACATTATTACATTAATTTTGCTTCTGAAACAAATGTTAAGATATTTGTACTGGAAAACAAGACAAAATCACTGAGTAAGAAAATAAATTTGAGTGTCTTTCTAAGATGCATAAATTAACCAAAGCTTTTAATTCTAACATACAAATGTGTTTTATACCTTGTAGTGGTACATATGATACATGCACTTTCACATTTGGTAGCAATTCAGGTTTAGCGATTATTTTAAGTGCCTATACTAAAATACATCTTATAATCTATTTTTTAAATTCTTACTTGTTTACATTGTCATTTCCATAATTTGCGTATAATTACACCCTTCTGTAACAGTGACATATAATCGTGTCATACCTGTTATGATAACTGTACGCCTCGATCTCTGAAATCAACACCACTCAAAAACCGAACGGTGCCGTTTCACCAATGAACCAGGTTACTCTAATACTAATACAATGTTTACTTATTTAACAGTAGTTGAATGTTGTAAATAATGTTGAAAAGGTCAACAGATCTGACCAGAGCCTCTTAAACACTGATCACGGATCAGTACATGCCTTAAATAACATTCTGTGTGCTTATATCGTCTCTCCTACCTCAACACAGTCTCACAGATCTGTCAAGACTGACAGCAGAGGTGAAATATTCAGCATATTCAATATCTTTCAGATCAAAATGACATGCAACAGACATAAAAAAATAAAAAATGAATGTTCATTTTTCAGCATTTTTGTTTTCTTTTTTTTCCAAATGTATTATTTCACACTAGACCTAGACTACTAGAATGTCTTAACTTGTAGTATGCAACCCTTTCAGAGGTCAGGGTTCACCTGTCTAAATGATGTGTATTTTGCCTTCACTGCACATCATGTGTGATTATGGGAGAGTAAACTGCCTTGAATTTACAGAGAGGTCCGACTGTCAAAACTATCATCTGTGCCTGTGGTTCTTAACTCAGTTGAAAGACATGTTTTAGATATACTTTAATGCCATATATCTAAGAGACCACGTTGCAGCCAAAATCTTAGTGTTTATTTGACTTTGTATACAGTATGGCATAGCTGAACTGTTTTGCCGGGATATATGGCACGAAGATTGAACAGGATTTTATTTTGTGTTTCTGTAAAAGTAATCAGAATGCATTCCAAATGTGTGACCTAAAATATGCATTAATTGTCATGCTAATGAAAAAAATACATTGTGCCTTGAGCTCATGTTCTAATCCAGAATAAATTATGCTGACTGGACCAATGAGTCTGTTTCTTTTCGGAAATATATTAGGCAGAAATTAATGTTTATCATATATGCAATGCACTTACATAAATGACGTTGGTGCTGTGTGTGTGTGTGTGTGTGTGTGTGTGTGTGTACTTGTATTTCTTACTTTGTGGGTCCCAGTCACCGGGAGCACACCAACGGTATGGGGTCCAACAACGTTGTGGGGCCCAAAATGGTGGGCCCCACACCGATTTCAACGTAAACTGCCTCAGTAGCCTCTGCTGATATGCCTCATGCTTTTTTTTCACTTTCCCCACAAGGTAATAAAAACCAGTTTTGAGTGTGTAAGTGTGTATGCTCTCTATCGCCCCTGTAGCTGGGAACGTGGTATTGCAGCAGATACACACTCCCGGATGTGTGTGTGGCTTTAGCCAATGAGAAAGGCCCACGGAGAGGGAGGGAGGAGCCGTGTAGTTTTATTGGATGCGCCCACGCACTCACGCACTGACGCACACTGTTTCTGGGTTGTAATCTTTAATTCCTCATGTTTTGACTCTGTTTCAACGGAAGAAACACTTCATGTAGACTAAGCAATAATTTGCTGTAATCCTATAGTATTTAACTAAACATTTGATATAGTTTCATGTGTATTTCTAGTCGTGTGAACAGAATAATGCTTAATGAAGTAACGTTAAGGTTTTAATCAGATGGCTAACATTAGCTGCTAAAAGCCCACGGACACGGTCAAGGACGGCATTTTAAACCGGAAGTTCCACGCGCTTCGACTCTGAACACACTCTCTTCATGTGAGAAAGAGGTAAGTGAAGTTATTTGACTTTGTACATGATATTCGTTTCAATTCTTACTCAATTTCGTAGCGCAACTAACGTTAAATGATAGTTAATGATGTAGCATTTTATTCAGATCGATAGATGATAATGTTATGAGCTGGTGATGCTATTTATAGATCGATAGCTGATAATGGCGGCTGCGTAAGAAGCATTTTATTGCATTACATGATAATTTGACTCCGTTTGCTTTATAGTTTTGCAAAAATCCACTAATGTATTGGTTTGACGCTTATATTTTAATTGAGCAGACATGATTGCAGATCGTGTGCAGCTGACAGACTAACTTAACTGTTTATTGATCTATCTTACAATATTTACAATATGCCTGAATAATCTAATTATCGTTTCTGTTTTATATCTGTTGTCTGGCCTGTGCAAGCTACATTTAGATCTTAAACCACTGAATATTAACGTTACATTACTTGAAATTGTTTGATTTAATTATTTTTTTTGTTTCCCCATGATAATGTAATTGATTTTTATTGTGTATGTAATTATTTTCAGCACCATAATGTTGAAAAGGAAGACGAGGATAAGGCCTGTTGATGATGCCAGGACACACATTCTGTCTTTTAGGGACAAACCTGGGTTTACGGAATGATTTATCGATAGTAACAAAGGTATGGGACAGCATATTACACATTAATTTCTTAGTACTGATCGTTTGCATACGCTTACATGATAATCCATGTCTTTGTAGTTGGAAAATGATAAATTAGCATTGGTTTTGTAAAAGTGTCCACATTGTGTGTTAATAACCTGAATCATTAGGGGTGGAACAGTACACAGAAGTCACGATTCGGTTCAGACATTACGGTTCGGTAGGAGTTCGGTACAATGGAGGGAAAAGCAAAACAAAAATGCAGAAATTTTTTATTGTGCATGTCTGAGGCTGTACCATAGTGTCATACGGTCTCTCCCCTGAGCTAGCTGCAACAGCCTGCCCTGAAGTGTGTAAAGTAAGATGTAAACAAGACAATCAGCTATAAAACTGAAAATAAAGCATCTCTTATTTATGCGAGGGCGCGTGGCAAAAATGTCGTCATTGCGGTGTTGGCGGTCGTGCGCGTTGGGTGTGCAATAGGGCTGCAACTAACGATTATTTTGATAATCGATTAATCGGACGATTATTTTTTCGATTAATCGATTAATCGGATAGGTTTTTTAAATTCAATTTGATTTTTGTTTATAACTAAATAAAACCCTAAATCAGGGTATTTATGTGTAAAAGTGTACTTTAAAAAGTGCAAAAGCCACACATTGAGTTTTACTAATATAATCTTTAATTTTTACATTTTAAACCCCAAACACAAAAGTTTGTCCAGTTTTTAAACAGTAAAACTTCTTTAAATATCCAAAATATAAATAAACAAAACAAAATATTGAGTTGCGCTGCTCATATAAACTTCACATTATGAAATTAGGACACAAACATGTTTGTAATAAGATATTAAGCAGCAGATTTTGAATTCCAATGTAGAATGCGATCTGTTATTTCTTGATAACAGACCGCTGCGAAGTATAACACACCAGAAAAACAGAGCGTTGCTATGGACGCAGGATTCTAACCGTAGAGACGGAACGGAGTATTTTCTTTAGCGGAAGCAATACAATCATTTTTAAATCAATAAACTCCTTTTTAAATCAATATTTTGTGTAAAATTATTGATTTATTTGGTGGGTAGCCATGTAATAAGCGGGATTATCCCTTACATAGTAGTAGACAAATGCTATAAAAAGAGAGCGGAATGGAGGTACGCAGCTGACAACAGGCTTGATTAAAAGTACAGGAAAAATGATGTATTACTGCACAAGCATTCGCTGAAAACCACTGACTACAGTGACTAAAAAACAATATTTTACTGCTGCTGTTATTAACTGCCTTTATATTTAGTGCTTCACTTTGTAAATACCATTTAATTTAACCTATTTATGCGGTAGCGCTATTTTAATCCATCACTTATGTTGCGAGCGAACTGATTGCGCAACCTGATGCTCGATACAAAATAGATCTAGTGTGACTGTCCCGAAGTTAGTAAACAAAGCTGTTTACACTGTAGTATTGAATTAAACTAGACTATACCATTTTCACATCATCATATAATGAGAATATACAGTTTTTGCTTGCCGTGCTGATGTTTCTCTCCGATTACTCTCTGCCATTTCGCGTGACTGCGTTGTCATGAAAGGGACGTCATCAGTAACGCTCCCCGTGACGTGAGCAGACCAACTAATCGACAATGACATTCGTTGACAACGATTTTCATAATCGATTATTATCGATTAGTTGTTGCAGCCCTAGTGTGCAAGGCCACATTTCGCGTAGGGCTATCACGATAACTGCAATATTGTATTACCGCTCTACTGACAAGCCAACCGCAGAGGAATTCAAGTAACCACAGCAACCGCGATATTTGCGTTTTCTTTTTTCATAAGGCTACACCCTTCTTGATTTGAACTTTGTGCATGTGTATTGAATGTTAAATAAGTTAATAATGATAATAAGACATGGTGATCATGGTTTTATCGTGGTGATTTGTACAGAGGCTTCGTGGAGTTGCACTTAAGCCTAAACGGACAGTGAATGAGAGAGATCGACTGAGCGCGTGCGATTACCTGCGTCTGTCTTTGAGGTCAAGTCATATTCGTGAAAAGGTTGCCGTGTCCAAGGAAAGTTAAATATTTGTCCTGTCATCCTTTGAACGTTTAAAATAAAGGGTATTTACCATGAATGGCATCAGCGACATCGCTGGTCAGCATCCACAGCGCGAGGAACTCGCGGTCGCGGGAAACAAAACTCAGTGAGTCACGCATTGAATCAATGCCATTTATCTCTATGAAGCTTCAGCATTTCCCATGCGACGCATTGCTGGTCAGCTGAGCCTTGAAAAGTGGAGCTCAAAGTTAAAAATAATTAACCTTGTTTCATTACTATCTTTTAATGAATCAATCAGCGTTTTTGAACGTGTTGTTGAATGAATGGTTTAATGACTCACTCAACGACAGTCCGTTGCCGTAACAACTGCGCGCTGAGTGACAGGCTTTCAATGCGCAGAGACGCTTTTTAGTTTCGGTTTGTTGTTTACTTAAAATGTTCTCGCTTTTGTGCATACTGACCACATCGTGACACTTATTTATATAGCAACAAATACATCTAAATAAATTAATAAATGCGGTAAAACCGCATATCGCGCTATTGGCCCACTGAAAATTACCGCAAGGGAAAATCCTTCACCGCGACAGCCCTAATTTTGCGTGGCGGTGTGCAGTGCACGGTTTTTTAGTGTGCACGGCTCCGCATCCGAAGACGCACAACTTCGAGCCGAATCTGGCCAAGCATGTACATCTCACAGCACCGGCAGCCAGTTCTTGCATCTAAATGAGTTGCTTAATGTACATTAACAAAATAGCAGACATAAGCCCTTTAAATAAAAATAAATAGCCATGTTTTATAAAAAGGTTCACAAAACTAAATACAAATGTTTAGAAATTATGTAAGATAACGTTAATTTAGTTGTAGGTTACGTTCTCATATCCATTTTCTTCTAATGTCACGGAATAATCTGGTTTCCTGCTTTACACGATTCTTTTGTAGTGTGGTTTTGGTGTACTAAAGGTGTTGTTGTAGGCTACTAAAATAAACATTCACTAGTGTACCTTATTTCTCACCGCTGATTCCTGATGGACAGTTACACCGAGTCGCACCCTGTCATTTCAAAGAATAGTACACCGGCGAACGCAAAGTATAAATGCCTCGTCCATTTGGGGAGGCGCGCGCGCGCGGTCAGCGGAGGCTCGCGAAAGTATAAACAAACCTAGCCTAAGGCGGGGCTACAGATTAGGTGTCCCTAAAGAACCTGCGTATCTAACAGTAGTTCTGCATTACATTAATTCATTTGAACGCGAGTTTTATTTATTTTTATACTGTGTATTCTGTGTGTAAATTCATGCACCGAACCATGACACCCGTACCGATTTGGTTCTAGGGATGCACCGATCCACATTTTTTCACTTCCGATCTGATCCCGATACCTGAATTTGGATATCGGCCGATACCGATACTATTCCGATACCAGAGCTGTGTTTGCTTTAATATTATTATTATTATTATTATTATTATTATTATCATTATTGTTTATTTTATATGATGCTGAAATAAACTTCTCTCAACAGGCAAGTGTGATATGTACGTATACGCATGTATGTCCCAAAAGGCAACTTGAGAAGTATAAGGTCAGAAAAGGAAGTCAGAAAAACAGGAAATCCTGTTAACAGGAAAAATCCCATTCTGAAAACAAATATACAACTGTAAGGGTTTCAAATTGATTGTCATGTCAATATTTATTACATTCCCAAAATGTCAAATACTTGAGTCTTGAAATATAAGAAAAGTGCAAGTGTAATGTTAAACATCTTACACACACACTATCTAAAGGGTGATCCTCGTTCCGATGCGGTAACTCTCTCGATGAATGCTCGATCAACATCAGCCATCTTGCAAACAGACAAGCGGATTTCGCCTCAGACGTAGGGTTGGGTATCGTTTTAATTTTAACCATTCCGGTTCTGCTTATCGAATCCGGTTCTTAACGATTCTTGGTTTCAATTTCAATATTTATTGGAGAGAAAAAAGAGAGCAAATACTTGTAAAAATTCTACCTTTTATTCTTGTCACATTTAGGCTATTACCAGTAAAACTGTGACAATGCAAAGTATTTATATTTATAATACTTTAAGGAATTATCATGAAAAGCAAAAACATGAACATAAAATATGTAACAGAAGTAAAGACGTTACATCATCAGATGTAGAATCAGCAATTCTTTTGAAGAAAAATCAGCATGTCTGCCTTCTCTGGAACGAGAATCATTCATTCAAAAGATTCGTTCAGAAATGGTGAATCATCCATTAACTAAACAAGTATTTATGGAGTATCAAACAAGTATTCATTCAAAAAAATACATTTAATAGACTCGACTCGTATTAATTGTCTGATGCTGTCTTGCTCTGCGGTGTTTCCAGTGTGAAGTATTTCCACACAGCGGACATGTTGGCTAACCGCAAACTGCGGAATGGATTTCCTGAGCGGGGGCGTGTCTCATAACGCTGTGTCTCATTGAGCTGCGCCTCCGTTCGGGAAATCCAAATCCAAAGCTAGCAGACTAGCTGGCGGGAATCACTTTTGGAGTCATTTCAGCAGACAACGTTAAAGTGCAGACATGACTCATGGATATCGGATATCTCCGCAGGTTGGATCGGGAAAATCCGATGCGTGAATTACGCTGGTATCGGTCCCGATACCGATACTGGATCGGATCGGCCCCATCCCTAAATACGAATACATGTACCGCTCCACCCCTATGAATCATAGCTCCAACTTCTGTTGATTATCAGGATGTCTGCCAATCTTTAAGTTTTTAATTTGTTAATGTACAAATAATGCCTTAATTAGCATTTCAATGTCTTAAATCAAAGTTTCAAAGATCTTAAAATGCTAAATTGCAATGAACCATGACAGGCAGCCCTCTGTGTGCACACAATCGAAGCGTGTGTACTGAAAAGTCTTCTGTCAGCGCTAGGGCTGAACGATTAATTGCATTTACGATAATATCGCGATATGATGAAACGCGATTTAACCGCAAAAGCTGCGATTAAACTTTGGTCACGTGACACGCGTCAGCAGTAAAGCAGTCTGCACTACGCCTACGGAGGAAGCATCAACTTGGCACGCTACACATAGACCTGGCATAGGCTACAGGAAAGAACAGTTTGTGTTTAATTTATGTGATATTGTGTTATAGATTCTCTCCAACGATTTTGTATCTATTCAGATAATTCAGAATAGAGTCTGATCTTAGTTTTAAACACAGATAGCCTACGTGATGACGCTGCGTGTGCTTTATAAACAACAATATTCTGCTTGCTTCTAATTCCTCTGTCTCACACACACGCACACACGACACCACTCGAACCTTCCGAAAAATAATCTTTCATAAAGTTCGGAGAAGTTGAAGCGAATTACAAGGACATTCGCGGGCTGCATTGCACAAGATGCGCTATAAGATACGCATCACGCGTGCTTTGCTTGATGTTACTCTTGTAGTCTCGCCCGCCGGCGCCGGTATTTTCCTTACAAATGCTCTACGAAGGCATCATATGTCTTTTGGAATACAGTTGGCTTATATATTAAAAATATGAAAATCACTGACAGAAGCTGCTTTCAGTTTCAAATACTCACGCGCGCTTTGCGAAGAGCGCTTGAGCATGCGGCTGTGAGCGACTCCGTCTACGTGGTGAAATGTACTTGCATCTCAAAATGCTTTTATGACGCGAAATTAATGTAAACGCAGTTAAGTTATTTTAACAGACAGGACAAACCACATCTTATATTTCAAAAGAGATGAAAACGTTCAGACAGCCTACCCTTAAATACTGAAAGCACTCATTGTTTATTGCTTGTAATGTTTTTAATGTTTTTATTTGATTTGCTTTTATGTTTTGGAGCTATATTAGTTAAAATTCTTAACATATAGTTGTATTATTTAGTTTTTTTTAATGTGTATTTCTTTTTAAAAGTACTTATAATTATAAATATTTTAAGTTTTATAAAAAAAAAAGATTCCCATCCTATTTTACAGTGATGTATTGCTTGTTTTTGTTGAAATAATAGAAAAGATAAAGAGCTTAAAAATAATCGCATATTAAATCGCAATCGCAATATTGGTAAAAATAATCGCAATTAGATTATTTTCCAAAATCGTTCAGCCCTAGTCAGCGCTCAAGCATCCGCTTCAGTTCTTCTGCGCTTTACCCATTAAATACACACATTCATCTTAAATGTATGTAAAAAATGATTATCTATGCATAGCTATGTGATCTCATATATGCATGATCTGTTTCTTAGAACTTTTTGTCTGATTTCCAGGAGCCAAAGCAGCAGACTTCTGTTCTAGAGACCAAAACATCCCTAACAGATCACTCTTCCCATGATGCCTCCATCAAATATGCTTTTGTCACGCAGGTAAAGGAATAATGTCGACTCTGTCATCACAATCTATTCTAGTCTTGCCCTCATGCTGCATGTCAAGCGCTCACACACACACATTTCTAGTCTAGGCCTTATGGGGCCCTCCCCTCAAATGAATGAATTCACAGTTAAGCTCACACACACACACCATTCCAGTCTAGGCCTTATGGGGCCCTCACACACACACACATTTCTAGTCTAGGCCTTATGGGGCCCTCCCCTCAAATGAATGAATTCAGTTAAGCTCACACACACACACATTTCCAGTCTAGGCCATATGGGGCCCTGACGTATGGATCTCACTCTTAGTGATTTTACATCATTGGGACAACACCTGTCAATATTTAAAGTAGTGTAATTGCAGGTGTAATTCAACACTGATCAAGCTGCTGCATGTTCAGAATGAGTATTTTGGATGTAATGCATTGCAACATCTTATTTGTTGCTGTGACACTTGCTGTTACCTCTAGAAAAGACAAATGTATGCTCTTATATTTCAGCTGTGCTAGATGAGAAACTGTTTTCACATGAGCTAACTTTTGTTACCTTTGGTTTCTGTTGTTTTTTGTCTGATTTCCAGGAGCCAAAGCAACAGACTTCTGTTATAGAGACCAAAACATCCCTAACAGATCACTCTTCCCATGATGCCTCCAACAAAGATGCTGTCGTCACGCAGGTAAAGGAGTAATGTTGACTGTCATCACAATCTATTCTAGTCTTGCCCTCATGCTGCATGTCAAGCGCTCACACACACACACGTTTCCAGTCTAGGCCTTATGGGGCCCTTCCCTCAAATGAATGAATTCACAGTTAAGCTCACACACACACACATTTCCAGTCTAGGCCTTATGGGGCCCCCCCACACACACACACATTTCCAGTCTAGGCCATATGGGGCCCTGACGTATGGATCTCACTCTTAGTGATTTTACATCATTGGGACAACACCTGTCAATATTTAAAGTAGTGTAATTGCAGGTGTAATTCAACACTGATCAAGCTGCTGCATGTTCAGAATGAGTATTTTGGATGTAATGCATTGCAACATCTTATTTGTTGCTGTGACACTTGCTGTTACCTCTAGAAAAGACAAATGTATGCTCTTATATTTCAGCTGTGCTAGATGAGAAACTGTTTTCACATGAGCTAACTTTTGTTACCTTTGGTTTCTGTTGTTTTTTGTCTGATTTCCAGGAGCCAAAGCAACAGACTTCTGTTATAGAGACCAAAACATCCCTAACAGATCACTCTTCCCATGATGCCTCCAACAAAGATGCTGTCGTCACGCAGGTAAAGGAGTAATGTTGACTGTCATCCCAATCTATTCTAGTCTTGCCCTCATGCTGCATGTCAAGCACTCACACACACGTTTCCAGTCTAGGCCTTATGGGGCCCTTCCCTCAAATGAATGAATTCACAGTTAAGCTCACACACACACACATTTCCAGTCTAGGCCTTATGGGGCCCCCCCACACACACACACACATTTCCAGTCTAGGCCATATGGGGCCCTGACGTATGGATCTCACTCTTAGTGATTTTACATCATTGGGACAACACCTGTCAATATTTAAAGTAGTGTAATTGCAGGTGTAATTCAACACTGATCAAGCTGCTGCATGTTCAGAATGAGTATTTTGGATGTAATGCATTGCAACATATTATTTGTTGCTGTGACACTTGCTGTTACCTCTAGAAAAGACAAATGTATGCTCTTATATTTCAGCTGTGCTAGATGAGAAACTGTTTTCACATGAGCTAACTTTTGTTACCTTTGGTTTCTGTTGTTTTTTGTCTGATTTCCAGGAGCCAAAGCAACAGATTTCTGTTATAGAGACCAAAACATCCCTAACAGATCACTCTTCCCATGATGCCTCCAACAAAGATGCTGTCGTCACGCAGGTAAAGGAGTAATGTCGACTGTCATCACAATCTATTCTAGTCTTGCCCTCATGCTGCATGTCAAGCGCTCACACACACACACGTTTCCAGTCTAGGCCTTATGGGGCCCTTCCCTCAAATGAATGAATTCACAGTTAAGCTCACACACACACAATTCCAGTCTAGGCCTTATGGGGCCCTCACACACACACACACATTTCCAGTCTAGGCCTTATGGGGCCCTGACGTATGGATCTCACTCTTAGTGATTTTACATCATTGGGACAACACCTGTCAATATTTAAAGTAGTGTAATTGCAGGTGTAATTCAACACTGATCAAGCTGCTGCATGTTCAGAATGAGTATTTTGGATGGAATGCATTGCAACAACTTATTTGTTGCTGTGACACTTGCTGTTACCTCTAGAAAACATGAGTGTATGCTCTTATATTTCAGCTGTGCTAGATGAGAAACTGTTTTCACATGAGCTAACTTTTGTTAACTTTGGTTTCTGTTGTTTTTTTTGTCTAATTTCCAGGAGCCAAAGCAGCAGACTTCTGTTCTAGAGACCAAAACATCCCTAACAGATCACTCTTCCCATGATGCCTCCAACAAAGATGCTGTCGTCACGCAGGTAAAGTAGTAATGTCGACTCTGTCATCACAATCTATTCTAGTCTTGCCCTCATGCTCTACATGTCAAGCGCTCACACACACACATTTCTAGCCTAGGCCTTATGGGGCCCTCACACGCATTTCTAGTATAGGCCTTATGGGGCCCTGCCCTCAAACGAATGAATTCACAGTTAAGCTCACACACATACCATTCCAGTCTAGGCCTTATGGGGCCCCCACATACACACACATTTCCAGTCTAGGCCTTATGGGGCCCCCACATACACACACATTTCCAGTCTAGGCCTTATGGGGCCCTCCCCTCAAACGAATGAATTCACAGTTAAGCTCACACACACCATTCCAGTCTAGGCCTTATGGGGCCCCCACATACACACACATTTCCAGTCTAGGCCTTATGGGGCCCTCACGTATGGATCTCACTCTTAGTGATTTTACATCATTGGGACAACACCTGTCAATATTTAAACTAGTGTAATTGCAGGTGTAATTCAACACTGATCAAGCTGCTGCATGTTCAGAATGAGTATTTTGGATGGAATGCATTGCAACATCGTATTTGTTGCTGTGACACTTGCTGTTACCTCTAGAAAAGATGAGTGTATGCTCTTACTGTCTATATGGAGCATCGGCAAGATAAGATATGTCAATGATGCTTAGGATCTGTTGCGTACCAGCTACTTCATCATTGTCTTATCAGTCATTTCTCCTTAAGGCCCGATATACTTCAAGCGAAATCGAATAACGAACTGTGACGTCATTCAACAAAATCAGGCCATAACAAAGTTTGTTTTGGGATTTCAAAGCGAACTTTCCAGAAAAGTTTGCTCGGGCTGGTAAACACCATCGTACTACCGTTGGTCCGTGGCGATTGCGTAATAGGTAGGTGTGCGTGGTAGGGATGGACTCTGAGTACTCGCAAATGACAGCGACGATCAATCATGAAAACGATGATCGCGATGTGACTAGTATTAAGTCTTTTTTTTTTTTCTCTAAGGAAAGTTAAAAAGCACAGCATTGTCCATCTATAAATCGTTCTCTTTTAGAACAGTAGATAGTATTTGATAAGTAATAGAATATAATTGAATAGAACAGAGTAGAAATTTTTGACCTCAACATACTGAAGAAGAGGGCAGGTTTTATTGTTATAGTCATTTTGTATACTCTTGACAGATTGCAGTTTCAGTTTTACAACTCATTCATATTCTATTACTTGCCGTTTTAGAGACTGTTGACATGGATGGGTGTTCACAAGAAAAATTTGGTTATGAAAGATATCTCAATTAAATTAGACAATTAAATGTAGATGTTATTGCACAATATTTATGGGATTCCACATATTTGGTTGTTGCATTAATATAACCTTTTAGTTAATTTATAGTTGACATGTTTTAGACATGCTGCCTGTTGCATGTGGGGAATGTTTGACATTGTTTCCAGTTAATTGTGTGGTACAGTAAGCTACACCACAGGTATAGTAGACGATCCAAAGGTAGACGATCTCCTCAACGTTCTCATCCCATTGCTTCAGGGCTATTGCCACTGTAATGTGTTCTGTAAGTTGCTTTGGGGAGAAAGTATCTGCCAAGGGCATACATTTAAATTGTGCTCCCAGTGTGAGTGCAAGTATGATTAAACCCGGCTCTCTCTACCACTGTATTGTAGAATTATGGAACCATGTGAAATTTGTTCAATTCGATTTGTTTATTTGTATAGCGCTTTTCACAATACATATCATCTGCAAGACTCGTGCCGTATACTGAATATTTATAAACTTGTACTGTTGATCATTGCTCTTGGTCACCATGACACAAATGTTATGCATGATAGATCCTAATCCAGTCAGTGTTGCTTACATTTTGATTTATCTTTCTTTAATAAACTTTTTTTTTTCTTTGCACTCAGATGACTTTATTCCAGAAGCACAGGAGACTGAAGTTGAGGACAGTGTGACATCCACACAAGAACCTACTTCCACGCTGCATTCCCAATACCAGAGAAAGTCGGCAAAAAAGAGAGGTGAGCTTAGAAATGTTAAGTAGATTGATTGTCCCGTTCGTCTTGAAGACACAAGCTTTATTCTGAATTATATTATTTGATCAAATCTTTACTCTTGATCACTGTACATTGATAGCTGTCACAATAGGTATGTTTACACAGTCTAATATTCTGATTATATTTGGTTTACAACCTCAAACAGAATTATTGAGCGTAAGGTTTAAAGGGATACTTTACCCCAAAATTTTTATTGTCATTTACTCACCTTCATGTTGTTCCAAACCTGTATGAGTTTTTCTTCTGCTGAACACAGAAGACATTTTAAAGAATGGGGGTAACCAGACAATTGATGGCACCACTGACTTCTATAGTATTTTTTTCCTAATTTGAACGTCAGTGGTGCCGTCAACTCTCTGGTTACCCACATTCTTTAAAATGTCTTCTGTGTTCAGAAGAAAGAAACTCATACAGGTTTGGAACAACATGTGGGTGAGTAAATGATGACAGAATTTTTGGGTTAAACATTTTCATTATATGATCAAAAGGAAAATTGTACTATGTAAATGTAAAACACTTTGCTTAGATTTCATTCTAAAAGTGTGGGATGCACAAAGGGAAGATTTTGCGTTCGCACAAAAGTTTTAATACATTCATCTGCATATAATTTCCATATGCATATTCCCATCGATGTGAGACTGCCATGTTTAACAGGACAATACGTAAAATATGAGATGCGGACTGTAAAAGTCATTGCTAATAATCCTTGTCTTGTTTTTAAAATAAAAATGTCCATAAAACAAAGTACATTTGCCAAAATTGTATAAAGTACTTTAAGTAGACGGTCTACTAATGCTGTAATGAGAGTTAGTTGACATGTAGGTGCATTGTTACTCAGTTAACAGAATGTCTAAAGGGGACCATCAAAATAAAGTGCTACCACACATTTTACTGGATTGCACTGCTTTATTATTATTATTATTATTATTATTAGTCAAAAGTTTTATTCAGAAACAAACTAAAAGTGTATTTTTAGTCTCTGAACCAAGTCAATATGGCAATGAATGGCCTGTGTGATCAATCCAATAGTCTTTCAGTTCAGATTAAGGTTTAAAAATCCTAAACTTAAGACATTAACCTAAACTTAATAACATGTTATTTTTTTGTATACTTGGGTAAAGAAACTGCTGCCAAAAGAAGCTGGACAACAGATGAATGTGCGGCAGTAGAAAGGCACCTAAGGAAATTCATTGTGAGGAGCCAAGTTCCAGGGAAAAAGGACTGTCAGCGCTGCGTTGATGCAGAAGCTCAAGCTTTAGGAAATCGAGACTGGAAGGCGGTCAAATACTTCATCAAAAATCGTATTTCTGCCATAAGAAGGAAAGTACGGGGAAATACAGGTATCTCAACGTATTGGATGCCTTCCCACTAGCATTCACATCGGGACATGTGTTCTAAGTGTTTTCAACAAAGTTGACATTTAGTTTTTCATTGTATTATCCTCTTAAAGGGTTAGTTGTCATTTACTCTCCTTTGTTATTCCAAACCCATAAGAAATTTGTTCATCTTTGGAACACAGATGAAAATATTTTGAATGAAACGAGATATTTCTGTCCCTCCATTGTTCATCCTAAACTTCAACCTCACCCTAAACTTTCAAGCTTCAGAACATTTATAAAGTAGTAGTAATCCATGTGGTTTAATACCAATTTTATGAAGTTAGGTGAATGCACTTTCACTTAATCCACTTACTTAACATTATACAACAATTACAATAACAGTGAACTGGACTTTGCATTGATGCAGCACACACAATTATACACATTTTCTGGTTAATAGGGATTCTGTTCAATGATTCAATGAGTTGTGAAACTGCAATCTGTCAAGATTATACAAAATGACTACATAAATAGCTGAATAGACTAAAATTGTCTAGTTAGTCACATTATAACAATAAAACCTGCCCTCTTCTTCAGTATGTTGAGGTCAAATACTTCTACTCTGTTCTATTCAATTCTATTCTATTACTTATCAAATACTATCTACTATTCTAAAAGAGAACGATTTATAAATGGACAATGCTGTGCTTTTTAACTTTCCTTAATAATAAAAAAGACTTCTATATCAATACCAGTCACATCAAGCTGAATTTCATCCAGATTCTTCCCCTTGTATTCTCCTAGCCGTCCCTGTTCTGTAGTCTTGAGATTCAGAACAGTCGACAGAGTAGCAATGTGTTTCCTAAGTTTTGTTGAGGTTAGCGCTTTGGGATGTTTGATATCATCACATTCATTCACAAACTGCCTAATGCAATCGGAACCCCTCAAGTAATGGACAGAGAGCGGCAATGCAAACAAGTATCCGTTTTCACTCAGTACTCCACATTCTTCTCGCTTTTCAGAGTATCGAGCGATTCTCTCATGACCGGGGTAAGGAGAACAGGAACTTTCCTCCCTCTCTTTCCTACTATGGCAATCCGAACAAAATGTTTGCAAAGCTTCTGCTCCAGTGCTGTAAGTGCTAGGTTAACATCTTCGTGTGTTTCTGATGTATCCTTCTGCTCTGCGTCGGTTGAAGAGGATAACTTGCGCCAGGGTCACTTTAGCAACGTCCTTCCAGTTCAAGGGAGAAGGCTCTTCTTGCAGGGCATTCAATTGCTTCTGCTGTTTCTCAGACAAATAGCAATGCAGTCTGTGGACATCCTGTGTGAATGGTAGAATCTGAGGAGAATTCCACTTGGTCTGGTTAAGCTGAGTTAGCGCTTGACTTGCAATGTCAAATTTCCTACTTTCTTGGTATAGCAGTGCACATTCCTCAGCATCTTTGGCAGTCTGTTGATCTTTCATCTTCAATCCTTCAGATTTGATAAACATGGCTAAAGCATGCAAGCCATGTCCAACTTTGCGAGCAAGAGACGGACGTTTATATTTGCCAGTTTCATCATTGAGTCCAGCTAGGCATCTTGCAGCCCGAGACATGACTACTTTTCAGGCTTTATGAGTTCTTTGATCCAACAATTGCAACAACTGTAAACTGGACTTTGCATTGATGCAGCACACACAATTATACACATTTTCTGGTTAAAAGGGATTCTTTGCCTCATATGCCCTTTTCCTTGTTTGTTGTATATCGTTTTGCCCTGTTTTTGTGCTGTTGTTGATCTCACGTAATACATCATCCACAAATGCAATAACTGTGAACTGGACTTTTGCATCGCTGCAGCACACACAATTATACAAAATTTTTCCTGGTTACTAATGATTCTTCACCTCATATACGATTTTTCTTGTTTGTTATTTGTCGCTGTTCCCCGTTTACAAAATATGTTATTGCTGATCTCTTGCACAACATGAAATTGCAGTGTTGATTGTTCTCAACCCTGGTCCTCGAGGGCCACCGTCCTGCAGAGTTTAGCTCCAATTTGTGTTCATGAGTAAGATTCATGTGTTGATCTGTGGAAGTGAAGACAGATCTTTTTTTTTTTTGTTTTTTTTTTTCTTTTTTTTTTGGCACACGAAACATTGACATTGCTCCATAAAATTGGGATTAAACCTCTGGAGTCACATGGATAACTTTTTTCTTTATGAATGTTTGAAAGTTTTGGATGAACAGTTTTTAAATGGAAAGATGGAAATCTCTCAGGTTTCATTCAAATATCTTCAGTTGTGTTCTGAAGATGAACAAGTTTCTTATGGGTTTAGAATGCCTTGATGGTGAGTGAATGAAGGCAGAATGTTCATTTTTGGGGGAACTAACCCTTTAAAGTTCTTTGTTGTCTTATATTATAAAGTAGACTGGTAGATCCATTCAAATGTCTTTTTTAATTTTAAATGTTTTATACCAAAAATCAGACTGTTGACTCATGCATTGTAATGCCATGAGTTTCTTATAGCATGTTTATTACTGTTACATTGACCAAAAGCTTTATTTTTTTACCCATTTGAAATGTAAAATGTTGTCTAACCTCTTTTTGTATGGAACTGGCCATTGTGTATTACCAAATACATTTTCATTGAGGACAAATCATGTTGTAAAGTTGTTGTTTTTTAATCCAGTGTTTAGTGTAAAAATTACTCACGGTATTAGTGCTATAATTCCACAGGGTCTTAAAGTCTTTATGCATCAGATGAATAGGGAGTTTTCATGTGAAGTCCTCAATTTAGGAGTATATTATCTTAGGCTGCAGTGAACATGACTGGCTAGGAACACAACTTCATTAGAAATAAAAGAAAAATAACCATGGGACAAACAAGATCCCCTTCAGCAAAACCGCACAGTTCATTCAATGACCAATACAATGCAGACAAAGTACAGTTGGTGTCCTGCAGACTGAAGCAGGTCAGGCTGTGACCAAAATTTGAGGGCTCATTGATTTAGAAAAGTCTCTGGATTGGCTTTTTATGCCATGTTAATGGCTAAACTGATATATACCAAGGGTTCACTCTAAGCATGGCGAATCTGCTTTTAGCTATTATGCCAGCCACAGCTGGAACCAGCTTCTAGAGGAGATCAGATGTGCTCCTACAGTGGTCACATTTAAATCCAGACTCAAAACACTTCTGTTTAGCTATGCATTTACTGAATGAGCACTGTGCCGCTGTTCGTCCGACTGTTTGTACTGTACTGTATTTAATTTTTCTAAACTGTTTTAATTATTCTTATTTCTTTATTCTATTATTATTTTAATTTCTATGTAAAGCACTTCTATGCTATATAAATAAACTTGCCTTGCCAATATAGATGTGTGCAGATTAATTTAGAGGAATATACATTATAATATAAGAAAGTTTATATGGTAATCAAGGGCAAATAATAGAAGTAGTTGATGTTTTACAGATAGTGACTTTGGTCCCTTCTAAGATATAAAGATTAGAAATGTGTGTGTATTGGTCCCTTCTAAGATATAAAGATTAGAAATGTGTGTGTATCTGTGAAAGTGGACCCCACAACTCCTAAAAGTTAGATCCGGGCCCCACAAGTGACACAAAAACGCATGTGCAAACAATTTTGTTTGAATTTTGGTATATTGAAGTGATATTTCTTATTAGGAATTTTTTGTTATCTTGCTTGATTTTTTACAAGTCTGTAGAACCACTGGAAGTGGTGGACCCCACAAGTGGGCAAAAAACGGTGGTCCCCCTAATGGTAGAAAAACAAGTATGTGTGTGTGTGTGTGTGTGTGTGTGTGAGTGAGAGAGAGAGAGAGAGAGAGAGAGAGAGCATGTGTTCAACACACAATCACACAGTAATCCTGTTCACTGTTTATATATAGAGAGAGAGAGAGTGTGTGTGTGTGTGTTCAACACACACAATCAAAATGTACAATGTGTGTGTGTGTGTGTGTGTGTGTGTGTGTGTGTGTGTGTGTGTGTGAGAGAGAGAGAGAGCATGTGTTCAACACACACAATCACACAGTAATTGTGTAATTCACTGTTTATATATAGAGAGAGAGTGTGTGTGTGTGTGAGAGAGAGCATGTGTTCAACACAGTAGTGATGGGAAGTCCGGTTCTTTTCCGCGAACCGGTTCTTTCGGACAGTTCGTTTCAATGAACCGGTTCAAAAAACCGGTTCACCAGTTCTTTTACGTCATCACGTAATGACGTCAATTCTATCATCCCGGCGGATAAATATACATTCAAATAAAGGCATTTGTAATCATAACTACAGTTAAATAATAGTACTCATCGTCATAATCATCTTGGATAGGTTTCTTACATTTACGTTTTGAAAATGAACCCTGTAGTAGGCCTAAGGCGATACCCAAACGCGGATGTTTTACATGTCTTAAAGTGAATAAACTGGTCTTCATCATTTTTATCTTATTTGTAATTAAATAAACTTACATTTCGCCGAATTCGGCCCCTCATTCAAGTCCTGGTTCACCCGTGCTCATGTATCAGCACAGCACATAGACAGTATAAACACAGTATCAGTTGGCCAAAAGAAAGTTCGGTTCAGAGACGGTGTTATCACGCATGCGCAGTCTCTCCAGCTCATCGGTTCTCTGTATCGAACGTGTCCGAAAGAAACAGTTCTCGGTTCTGTGCTGGTGATCCGAGAACTGCTGCAACAACCAGTTCTTGACTCGAGAACCGTAGCACAGGCCTGTGTGTGAGCTGAGAACTACTGAAACCTACTAGGCTATAGCCTTCAGTCGACAAAACTAAAAAGTCGATGCATGTCTCCAGTATGTTTAATACGTTATGTTTTGATTAACAGACTATAAACATTTACTTTGCACCCTTTAAAACCTAGGCAAGAGTTTACGTCAAAAATGTATATCAACTTACTTAGAAATTAAATGATCTGTTCCAGAAAATAATGTTTTAGTATAATAATAAATGTTTAGTTTTACAATCCATTCATTGTGTTTCCAATCTTTAAAATAATACAGTGAAAATGCAGTAGTCTATGTGATAAACATGTTTCTAACATGTTTTATTGTGTTACACTTATTGATGTTTAATAAAATACTTAAGAAACATGCATTTCGTCCCTCTGAAAGAATTGCACGCATGCTCAGCTCATCAGCTCATCGGTTCTCAGTATGTCGAACATGTCCGAAAGAAACTGTTCTCGGTTCTGTACTGGTGGTCCGAGAACCGCTGTACCTGTACGTTCGGTAGTGCGCGCATGGTCAGTATCAGCTGCTCGTGCTCATCACTTCTCTCAGCACA
This sequence comes from Leuciscus leuciscus, assembly GCF_965113295.1. NCBI lineage: Eukaryota > Metazoa > Chordata > Actinopteri > Cypriniformes > Leuciscidae > Leuciscus > Leuciscus leuciscus. Next base: position 50,045,766 of record NC_138728.1, read on the forward strand.
ACATGTCTCAGTTCACTGTTGGATTTACTGGAGTAACATATATGCCTACTCCGGGATATTGGTTTATTTTGAGTCGAAGGGACTGTCAGGACTCAGGCATGTCCGAAAGTGAGTAACTTTAGTAACTTGTGGATCAGTGCTGACGCAAGACGCGAACTGTTTCGAACGATTCAGTCCGATTTAGTGTACTGGATCGACCAGCTCACTAAAAAGAACCGGTTCAAAAGAACGATTCGTTCACGAACCGGACATCCACTACAACACACACAATCAAGACGTACAATGTGTGTGTGTGTGTGGTTGTGTGTGTGTGTGTGTGTGTGTGTGTGTGTGTGTGTGTGTGTGTGTGTGTGTGTGTGTGTGTGTGTGTGAGCGCGCGAGAGAGAGAGAGCATGTGTTCAACACACACAATCACACAGTAATCCTGTTCACTGTTTATATAGAGAGAGAGTGTGTGTGTGTGTGTGTGTGTGTGTGGTGTGTGTGTGGTGTGTGTGTGTGATTGAATGTGACTGTGTGTGTGTGTGTGTGTGTGTGTGTGTGTGTGTGTGTGAGAGAGAGAGAGAGAGAGAGAGAGGAGAGAGAGAGAGAGAGAGAGAGAGAGAGAGAGAGAGAGAGAGAGAGAGAGAGAGAGAGAGAGAGAGAGAGAGAGAGAGAGAGAGAGAGAGAGAGAGAGAGAGAGAGAGAGAGAGAGAGAGAGAGAGAGAGAGAGAGAGAGAGAGAGAGAGAGAGAGAGAGAGAGAGAGAGAGAGAGAGAGAGAGAGAGAGAGAGAGAGAGAGAGAGCGAGAGCATGTTTCAACACACACAATCACACAGTAATCCTGTTTATATATAGAGAGAATGTGTGTGTGTGTGTGTGTGTGTGTGTGTGTGTGTGTGTAGACGTACATTTTCGTGGTCCTGCTGTAATCCTGATCTCTCCTCCATGATCCACACTACAAAACACACAGTGACAGGATTGATTTCTTTGCTTTTGGATGATAGAATGATACACTGTCATTCCTGCGACTATCATAGTATAGTCATGGTGCGTTCAAGTCATCTCATAAAGATCGTATTTAAAAGTTGAACACACATGAACGCCACCACAATATCGTAAATACGAGTGGGAAGCTCTGGATTTTCTTTAAGCCCTGATATTTACGAGTTGTGGTTGTGTCAGTGAGAAACATGGCGGAATACCACAATACTTAGCAGTGATATTGTCAGGCTTTTCTATTTACAGCGAAGTAAGCTAATTGCCTGCACAGAATATGATGGCATTATAATATAAAGGGTATATGTAACAATAAAGTTTGCAGTGGCTTCATAAATTATAATTAAAAACATAAAAAAACTAGAAATAGAGTTTTAAGAAGCTTGCTGTATTTGCTGTATTTTTGTGTAATTAATTAGAGAAAGTACACTGCCATCTTACTCCGAGGAAAGTGACTTGAACGCGGTGCCGTCGTAAACATGAACTTCCCACAACTTATTTTAAACAATGGAGATTTAGTTCACATTTACTTTCTGATAACAACTTCAAATATTTCCTCACATCTCATTTAAATATATATTTTGAAATAAATGACAATATTTCTATTAGCAGCATCACACTGTGGGAGGCATTCAAAGCTTATATCCATGGACAAATAACTGCATGTGTGTCAGTCGAGGAGATCTGAGAATGTCAGGATGGCAGAAATATCTGACCAACTTTCTAAACTGCACCTCCAATATTCTCTGACCCCTTCACCCACAATTTATTAAAAAAAAACCTCTCCAATTTCATTCAAAGTATAGCTTACTTCTAACTCACAAAGTTGAAAAGCAATTGTTGAGTGTTAGGCAGCATTTTTTTTTTGGTGAAAAAGCTGGCAAATCACTTGCTTTTTCAATCTCGAACTGTCTGTGCATCTAGACTGGTCCCTAAAATTAAATCTTCTAACGGTGAAAGTTCCGACCCGGAGGAAATTAATTTCAAAATACTATTCTAATCATTATTCCTCAGAATGTAACTCAAAATTGTGGAATGGCACAAACATTTTGATCAACTAATATTCCCCTGCGTTAACGATGGCTCCACAAATGATTTGGACAGGTCTGTGTCTATCACAGAAGTACAAGAGGCAATTCATTCACTTCAGAATGGCAAATCTCCTGGCCCTGATGACTTTACCATCATATTTTATACGTGAATAATAAAGTGAATAATTTATTTTTGTAAAAAAATCATGGAAATGTTTTTTTGTTATATTTTTTGTAAATGTTTTTTTTGTAAATTGCACACCTTATAATGTTCGTCAGCCAATCAGAATGAATGTAAATGTAGTAATGTGAGTAATAAGTGAAGATTGAAATGCTGTTTTTGGAGTTGTTTAATCAACTCTTCATGCTCTACATACTTGAGTTTATCCAGTCTGTAGGTTGGGTCCTCCAGTTTATCAGTGAGCAGCTTGATTCCTGAATCTCTTGGGTGATTGTAGCTCAGATCCAGCTCTCTCAGGTGTGAGGGGTTTGAACTCAGAGCTGAAGACACATAACCACAGCCTTCCTCTGTCACCATACAGCCAGACAATCTACAAAGACATACAGCAACAGTCCACATGACATTAGTTTGGCAATCAGACGTTACTATCACACACTGATCTTGGCTACGTTTGAATCTAAGAATAAATATATATATATTTGTTTTTTCAAAATTACTTTATTTTGAATTGAAAATATATAATTTACATTTAGACGAAACATTAACAGTCAAATACAAATAACAGTGAATGTGTGCATATTTCAAAATAAATTATTATTTGCAAGTATTTCAAATGCATTAATTTACAATGAATTATAGTTGCTACTTGCTAATAAATTCTTAATTTCCCTTAAATTTCTTCAAAAATATTATTTTTTTTTTAATCTGTTTATTGAACTTTTACAATAATACCAGGATACATATACAGGAGAATAGTGAATATATGAAATATATGAAGCTCATAACATCTCTCAGCCAGTCATCAAAAGATGGAGGGAGATTTTGTTTCCATAGCAGAACAATGCGCTGTCTAGCTAATAATCTTGAGAAGGCAAAAGCCTTTGCAGCATTTCCAGACAAGCCAGTGACATTTGGAGAAAGTCCAAAAGTCCTTTGTCACTAATATGATAGCCAAAAAGAAGTTAAGGATGGACATAACCAAAACATATGTAATAAATCAGCAGGGTCCTGATGGCAACGATCACAGAGATTACTTATTACTTAATTACTTATTACTAATCTCCTAATTAAATATTACTTGTGGACCTGATGGTATCAGCTGCAGGACACTAAAGGTGTGTGCTGATCAGTAGGCACAGCCCTTTCATACAGATGTGGCCTTTAAAAATGCGCGTCTCAGAGAGAAGAATGCCACGAGCACTTCCGAAATTCTGCGGGATTCTGCAGAAGGGGGATTAGGTGTTGGACGCAGGAAATACTAAAACCTGTAGATGGCAGTCGTGTTTCATGTGGCCATACTGACGACAATAGTATGTGTGCTCGACTTCATGCTGAGCATACTGTATGATATTGAAGTAACATGACAGGGATTCTCGGTGCTTTGGCAGTACTTTGATGTCATACACATGCACGCTTTTTGGCAAACGTTTGGTTGGCAAGGTTTTCTTTTGCCAGTTACATAAACAGTCACATATTCTTCATAAAAATCCGACTCATAAAAATCCGACTCAAACGCGCATCATTTTTTTTCTATGTACTTACAGTAGAAGAGACGTGATGTATGATAACTGAGTCTTATAACACAATAATTCGCGAAGACCTTTGAAGAGACCGAGAGCATTTGAGCATTATCATTAACTAGTTTATCTAATTTTACATTTAGTTCCTTTTTGCATCGGAACGTTTTAAATAGCTTTAACATGGTTGTAATGCGCGTTTCTGCATTACTGTACAGTACTTTTTATATTATCATGTTTCCCTTTATCGATTTCGGTGGAGATCTCGTCATGGGTCATTGTGTACCCACCACTTTTAACTTCTGTCCATAATAATTTGACTTTTGGTTCGATTTTTTTTAAACCGTTTTCAGTGGTTGAGGAACAATATGAGAGAGAAATTTGGTAATCATTGTCTGATCCAACAAAAAAACATTATAATATTCATTTTATTTTATTTTTCGTGTTCGCATTTATGAGGGAAAAAACAACGTGTCAGTTCTCTGTTACGGACGAGCGCCCTGAAAGCGCCACTAAAAGACTGCTTTAAAACTATCACAGAGACCTCAAACAGAACAGCTGCCTTTCTTTAAATTGAATTTCGTTTTGTATTAATTATATCTTAATTTTAATCAATGTTTCATGAACCAATTGCCTTGATTTACAGTGAACTGGAGTTCGTCTCATAAATGAACCGAAACTCAGCGTATAATGCACATTCACATTCACGGCGTATTTAGACACATTTAGACGCATTCATAATCATTACTTTTACCGGTTCTTTGTGGCAAGCTTTATGCGTGCGGTCGTGCGCTTGAGTGCGGCTATATTACGTAAACGCTCATTATCCTGTAGGCTAAAGTAGTAATTAAATGAATATAAAGGGGAGATTTGTCCATGAATGACTTAAATGAACAACTAAAACTTTTAGTTGGAAGCAGCCCTTACTCCACATATTTTCGAACCAGGCAACAGGACATCTGGGTTGAGCGAGCGACCCTGCGGAATATTCAGAAATGCGCTCTCCACTCACGAGCTCTGATCGGAACAAACCCGAACCACACTGTCTGCTGAACTTGCGCAGAAACATCAAAATATAATATTTTCTAAAGAAGAATTTTAAAACTTTATTGGTGGTAGTTGAGAAGAATTCCTCTTTCCATATCTAAATCAGTTTGAGCGCAATATAAATTTAGGCTATCATATTGTTATTCTTATTATATAAGAATACGTATTTTTTTACAACATTTTTAACATAGAGAATATAAGTTTAGCGTGTTGTGTGTATTTCCTAATTATAAGCTTTTGGTGAAATTGCAACAAAACTAAAAGTGCATAAAACATAAAAAACATCATTACTTTTTTAATTCTTATTCACTCTTTGTTTTAGCGATGTTTATAAATATACTATTTTTTTGCATTTTGTTGACAAACTGTCCTACACTGAAAAGAAACCAATGTAATCTTCCTGATTTAATCACGTAAAACACAAGCACCACTCTTCTGAATGATGGTAACAAACCTCCAAGAGTTTGTAAACCATTTATTTGTAAAACATATTTAATGCTAACTTTACTTACAAATAAAATAAAATAAACTTTTTTTTACAGTGTATAAATAAAACGACATGAAGGAAGTTAGCTCCAAAATGTAATTAATTGCAGTCTTTGTTTTAGCTGCTTGTTTTAGTTGCTACCAATTGACACAGAGTAAAAAAATTACAAACCCCCCACCCCCCAGGTCTGCTAATTCTTTGCCAACCCCCAATGCTAATCGATCTCCTCTCAGGGAATCAAAAGAAAACCGTTTTTTCCAGTTTTCACCAGCGTGTGGGCGGGGTTTTAATCCCTTGCAGTTCCTTTGTTTAAATGCTATTTAAGCTAATCTACTATACATACGATTTAAGTTATTTTAAATTAATGTTTATAACTTATAAAAATAAGTTGATATCGTGTAACTTAATTTGACATATGTTGATATAACCAACTGACATTGTAGGCTAGTAGATTAGATTGCATGCAGGAAGAGGCTTATGCTTTGTATTAAGTACACTGCAAAAAATGCTGTTCTTACTTAGTATTTTTGTGTTGTTTCCAGTCCAAAAATCTAAAAATTCTTAAATCAAGAAGTATTTACTAGAGAAGTAAAACTACATAAGAAATTATTTTTTGTTTTCAGATAAACAGTAAGTAACTTAAGTAATTTTTGCTTAAAACAAGCTAAATTATCTGCCAGTGCAGTAAGAAAAAAAAACTTAATTCAAAAAAACTTAATAAAAACATAATCTTAAAACAAGATTATTTTCCTTACTGCACTGGCAGATAATTTAGCTTGTTTTAAGCAAAAATCACTTAAGATACTTTCTGTTTATCTGAAAACAAAATAGAATTTCTTATGTAGTTTTACTTCTCTAGTAAATGCTTCTTGATTTAAGAATTTTTAGATTTTTTGACTGGAAACAACACAAAAATACTAAGTAAGAACAGCATTTTTTGCAGTGTAATGAGCATTTAGGCTACTATATAGCCGCACTCAAGCGCACGACCGCACGCATAAAGCTTGCCACAAAGAACCAGTAAAAGTAATAAATGCGTCTAAATGTGTCTAAATACGCTGTGAATGTGAATGTGCATTATACGCTGAGTTTCGGTTCATTTATGAGACGAACTCCAGTTCACTCGCCGGCGCCTCCAATGTCGAGATTGTCTGCTATATTTACTTCTTAAATCAAGGCAATTGGTTCATGAAACATTGATTAAAATTAAGATATAATTAATACAAAACGAAATTCAATTTAAAGAAAGGCAGCTGTTCTGTTTGAGGTCTCTGTGATAGTTTTAAAGCAGTCTTTTAGTGGCGCTTTCAGAGCGCTCGTCCGTAACAGAGAACTGACACGTTGTTTTTTCCCTCATAAATGCGAACACGAAAAATAAAATAAAATGAATATTATAATGGGTCAGACAATGATTACCAAATTTCTCTCTCATATTGCTCCTCATAACCACTGAAAACGGTCAAAAAATCGAAACAAAAGTCAAATTATTATGGACTTTAAGTTAAAAGTGGTGGGTACAAAATGACTCATGACGAAATCTGGTGGGTACACCGCACCGTCCCCACCGAAATCGACGCTTATGCTAGTACAATATCTTTGCTTCTGACAAGTTTCTGTAATAAATCCGTAAATCAATCACAAAACGTGTTGATGTGTTGGCGAATACAATTTTAAATGGTCAATTTAAAAAAAGCAGAAACGTGTATAAAACCCGCTTCAATAGTTAACAATATCTGAACTGTGCTCTTTTGCATACTACTAATTTTCTCATGCACTTTGTCTTGTATTTCTGCAATAGATTAATTGATCTGGCCATAATTGTGACCAGACTAACGTAATTTCTCTGTCATTTCTCTGTCTTTTTATCTCTTTAAAATATTGCTACTTTTAGAAAAAAATGACATAATTATGAATCAATTTATTATGAACAAACAATGAAACTGTGTCAAAATTCGACAACACAAAGAATTATCAAAAGGCGATGTAACGCACATCTCAGGTTAAATTAATTATATAAAAAACAGGGAACATTTTGTAAAAACAAAACTGAACAAAATGCGTAATTAAAATAATTGTAGGCCTATTATGTTTTACCAAATATTTAATACCACTTCCCCATAATTATGTAATTAATTTTTAAAACAACATCTGTCAAACTGTCAATCAGATACCTCTTATCTGGTCATTTTTATTTTATTTTAGAAGTCATGACTGTTGATCACCCTTTATATGGATTTTGTGAATATGAATATTTAAAAGATTTACAAACTGTCGGCAAGACCTCAAGCCAACCCCGGACATTCTGCGACTAACGTGGAAAAATAGACAGTTCAATTAAAATATTAATTAATAATGTAATTGTAATGGCAATCAGATGCGCCCAAAATATAAATGCAACGCGTTGTGCTGCAACATTATCTCACAAGAACAATCACACAATAAATATCTGCAGGAATTAAGAATCTGGGTAGCTAAGTCGCATTATTTAAGCCTTTCATTATGTTAGGATGATTTTGTGTATATATAAAAAAAAAAAAATACTGCTGGGTTTTTACAGGCAGAGTCACGTGTATTATGCTTAAGAACTGGTGGTGGTTGAGGAGAGATCCCCTGATATGATTGTAAAGCGCTTTGGGTGTACAGTAGTACATATGAAAGTGCTATATAAATACCTCATTCATTCATGCTCACACTAAATTCTCTGTTGCACTTAAATGCGCATTGCACGCACAATCATCTTAATAGCCTAGTTGTACAAAAAAAGTTATGCGCTGGCAAGAACGTCACTTTGCTGTTTTAATAAAAGCAATGTTAAATATTCTACATGCACTCATCTCCTGGAAACCACAGCAATGACAAAGCATATATAAAAATTCGTAAACGTTGTCCAATACCCCTTCTCGTCTTAAGAACACTTTGATGAACCTTTTGGATTTACAAATATTTTCAAATGTCTGTATAATGCAGTACTGTAAATATTTGTGTCTATTATTATTTATAATTTATATTTTATTGTGGATGTTTTCTCACAATCATGACATAATGTGAAGTAAAATGAAAAATCTAATGTAAAGTTTTTTATGCGCCACCTGGTGGATATTCTGTGAAGCGAAACACATTGAGGGAATTTGTAAGTAGTGCCCCCCGAAAGCACTTGCAGAATTCTGCGAGACTGTGCGAGACGAATTGCCGAATGCCGCGGGAGCAAACGCGCGTTTTTAAAGGCCACATCTGTAGGTTGTTCCCGCTGTCACTAGACACAGGTGTCGTTCCCGGTTTATGGAAACAATCCCTAATAGTGCCTGTGCCTAAAAACAATAGACCTAAGGAACTCAATGGTCTGCACCCTGTTGCCCTTACCTCTGCACTTATGAAATGTTTTGAAAAAATCATTTTAAAACAACTTCTCCATGAGGTTTCACCTCCTTTAGACCTGAATCAATTTACCTATCGTGCAGAGAGAGGTGTTGAGGATGCGCTGCTATCCTTGATTAACAGCACTCATGAGCACATTGAGCATGCTGAGAGCCTGGTCAAGATTGTGTTCATTGACTTCAGCAGTGCTTTCAATACGATCCAACCCCACCTGCTGGTGAGAAAATTGGTGCATTTGAGAGTAAATCCCCAATTGATTTTATGGATCTATGACTTCTTGACGGACTGTAGTCATTTAAATCATCGACAAAAATTATAAATATACAGGGGCACCACAAGGGTGCGTTCTGTCGCCAGTCCTATACACATTATACACCAATAACTCTCAAGCTTCTTCTTCAGCCTACACCTATTTTAAATATGCTGACGACACAGCACTGGTTGGTTTTTTAAAGTCTGACATTTCTTCTGTGAGTGGATTTCAGAGGGAATTACAGGGTTTCACTCAGTGGTGTTCTGATCATTTTCTTGAAATCAATGTGAAGAAAACAAAAGAGATGGTCATAGATTTTAGCAAAAACAGAATAATAGTTCCCCCCTCTAAGATCAACTTGGGAGTTGAAATTGATTCTAAACTAACTTTTAATGAATGTGCACTGAACAAAACTAAGAAAATGCATTAGCGGATGTACTTCCTTAGGGAACTATATAATTTTTTTCTATATAACTACATAATAAAAGACAGACACTTTCTTGTAATGTTTTATAAAAGTCTCCTCCAGAGTGTCCTGTCCTTTGGCCTTATCTGTGTGTTTGGCAACATGCATGTTAAGGACCAAAAGAGACTGCAGCGCATGATCAAGATGGCCAGTAAGATCATCGGACTTGACCAGGTATCAGCAGCTCAGCTGTACAATGAGCTTATCTTAAAAAAGACTGACCAAATCCTCAATGACCCCACTCCCCCTCTCCATCATGAATTTATGAGAAGTAATAGGTTAACTGGTAGAATTTTACAACAGAGAATTAGAACAGAAAGGTACAATAAATAATTTGTACCTACGGCGATCAGACTGTATAATGATCAAGCACATCGCAAGCTATCACATTTTTAGCTACCTGATAATATTAGTCATTTTTAACGTTAGATGTTGGATTGTGATTGTCATTTCTGGAGTATTGTTGTCCTTGTATATATTGTCACTGTTAATTTCTGTTATTGTTAATTCTTTTTTTATATATATGTTTACTGGTTTGACTGTGGTGTCTCTGTTTTTAGAGAATATGTTGTGACAATTTCCCCTTGTGGGATAATAAAGTTCACCTTGACCTTGAGTAAAATCTTTCTGCAGTCATTGGAGGAGCGTGGTAAAATTAGCCTTGAAGAGATCTAAGCACTTACATGTAAATATTACTCCTAAATATTTAAAAATATGGGAAGCAACTTTAAACATTGAGGCACTCGTTGGTAAATCAGAAATTGGAAAATTCATTGGATATAACTCACTTTTATTTATATTCAATTTATAACTGGAGAAGAGGCTAAATGTACAAAAGGCTAAGCTTTAATGAAGCTGGTGCCCTCTGCTGGACATTTAATTTGTTGCACTTTAGGATATTATTTCTGAATCACCTGACTATCATTCCTGTAATTTCATTGGTTTAGATCGGGAGAACTGAATGTCAATCAAAATGTGTTCATGCCCAGACATATAATGTTGCTAAATCCTGCAGCAGTTTTGTAGTAATCTCCGTGCTGATCAGGGGCCTCATTTATAAAACTGTGCGTAGGAACCTTACTAAAAGTGTACGTGCGCCCGAAAGCCAAAAATGGCGTACGCAAAAAAATATTCAGACTTATAAAACCGTGCGTACGCCAGAACCTGCGCAGAATTCACTTTATAAATCCCAGTCAGCGGAAGATTGTGCGTACATGCGTCTCCACCCGAAATAACCATATATGGAGCTTACAACGCCTGGTTTTACTATGCAGATCCTCATCTACATATCATTTGCATATGATTATTCATCCACGTGATAACTTAAACGTTATCACGTGGATGAATAATCATATGCAAATGATATAAACGGTACAAGAAACATTACATTAATACAAATCAAGTAGTTGTCTATCCTTGCCTTGTTTTTGAATAGCCTACATAAATCAAATAGTGTAAAATACATTTCAGAGAAAGTTTTTCTCAATCTTTTCCACTTGCCGAATTGTATTTTTAATTGATTTATATTTTTAATGGAAACAGATAGGCCTTGGGCATTATTTGCACGAAACTATTTTCTCAGACAATCTGGTATTATCATGATAAGCAATTATCTCTGTGGTTAAAACATTAAAGCACGCCACAGGAAAAGTGTTCAAAAACAATCGCATCCACAACAAATATTTCTAATGATTGAATTAAAAAAAATGTTGTAACTTCAGTAATGATTTCATGTTTAAGTGTTTAACTCCATTAATTTGAATGGCATATTTAATATAAATGTTTATATCAGAAGTATTTTATTTATTTAAACTGTTATTTGCGTCAGTTTCACTAAACGGCTCAACACGCTCGCTGCCGCGGACATTTAAGAAGGAATGGATATTTGCTTCAAGTGACAGGCTTGGTGATTGAAATTGTATTTGTATAATCTTTCTGTATGTTTAATTTTCTTTAGATTTTCTGTATAAAAATGACCAAAAATACATTTAACTCCAGCTCACCATCGGTGTCGCCAAACTGCTCCATCTCCAAAACGTTCGTACGCATGGGTCAGAGTTTGCGTGCAGGTGCGCAAATTTTCCCGTCAAGTTTTTCTTTATAAATCCCACCTTTTGCGCAGGAACTGGCGTACGCATGTTTTCAGCCCCGTTTTGTGCGTACGCAAGCTTTATAAATGAGGCCCCAGGTCCGATTTCTAGCGGATTTTTGCTCATACTGTGTGCGTACATCTTAAAAGTAAGTAGTTAATTACTCTTTCATGTATATATTGGTAGATTTAGTTGCTGCTACGTTATACTGCACTTCTAAAAGTTTGTTTATACCTTTGAGGTAGTCAATGCACATATAAGCTCGATCGCACATTCATTTCAGCATAAAACACGCTGAATTAGACTTTGAATGTTACTTTTTGAATATTATGTGATGTAATATTATGTGATAGTTTATTTAAAGTTAATGTGTATAAACCTGAGGTAAATGCACAGCTGCTGGACTTGTATAATATGTCCTTATATTTATGCTATTGCATTACTTTTATTTTGTTCAGTACTGTTTCTGCCTCATTGTATACTGTATTTATACTGTTATTATTGCTCATTTATAGAACCACACCCATACTGATGTATGAAGCAAAAGACAACAGTAAAGAACTTTATTGTGGACATGGACCAAGTGATTTATTGTTCTGCCTGAACAATCTGTAGCGGTTGTCACCTACAGTAGTTTAAGTTCCGCACCTTAATAACTTTCATACACTAAAGGAATTAATAATTCTCAAAACTTCGGGAAAAGAAACATCTGGATCTGAGATATAGAGCAACACATCATCGGCGTATAAGGATATTTTGTGAACAGCACCAGCTCTAGTGATGGGATTTATGGCTCTTTGAGGGGATCCGGATCTTGGCGATCCGTTCCTTTCAAAGAGCCGTTCAAAAGAACGGCTCTTTTTAAATATTTAGTCAGTTTTAAGAAGCCAGCTTGGGGGCATCTCAGTTTATCCTGGAAATAATCACTGGGAGGAATGATGAGGTGAGATTTGTAGTCAAATAATTAAAACTCCGATATCACACACCAATATCTGAGTTTGAATTATTCTGAAATATTGATTATTACCTCATTTGTCATGTGTGGACTATTTTCCATAGGGTTGCACAACATCCCTCTGCTTAGACAGTGACATCACTATTTTGGATTTACCTTTAGGCAAGGCAAGGCAAGGCAAGTTTATTTATATAGCACATTTCATACACAATGGCAATTCAAAGTGCTTTACATAGAAGAAATTAAAATAATAAAAAGAAACAAGAATAATTAAAACAGTTTAGAAAAATAAAATGAAATACAGTACAGTACAGTCGGACGAACAGTGGCACAGTGCTCATTCAGTAAATGCATAGCTAAACAGAAGTGTTTTGAGTCTGGATTTGAATGTGACCACTGTAGGAGCACATCTGATCTCTTCTGGAAGCTGGTTCCAGCTGCGGCTGGCATAATAGCTAAAAGCAGACTCACCATGCTTAGAGTGAACCCTTGGTATTTCTAGCTGATATGATCCTAATGATCTGAGTGATCTGTTGGGTTTATATTCAGTGAGCATATCTGCAATATATTGAGGTCCTAGGCCATTGAATGATTTATATACCAGTAATAATACTTTAAAATCAATCCTAAATTTAACTGGGAGCCAGTGTAAAGACCTGAGGACTGGCATATGATGTTCATATTTTCTGGTTCTGCTCAGAATCCTGGCAGCAGCGTTCTGTATGAGCTGCAACTGTCTTATGGTCTTTTTGGGAAGGCCAGTGAGGAGTCCATTACAATAATCCACCCTGCTGGTGATGAAAGCATGCACAAGTTTCTCTAAGTCTTGTCTGGAAACAAAGCATCTAATTCTTGCAATATTTTTCAGATGATAGTATGCTGATTTAGTTATTGCTTTGACATGACTACTGAAACTAAGGTCTGACTCTAGTGTCACACCAAGATTCCTGACTTGATTTTTAGTTGTTTGACCCCTAGAGAGAAGGTATGCGTTCACCTTGAGAATCTCATCTTTGTTTCCAAACGCAATAACTTCAGTTTTGTCTTTGTTTAATTGAAGAAAGTTTTGACACATCCAACTGTTGACCTCATCAATGCATTGGCACAGGGAGTCAATGGGGCTGTAATCGTTAGGCGATAGGGCTAAGTACAGCTGTGTGTTGTCTGCATAGCTGTGGTAAGCAATTTGGTTGTTTCTCATTATTTGGCTCATTGGGAGCATATACAGGTTGAACAGGAGTGGCGCAAGAATTGAGCCTTGAGGGACTCCGCATGACATGGATGTCCACTCAGACTTGTGGTCTCCTATACTCACATAATAACCTCTCCCATCTAAGTATGACCTGAACCATTTTAGGACTATCCCAGAAAGCCCCACCCAGTTTTCCAGCCTGTCAAGAAGTATGTTATGATCGACAGTGTCAAATGCAGCACTGATGTCGAGTAGTACCAGCACTGATAATTTTCCTGAATCAGTATTTAAGCGAATATCGTTTATTATCTTTATGAGCGCTGTCTCTGTGCTGTGATGCGGTCGGAAACCAGATTGAAAATTATCAAAGTATCCATTCGAGCTTAAGAATTTGTTCAGCTGATTGAAGATAACTTTTTCAATGATCTTGCCTATGAAAGGAAGATTTGAGATCGGTCTATAGTTGCTCAATATGGTCTTATCCAGATTGTTCTTTTTCAGGAGGGGCTTGACAACTGCAGTTTTCAGGGAGTTTGGAAAACTCCCAGAGAGAAGTGAGGCATTTACCACTTCTAGAAGATCTGCTTCTAAACTGTTTAACACACTTTTGAAAAAAGATGTGGGAAGTGTGTCAAGAGTGCATGTTGATGTTTTAAGGTGCTGTACGGTTTCTACCAAAATTTTGCCATCAATTTTTTTGAAATCAGACAAAGTTACTACTTTTTCAGGTGGTCTGATCTGTCTGACCCCAGCACAACTCAAGGATGTGCTGATCACCTTTCTGATATTATTGATTTTGTCAGAGAAGAAAGAAGCTTTAGTACAAAGTGTGTGTATGTGTAAAGCTACGTTGACTTATGTTATTCATACAATACCTACTCACAAATAAACATCAAAAACAAAGCCGGCTGCAATGAATTTCTGTGCAAAACAGTTTTTACTACAAACACTTCCACACAAGAACATTGTTATCACACAAGAACATTTTGATAGAAAACAAAAAATATTTAAAGTTTTAAATATATACTGTAGATAAAATTAGAATAAATAAACTGGAAATGTCTACATACAGTCCACTATTACTACTATTACTGCTGTAAACTTTGCAAATAGGACATCAGCCCCTTCAAGTCTTAAATGAACAATAACAAAGTGGGCTGCAATGAATGTCTGTGCAAAACAGCTTTTAGTGAAACATTTCTATACAAGAACAGTATCACAAAAGAACATTTTGATAGCAAGGATGCGTGCACAACTATCATCATGCTGTTAGGCAGTAGCACCCCTGCGCTGGGTGCGCCCCTCCCCCTATAACTGTTCTGTCTTGCGGAGGAGCTAATTTGTGTGCATCTGTGTGAAACACGCATAGGAAAAAAAGAACGACAGAAAGAACGGCTCCCCTCCAGACGCGACTCGGCTCCCATCGTTCATGTTTATGAGCCGTTCAAAAGAATCGGTTCGTTCGCGAATGTCACAACTCTAACCAGCTCTCCTAATTCCCTGTATGGCCTGCTCACTACGAATGGCAATTGCCAAGGGTTCAATTACCAATGCAAAAAGCAAAGGTGCAAGTGAGTAGCCTTGTCTAGTGCCACGTTTCAAGAGGAAAATAGAGGCCGATACTCCATTGATCCGGACTGACCATATTGGGGAGGAATATAAAAGTTTTATCCAGGATATGAACGTGTTGCCAAAACCGACTTTCTGTAGCACACAGAAAAGGTAATCCCATTCCACCCGATCAAAGGCTTTCTCTGCGTCAAGCAGCAGAAGAGCCTCTAATGGGTGAGAATTAGAGGAATAAATTATATTCAATGCCCTTCTTATATTAGGAGACCGTAGTCTGTTTTGAATAAAACCAGTTTGGTAGTTGTGTATGATTGCCAGTAAAATCAACTCAAGACGCTTTGCAAGCATTTTAGCCAGTATCTTTACATCTATGTTCAAAAGACTGATTGGCCTGTACGAACCACATTCGTGAGGGTCTTTGTCTTTTTTCAAAATCAGAGAAATACAAGAAAGACGAAGGGTTGGAGGCAGGCAGCCATTATTAATGGAGTCTAATAACATGTTTAGGAGCGGCGTTTTAAGTGTTTGAGAAAACATCTTTCTGCAGAGGGAACCCATCGGGCCCAGGGGTCTTGCCATTCTGCATACTTTGGATTGCTAGCACTATCTCCTCTGTGGAAAACGGTAATTCTAGCTCTTCTCTCATTGCGTCCGTTATTGTAGGTATGGGCAGAAAACCTCAGGGAGCTTATTACAATAAAACACAAATGACAGACCTTTGTTTACTTAACAGGATCGAATGATGTATAACACTTATATGTAAGATCAAAATCAACAGAGTATTTTGAGTCTCTTTTGCACTGATAAGAAAAAAAGCGAGCTGGTATCCCCAGCGATACTTTATGCTTCTTAATTTTTTTAGAAGATTTATGTACATTTCTCATTACAAAATTTGGATTAGAATTGTTACATTTTGAGATCCATGTTACAGTATGAGTGGCCCAAACTCACTTGCAGGGGTTCATGTGGAGTAGCATTTACTGAAGTGTACTCAAACTCAGTTCCTCGAGAACCAACACCCTGCAGAGTTTAGCTCCACCTGAATTAAACACATCTGATCCAGCTAATCAAAGTCATCAGGATTGCTAAAAACTTCCAGACAGGTGTTTTGGAGCTGGTTGGATTTAACCCTCTGGGGTCTGGGGTGTTTTTGGGGTCCTTGAGATGTTCTGACATGCCCTGACATTTGTGCTTTTTTCAGTTGCTTATAAACATATTAATGGCAAAGGTGTATGTACCACATGTATGAGCCACATGTATGTACATGTTTTCATTTTTGAGAGAATAATGTTTATGCATGGTTATCGAAAAAACTAAAAATTAAAGTTTCTGAAATAAGGCCACAAAACACATACTAAATATGTGGCAATAAGACTTTTGACTAATGGATGTCGTCGCCTAGAGTTTTTTCTTCAAAATGATGTGAAAATCATCCTGCCTAATCATTCACATAAAACGATACATTGATTTAAGTTTTGTGAAACACATTTAGTTTGGAAAGCCAATATGCGGATGGGGCGTAAACGATCATGCATATTTAGTGGTTCACACCTGATGAGACAATGTCCCTGCATACTTAATGAGCCATTCATTCAGGTGTGTCACCTATAGCTAACTTAAATATACAAGCTTCATAAAAATGATCATTCTAGAAGAAAATTTCAGATGGCATTTAGAGGCTTTTGCATCTGAACTCTTCATATACACACACACACACACACACACACACACATATATATATATATATATATATATACATATACACACACACATATATATATGCATACACATACATACTTTATAATCTATTCAAAACTAGTCAACGTCTTTCAAAACTAAAGTATACATTTTATCATACGTATTTCAAAGTAAAGGATTCATTAGTTAGTTGATTACTTTATTTTTGACAAAACACATACAGTATATATTCCTCATCTCAGTATAGCAATAGAGTTTGCTAAAAGCTGTTCATTCAATACAGCAGTATTTGAAAATCGATAATATTTTGTAAAATTATATTTAAATTTGCATTTATGTCAAAACCTAGACACTTTTAAACATCAAAAGGACATTTATTAATATGTATTCGTGTCAAAATGACATATAAACAGATTTTCCTATTCAATTTTGCATGGAAACGCTTCCAAGACGCTTGCGTGTCGCGTGAAAAATAGGCTTCGGTTCTATTTCTAGCATGCACGTGTTTTCCACGCGGCTCGTGCCGCACCTGAGACGCGCGTCTCACACAGGCAGTGTGCAAACTCTAAACTGTTAACATGGGAGCCGAAATAAAAACGGACACGCCACGCAGCTGAGACGCTTACGCCACGCATCCAGTGTGTCACCGGCCTTATCCAGCGGATGTGGGCGTTTCACAGGTTTGTATGGATCGCCTCACATTTGCGTTTGTATAGCGCGGTCTCCGTGGGCGGAGTCACATTAAAACTTAATTAGCTGAGATGAGAATGACTGACATCTCTCTCTTTACATACATATTATATAAACTGTGAATATTTGTTTTTTATATAAATTACTTCATTTAAAAGAAGAGAATTCAAGCTTCATGCCTGTGTGTCTGTATGCCTGTTTGACTGAGTATTCGCTGAGTTACAGTTCATTTTCGGACGCGTTTCAGAATTGACTTCACTGACGGAGAGTAGGCAGAACTCGCATCATGTTTATTTTTCTTTATTTGGCGAAAAGCACAACACTTTGTTTTTATTATGAGCATACACAAAAAAATACACACTAAACAGGATCGATTGATGTATAACACAAGCATATAAGATAAAAAATAATATTTTTTTTTTTTATTTTTTTTGCACTCATAAGGAAAAAAACGAGCCTATCGCGCCGGCGCGATAGCCGACCCCAGGGGGTTAAACTCTGCAGGACAGTGACCCTCCAGGAGCTCAGTTTGAGACCACTGATTTACTGTGAAATGAGACGCTCTAACACACTGAAAACACAGGATCATGAGTTACATGTGTCTAAATTAATACCGTGCCATGCTTCACTCTGAAACACAGAGCATGTCAGTGTTAGGTTTATTGACTAGTTTTGGCCACTAGAGGCCCTCATTGTGTTTCATTTCAGTTTCCCACCATCGTATCATGTGTTATTGTTCTCACCTGTGCCTCATTTCCTGTGAGTGTATTTAAGTAGCTCTGTACCTCTGTTTTTTGCTTAGTGTTTGATATGTTGAGACCAACCTCTCCAGTCTTTGGTAAATGCCTCCTGTGATTTTATTTGGATTTATTTGCTCTATGTGATTTTCTGACATTTGCTTTTGTTGTTCTTATATTTTCTCTTTGACATTTTTAGTAGTGATGGTGAAATTAAGCTTTGTGAAGCACAGGGGCTTTCCCCCTCGACTGTATCGTAAAATGGTTCATTACTCGAAGCTTTTCAACACATTGCACACTAATGACATCTTGTGGTCAAAAGGTGGAAAAGCTGCCTTTCTGTCCCAGAAGACCGTTTTGCATTTTTATTTAAATTTTTTTTATTTAATAAATCACTTTGTGCTCTGTAAACCACAAAGCAATACAATTAATCCTCATAATTAATGTGTTAGTGTTGATGTATTTCTTATACAATGTATGAACAAACAACTGTATGAATTCATTTATGATTGAATTGAAAAAATAATATTAATAAATAGGACTAATTCACTTGTACAGAAACAATTCTTATGAATCTGCTTTGATCTACAAATGCAGCCTTATTCACATAAACTTTAGCCTCAGTCCTAATCCTACGAGTTCATAGGCAAGGCTCATATATAATCAAAATAAAAGAAAATTGTTGTGGAATGGTGAAGTGCTTGTGAACTGGGCAGTGAAAGTGCTTGTGAACTGGGGAGCTGACATTTTATTTTGTGGGTAATTTAATAAATTAAAGTTTTTTATTAAGGAACACGATTTGTTCAACAGTTTGAGGGCTAAGTCTATTTCTTTTTTTATTTACTACTACTGAAGGGCATGACACTCGAAACCTGCTCAAGGGGTTCGCGTTATAATTTAATCTGAATATGAAGCAGTCACGTGACTGTGTGTAAACGAAGCTTCGGACGTCACAGATCACGTGGTTATGTAAAAACAAATCAAACTCTGATACACTGCTTCAATGTGTGATTTTTTTTTTTTGATACAAGCTTTGAAGCCTCGGTGCTGAACGTCACATCACTAATTTTTTTATGTTTTTAATTGACCTTTTTGGGAAACACTTGGCTTTTTGTATTGACCCCTTGGAACAACTGGAGTTACAGATTTGCAATAACTTTATCATTAGCATTCTACATTCAGCCCCTCACAGCCTAGCTCTAACCTTGGTCTTTACAGTCAGAATGTATATTTATATGAATACATTACAACCTTCACAATTTGATATTCATACTAAGCCATATCCTGTTCTCTTAAAAATGCATTGTTAGTGTTAATAAAAAAAAAAAAATCCAGGCCAACTGATAAGTAACTCTGTTTCAGTTAATCGCCATTTGGTGTGTGGTGTTAATTTTGAACCCTGGCTGATGCTGGGTACACACCAAAAGATAATTGGGCTGATTTTGGGCCGTTTTCCCCTCTTCCGACAATCCTAGCTATGTCCTGATTATCTTGATGGTTCTACAGATTATTTTATCAGATTTTCCCTTGGTGTGAGGTGTGTTAAGAGTGTCCGAACCTGCTCGGAAGAACGTCGGAGCCGCCCCGATCGTGAATCGTGAATATTCAACATGTTTAATATTTACGATCAGAAATCCTGATATGTGAGGCGAACAGAGGTGGGTAGTAACGAAGTACATTTACTTCGTTACATTTACTTGAGTATTTTTTTGGAAAAATTGTACTTTTAAGAGTAGATTTGAATGTGGGTACTTATTACTTTTACTCGAGTACATTTCTAATGAAAAAACTGTACTTTTACTTCGTTACGTTGGGCGACGTCCTTCTCGTTACTTTATTTTGATGCAATGTGTTGTTAAATGCGTAGTTTATTCCTAGCGCGATGTATCTTTTTTTCTGGGCTTGAGCGATGCTCAATTCACAAATGAATCACTCTTTTGAGTCGATTCTGTTCAAAGACTTCATCAAACAAGTTGCCAGATCTGTCTAAATCGGTTCGCGAATCAGTTTGAATGATTCAGTTCCTGATTCTGTTCAGTTCCTGCACGCACTGAATCGTCTGAAGTGATTGCAATTCACACTCGACTCGGAGTCGTAACAGGAAGATTTAAGGACATCAAGAGTGTTGGATGAAGTGGCCGTGGACCTACAGTACAGTCAAGTGAGAGCAAATCTTCAAATGCATCATATATTTGCCAGCGATGAAGATCTTTATTAGTTGAACATCTTCGTAAGCTGTCTGTGAATGAATGATTCCACAGGACGATACATTCGATTTCATTTAACTCAGGTAATACATTTTACAACCAAACAGATTATTATGCCATGATAGCACTACTAGAAAGGATGACATTACCCGTTTTTTGGACATAATACATTCATTTCTACATTAAATAAGCTACCATTGTTCACAGTTTATGAACACCCGCCATCCCGCGGTAGTGTGTGTGTATTGTTGCGCAGTGGCGTACGAACTCGACTTGAAAACGAATGCCTTTGCCTGCCGTACACACAGTTAACCAGTTTAAACATGCTTGCAGAAATATACATTTGATTATATTTTGGAGAACAGACAGAAAAAGATCCGTCGATGTACTTGTGTTTGTTTTTTTGTGTTCAGATGTTCAGTAGCAGTCATGAGCGCGAGCACATGTGAAGAGTTTTAACTCTTTCTTCTCTGTGTCAATTACATGCCTTTGAATGCAACACTCTGCAGATTCACTTTATTTCGACATTGTCTAATAATCCAAATGTAGTTGTATAAGTTACTATTATACAAACCAAAGGACAGGCAATGATTTTCGGGCTACAGATGGCAGAAATAATGTTTTTTGTTGCAAAGAGAGCCAATCTACTTATGAAAATAATAGTCATTTAAATAAAAAAAATCTAAATAATATTATTTTATATATATATATATATATATATATATATATGACGACTTCAGATGCAAAAGCCTCTAAGTACCATCTGAAATTTTCTTCTAAAAGAGCATTTTTATCAAGTTTGTATGTTTATGTTCAGTTATTTCACTTAAATGGCAATGAAAAGTACCTATTAATTGTCATTAAAGTGAAATTACTGAACTTAAATATACAAGCTTGATAAAAATGCTTGTTTTAGAAGAAAGTTTCAGATGGCACTCAGAGGCTTTTGCATCTAAAGTCTTCATATATATATACTGTATGTATATATATAAATGAAATATATATATATATAAAATAGAGGCCTGCCCTATATGATCCGAAGTAAGTTACTCGCTACTTGAGTAGTTTTTTCATTGGATACTTTTTTACTCTTACTCAAGTAACTATTAAGATTATTACTTTTACTTTTACTTTGAGTAAATATTTCTATAAGTACTTATACTTTTACTTGAGTACAGTTTTTGGGTACTCTACCCACCTCTGGAGGGGAACCCCGAGGACAAACGTACACTCTGGAGGTTATCACGTGAAACGAAACAATATCCAATCAGAAAGCGAGATGATGGAAGACAGAAGCATAACAAATGCAGTCATGGCGCAGCACAAAGTGAAATTGATGTGGACAGCACTGCCCTACAAAGGCAAAATACCTTAAGTCGCTAGAGTGTGGAACTGAGAAAAATGACTTTAAAGATTTTTAGTTGTCCCGACAAATTAATTATAGGTAGGACACTGGAAATCTGGCAAATAGATGTTTTAGTAATGGAAATTATATACATAAAAAAATCTTGAGCTCAGACTTGACTTTTGACCACATTACTTTGACCACAATTTACTGTACTCTGCCTTTGTATTGTCAGCAAAAAGTGAGAAGTCATGCCAAGGCAAAAGGCAGTAACTTCCACATTATCAATATTTGGTTGCTGATCACCATTAACAAAATCATTATAGTAACACCTGTATAAAATCTAGTGATCATGGCATTTATTTTGTATGATTTACAATTATTTATAGCCATACTTATTACTATCCTGTGCTTTGGTTGTATTCTGATGGCATTAATACATTTGACATGCCAAAATACCTCCATAGATATATTAGTCCAGCGTTGGCTCGACCGTGAGGCGGGGCTTTAGTTCTTGGTTGTATTCATCTGATACGGCAATGTGTAACGTTTTTCTGTCAACTCTGCATAATCCTTCACGATCGATATCGCACGTTTGTCGATGATGCGGGTTCAGACCATACTAAATGCTCTGACCGCAATTGTGCAGGACAAAGCTCTGAGGACATCAGAAGTTAGAGGGACTGGTGGCAGCTGTACAAAGTACACAGGCTACAACGTAATTTTAATGGACATTAAAACAAAGGCAGATAATCATACAATCTGGTAGGTAGCATTATTTGATAGAACACCGGCACAGTAACTTCATATTGACACGCGGCTAAACAAAGGCAGAGTACCGTAACTCAGTTTGAGCGTTCCAAAACAAAGCCAAAGAGCGGTAACTGATGTTATGGTGTTCTGCCTTTGTTTCTCATGGGCTTTTGGAAGTTACTGTTAAGACAAATCATTATTTTCTCGAAAAAACAATGGAATTGATTCAAGATACTTATCCACATGATAAAGGAGGTCTTGAATGTGCCAAAAATATAAATAACCCCTTTTCGACCAAAAACGAAGTTACGGTCTTTTGCCTTTGCACGGCAGAGCAGAGATGGAGGGATGGAAAAAAACCTTTTCTTTTTTTTCCTGTGCATTTTCTGTGAAAATCATTCCAGACACTATCATCGCAATTTCTTCCTGCATTATTCTGAAGTCTTGCGAGATTTTGCGAGATTTCCTGTGTTCACAGTAGAGACTCTGGTTGAAAATCTGTTTGTGTGTGGTGTGCTGTCTTTGTCACATCATGGCACACCACACACTATAGGAGCAAAACGGTTCAATCTAGGATTTTTTCTCCTCATGTTTGTGGTCTATTACATTTTGAAAATCTTATAAGTTGTAAAAAATATTTTGGTGTGTACCCACTGTGTCCTGTGCACAGCCACTAGATGGCGCTGCTAGCTTGTTCAGTGGTGTCGGAAGCAAATCATGCATGAAATAGAAGCATTTTACACTTTTAGTAACTTTTGAAAATACAATCTTCATACAGTCCATTCCCTTCCCCTCACCCCAAACAATATTTTTCTTAGACTTACACAGTACATGTGGGTCATACGTCTGTATAAATATGGAAAAATATCACATTCCTGCAAATGTTTTGTATCTTGCCGCTAAGCGGCCGCTTACCTTGCTTATTGGTTAAGTCAGCCTCTGATTATAGCATTGTTTTTTTTTGTTTTTTTAAACCATTCACCTCAGTATCTCCAGCTGACAGTTTGGACTCTTCAGTCTATCAGAAAGAAGCTTCACTCCAGAATCCTGCAGGTCATTGTTACTCAGGTCCAGCTCTCTCAGAAAGGAGTTTGAGGATTGTAGAGCTGATGATAAACTCTCACAGGACTGAGCTGTGAGATTACAGCTGTGTAGCCTGTGTAGAGAACAAAACAAAGAGCAGTTGTAATGCGTATTAGCGTTTATAAGCTTAAAAAAACCTTTAACTGTAGAGAATTAAGCAAAGCTAAAACAATTATCTCTTCATAAAACATCAAACCAGCATTTGTTTTCACACACATTACTTTTATTTATTTTTCTGAACTGTCTAGGCCAGCAAGTCACCCATTTAAAATGAAGGCAATTACAAAAGACTAACCGTGTTTATAAATGAATGTAAAGGAGACTCTTACAGTGCTCTTCTGGTGTTTTTGATCACCGGCAGAAATCTCATCAGTGCTTCATCAGATCTTCTGTATTTCTGCAGTTCAAACATCTTTTGAGTCTCTTCTGACATCAGGAGCACAAACACCAGACCAGACCATTGAGCAGAGGACAGATTCTGTGCTGAGAGATTTCCTGAGCTCAGAGTCTTCTGGATTTCCTCCACAAAGTCATCTTTTAGTTCACTCAGACAGTGGAAGAGATTGATGGTCTTCTCTACTGATTCCTCCTTCTCTATTTTCTTTTTGATATAGTTAACAGTGTTTTTCATGTCCCCTGTTTTCTGTTCCAGTCCTGGCAGTAGTCCCTTCAGGTCACTCTGATTGGACTCCAGACCCAGGAGGAACCGGAGGAAAAGGTCCAGGTACCCGTTCTCACTCTGTAAAGCCTTCCTGACTGCAGCCTTATGAAGCTGAAACAGTGGCTTTTTGGACAGTTTCCATGCCAGTTTTTCTCTCCAGGATTGAAGAAATAGGTCAGCTTTCTCATCTTTGCCCATCATAAACACATAAAGAGCAGCGAGGAATTCCTGTACGCTGAGATGTACGAAGCTGTAAACGTTTCTTGCTGCTACCTTTTCCTCCTGAAACATTCGAGTGCATAACCCAGAGTACACTGAACCTTCACTGACATCTAGTCCACATTCCTCAAGATCTTTTTTGTAGAAAATCAGGTTTCCTTTCTCCAGCTGTTGAAAGGCCAGTTTCCCAAGCTTCAGAATAATCTGGTCAAAAGACACTGCATGGGCATTAGGTTCGGGCTCAGCACAGTATTTTTCTTCCATCTGTTGCTTCTGAGAAATTAAGAAGCTTGTGTACATCCCTGTGAGAGTTGTGGGAGTTTTGTTATTACTCTCTCGACCGAGTAGAGGCTGAAGAACAATGAGAGAGATCCAGCAGAAGACGGGGATGTGGCACATGATGTACAGACTCCTGGATTTCTTGATGTGACTGATGAGGTTTCCAGCAACCTCAGGACTGCTGTTATTTTTGAAGTATTGCTCTTTCTGCTCATCGTTGAATCCTCGCGCCTCTGTCACTTGATCAATGTAGTTTCGGGGTATCAGACTGGCTGCTGCTGGTCGGGATGTGATCCAGATGAGAGCAGAGGGAACCAGATGTGTCTTGATAAGGTTTATTATTATCTTACTCACTGTTGTTTTTTCATTTACATTTGGAAATGTGTCATCTTCTTTAAAGTTCAAAGTAAAGCGACATTCATCCAGCCCGTCAAAGATGAACATAACTTTACCATCACCTTGAGGAAGAGAGGGCAATTCTTCAGGACTACTAAAGAAGTATTTGTTAAGCAGTCCCATGAGACTGTACTCTTCTTTAATCAAATTCAGTCTACGGAATGGAAGTGGAAATATGAAAACTATATCCTGATTTTCTGTTCGTTTAGCCCAGTCAAAGATGAATTTATTGACAGAGACAGTTTTTCCCACTCCTGCGATCCCCGTTGTCAGCACTTTTCTGTTTCGTCGACCTGTGTCACACTGGACTTTAAACATGTCCTTACACACGATTGGCTTCTCCTTGGCAGTCAATCGGTTGTGATTTGATTCGATCTGTATCACTTCATGTTCGTTCACTCTTCCTCCAGTCTCATTCCCCACCACATATAAATCAGTGTAGATGTCGCTCAGGTATTCCTTATGACCCGTCTCTGAATTACCAACCAATATCTGCTCGTAGTCACGTTTTAATTTGTCCTTCAGTCTGCGGCTGGTCTCTGTGTAATCATGAAGAGTAACTTCTCTATCGTCTGCAGTTGAGCCTTTAAGAAAGAGGGGAAAATACAGCAAAAAATAAGTGATTGTGTTTTTCATAAATTCCTGCTTCTACTATATTGAAATGAATCACACTCTTTCTGCAATAGTGTTCACATGCACATCTTACACTGTTTATGCTGAAGTTGACAACATAGAAATGCCTTGATTAGAACTTGAATGCAATTGGAATTGGTTTTATCGGATTGTCACTATTGGACTCAGACCAACTTAAAGGAATAGTTCTCACCCTCAAATTGTTTCAAACCTGTATGAACGTATTTATTTATTTTTCTACTATGGAAGTCAATGGGGCCCATCAACTGTTTGGTTTCCGACATTCTTCAAAATATCTTCCTTTGTGTTCAGCAGAAGAAAGAAATTCATACAGGTTTGAAACCACTTGAGGGTGAGTAAATGGCAGAATTATCCTTTTTAAGTAAACTATTCCTTTAAGGCCACGCTGAACAAAATTATTACAAGATTTTTGATCAAACCATTGACCTCTAGCACACCAAACAAGACATGAGACTGTATTAGGGTTAGGCTGGGGTTATTGCAGTGACCCTGCGTATGTAGAAGTTGCTTGTAGAAGTTTTATTTCAGGGTTTAAGACTCTTGTAAACCATTTAACCATTCGTAAAAAATGACTAGACAGTCTGTTCTAATAAATGTACTTGTATAAGATCTGCTGCTGTTCTTCTTGGCCCTGTAATTGTTGCTTGCTGTTATATTTTCTCTTGTTTCCATGTACAGACAGGGATTATTTACCCCTGATCTCTTCTGAATGAGCTCCAACAACGGCAGACGTCTTCATATTGCCTTCAGGCTGACCTGTGTGTGTGAGAGAGAGGATCACTCACTGGGAAATTTAAGTCACACAAACACATCAGCAAGAGCAAAGAGCAAAGTTCAAGTCAAACCATTACAATGGTAAACAGTCACTGTGAATTAAATGTTACCTGTCTTGTGTTTGTTCTCCAGCTGATCAGCCAGATTGTTCTGTTCCATCTTCCTCAGGATCTTCACTGTGATTTTCACAGCTTCTTCGGGTACAAAACATGCTACCATCGTATCCACTGTGTCTAAGATATCTGCTTTCTCCATGTCATTCTTTTTTATACACTCATGATCTTTCTCTAAGTGCCACTTAAACTCCTTTAGATCTTCTTCTCTCAGGTCCTTTAATGAGTTCTTGAGCAGCTCTTCAACTTTAACAGACGCCATCGCCCTTCACAGATTCACAGCTGCAGGATAAAAAGACAGATCTGAAGTAGTTTCACTCTTAACATGTTGACCTAAGTGCTCAAATGTTATATGGATTATGAAATGGCGCTGTGATTGGATCAGCACTCTAATCCAAACTCATCTGTTAAAGGGGTCCTATAATGCTCCTCTATGCATGGCATCTTTCTGAAACAGGCTAGCAATGAGTACCCTAGCAACCATCCAGAATACCATAGCAACAAAATAGCTACACCCTAATTTCCACCCAGATTACCCTAACAACCATCCCAAGTACTCAAGCAACCGCATAGCAACACCCCAAAATCAATCTATCTATCTGTCTTGTCTGTTTTTCTGATAGACTGTATTGCCTTCAAAAACTTCAAACTTTAAGCATTTAAAATATCTTCAAACCTTCTGGTCAGGCTTTCTCAGGCCAACTTCAAAGTTTGTCTCGATGTAGTTTTTAAATCTAGCTTATTATCTCATCCCGTAAATGTAAATGCGAAAATGTGCTGTTTTTGTCTCTTTAAATGTAAATTAGCTGCTGTTATCAAGCTGCTATTATCAAGAAAAAAACAATGGAAAATTACTGCTTCACAACATCGTCCTGTGATGCTAAAAACCTCTAACTCATGGAGACAAACATCCCTTCAAACCACACAATCATGAGGTGTCACAACCTTTTGCCAAATAAAGAAAAATAAACATGATGCGAGTTCTGCCTTCTCTCTGTCAGTGAAGTCCATTCTGAAACGCGTCCGAAAATGAACTATAACTCAGCGAATACTCAGTCAAACAGGCATACAGACACACAGGCATGAAGCTTGAATTATCTTCTTTTAAATGGAGTAATTTATATAAAAAACAAATATTCACAGTTTATGTAATCTATATGAAAAAAGAGAGATGTCAGTCGATCTCATTTCAGCTCATTATAGCTCATTAACTGCTAATGTGACCACGCCCACGGAGAGCGCGCGCTATTCAAACGCAAATGATCTGAGGCGATCCATGCAAATGTGTCAACGCCCACATCAGTTGGATAAAACACACTAAGTTTAATCACGAGGCTGTGAGGAATAATACTATAGTAATAATAATCCTGGGAAATTTACCTCAGAAGTGCCGGTTTAGTTTCACTTCGAGGAGCAACGGATCCAGCTGAGTATTGTGAATAGTACGTTTTTTTATTCTTATGTGCTTTGTTCTAATCGCAATATGCAATAGTGTCTGTAAACCACAAAAAGACAGTTTAAATATGAATCGCATGTCTGTGTGTGAATGAATGAACGGCTTTTACCGAACTATATTGCTATACTGAGATGAGAAAAAAAACGACTGAAATATGTTAAAATAAAATGTCTTTGTATAAGCAACGTATTAAACTGCAAATCAACATTTATATGCCCTAATATATCATAAAAACGATAGGCCTATGTTACAGACGAAATATGAGACAACATTTCGTTGACTAGTTTTGGATAGATTATAAAGTTTTTACTGTAAAATAGACTACTGCCACATCAAATAAGCTTTTGTTCGCCAATTTCTAATGTATATTATGTTTTGTCAAAAATAAAGTCATCAACTAAGATGTTATTATAGTGTTTGTTCCAATGTAGGCTATATTCAAACTAATTTGAAATACGTATGATAAAATGTGTTTTTTAGTTTTTACAAAGAAAGATTACACTTGATATATTGTTAATATTTTAATTGTTGTTGTAATTGTAACATTTTTAATAAAATAACAAAGAATATATTTACAAGGTAGATGTAAACAAAATCTTAAAAGGTCAATATAAGCCTTCTCTTTAAATCATTTTTATTGTGTTTTATTAGTGACAAATTTGGGGAGAGGATATATCCAAAACTTTCTGAAAATAGAGTATGAGAATTAACTGCACAATTACTAGAAATTTTCACATTGGATGCTATACAATTTGCAAGCAAAAATACAAGTGGAAAAATACACATTTTTTTCAAGATGTTTCCAACTGTGAACCAGTTTTGTAGTATATATATAAGGCTCATTATGCAGCTAATTATGCGGGTCATTGTCTTCTCAGGTGTGAATCACGCCCCCACGCATATTGCCTTTCCAAACAAAAAGTGTCTTACAAAATTTAAATCAATGTATTGTTTTATGTGAATGATTAGGCAGGATGATTTTCAGATCATTTTGAAGGAAAAACTCTAGGCGAAAACATCCATTAGTCAAAAGTCTTGTGGACACATCATTGGTATGTGTTTTGTGACCCTATTTCAGAAACTTTATTTTTTAGTTTTTTCAATAATCATGTATAAACATTATTCTCTCAAAAATACAAACATGTACATACATGTTGCTCACATATTATGGTAGCCCTGTTTGTGCTAAATAGAGTGTAATTACACCTTTGCCATTAATATGTTTATAAGCAACTGAAAAAAGCACAAATGTCAGGGCATGTCCAAACATCTCAAGGACCCCAAAAACACCTCAGACCCCAGAGGGTTAAACAACAATAGCAAGCATTGCAAGAGCAAGGAAATAAGTAATATAAATTATAAAAACATAAATTGACAAATGAATAATAATATGAATAAATCAAATGACAACTACTTAAATTAATATGAAAGTAAATATAAAAGGAAAGAAAATAAAACAACACCAATGTCTGATGGCTTAAATTAAAACAGGTTGTTATTGTAACCCTTAGATCCTTCATTCCTTCTCTTAATCGTATATGAAAACACTGGATTACATAGACTGATTAAATGCAAGCAATGATCATGATCAAAACATACTCTGAAAAGCTTGTGTGATCAGGTCGTACTCTTCCTTCTACATGCTCTTTAACAGAACAGCTCTTCTCTGTCGTACCGCATACGAGCATCAGTTGAGAGTGTGTGTCTGACATTGGATGAAAGCCTTACGACAGTCGAGTGTCTCACAAAACAAACCAATGTACAAGAGTCTGATGAGAAACACTCCTGAAACTGTAACTAATAAAGGTGCTTTCAAATGATTCACAGTGGCCCTGACGATGAGATGCAGTTATGATATCGTCACCTGGGGTTCGTTCTTCGTATGTTGCTTATTACATCCGAGATCAAATGACACATCCAAGATGATATCATCGTGCTAATCATGATCCGGCTAATTGGGTTCTTCGAACACTGTTGTTTATGATTAGTATCGCTGGATTGAGTTATCTGAGATAACTGCGCGTTCATGCGCTGGCTTAAAAGGGGATATGTATCGATAGTAGAAACATTGATCAGCAACGCTGCTATTGGCTGTTCAGCGTGGCCAAAGAGCGGGCTCAGTTTTTCTCCTCAGCAGAGCCAGGACTAATAGTCGAAGTTTATTCGGAATTTTAATGTTTAATCAAAACGCCAGAGAACACCTCAAAGTCTGCAAAAGCCAGGAGAGAGGGCTGGCAAAAAGTAGCAGACAATTTAAATCCATTAGAAGTGGCCATGTTAGATGTTTTTATCACTTATTAGCCTATATTTTTGTATTTTAATAATTGCATAATTACTTTGTTCACTGTAATGTCAGAGTCACCACACTAGAACATGGGAACAAATAAAAGTGAAGTACAAAAATATTCTACATAATGGTAATTTTTAGTTATATTATAGTCTCTTTTATAAAAGGCACTGTTAAATAAATGGTTGTCTGTTTATAAAAGCAACCAAGAAAAAGGCTGAGAAAAAAAAAGAAAAGATCTTAGTAGCCTACACTGTAAAATATTTTTTGCTGCATTAAATTAAGGCAGTATAGTCATTTCAACTGTTAAATCTTGAGTAATGATGAATTGCTTTGACTTGTGAAAGTGAAAACTGATAAACTTATGTTAATGCAAAAATATTTTGCCATGAGTTATTGATCACATTTTTCCCGAGTGTAGTTCATTGTAATGACATTGTGTTTTCCTCTTTTGTGCACTTTTACATAATACACCAACACTTGTATCTGTTCCCAAGAAAGTGGTGGCTGAAATATGTGCAGTAAGTGGACATTTTCTAACTTTCCAAAGGAAAGAAAGTACAAGACTTTGTAATGTCCATTTGTATCCATTGCACTGGACAGTGAATAAACCCTCTCAGATAACTGTCATATGGAGGAACTAGCCTACCTGCAAGTGCATAAATAACTTTACTTAATTTATACTTGTATGCTTTATGGCTGCAATATAAGTTGCAGGATTCCACATCTACAGAAAGGCCTACAGAAGAGTCTGCACAGATAGAGGAGACATAGGCCTACAGGTGGGCAGTGTAGAGCCAACTTTTCCTTTTATTTGTTGCATGAGGCATGTGTCTAATATCTCTTGTTGCAGGCACTTGACCACTGGCTTTTCTTTACAAAGAACAATTGAAATAAAACTCAAGGAACTAAGCATATTTGTCTTTTATTAAACATTTAATGAAAAGTGTTTTTTTTTTTGTGGCAATGTTGTATAATATGGCACATGCAACAATGTCACAGGCCCTGTCAGGTGTGCAACCCTCAGACTTTTCAGACACTGAAATATTCCCTTTAGATAGCCAAAGTTCATTTCATTGTGTGCCCTTGTCCTGGCTAGAGCTGCATTGTAACTGGTTTGGGTCAGGGAATGGGGTCATAAAACACCTGTCTGCAGGCAGGAACATGTCATAATCACCAATGAAAAAAAGCAGTTCTGACAGCACTTTCGACAGACAGCACTTTCCATCAAGTTCTCCGCATCTCCAATAGTGTAAAGGAAAGAGCCACTCGCAAATAATCTTAGGTTACAGTTTGTGCTGTAGTTAAAGCCCGACTCCGACAAGTCGAAAATAAATGTGCGTTTCCAACAAATTAATAATGTAAACGACAATCTCACGAGTCACGAGAAAAAATATATCTCTCAGAAAGTGCACTATCGCGCTGCGCTGGACTTCCCGTATCAGCTCCGCTTATGAAGCCGGGATCTAATCCTGTTTACATGAAATAAGCCTGCTCCCGAGCAGGTTTAAGCTTGCGCACCTGTTGCTATGACAGCAAGTCCAGGATGAGCTTCGAAGAACCAAACAATCCGAGATCATGCCAAATCGTCAACAATCAAATCCAGCTAACTGAGTTAGCGACGTACGAAGAACGAGCCCCAGGACATCGTCTTTCAAAACATGACCTGTGCGAAAGAGAAAAAAAATGAATGCGTCATTGTACCCAGCACTTCTGAAAGCGAACTTCCGAATGCGTCTCTGTCCCAGCCATAGATATCCATATAAGGCTAGATGTCTTACGGCGGAGTCTCGAACGGTGTGGTGAACAAATGAGTCTGACTGAAGAGATGAGTCCGAGCTGCGTCAATAGCAGAGGAGAAAGACCGTGAAATTTAAAAATACGACTGTTATTGTGTCACGAAAAGTAGTTTTAAGAGTTTCTCAGTCGAGAATGTAGTTGTTTTGAAGCTCAGATATGTTGTTTATTTATTTTTAAAAACACACTAACAACGAGAAATGTTTAATTTCACAATCTATAGCTTTGGTTAAATACTAGTATATGACATATAAGTTAAAATACATTAATGACTCGTTATAACGTAGTACAAACGTCTTCTGTAATAAAGTGATTTTGTATGATTTGTGTGGAGTAATGGGTTTTATTATGAAAGGGGGTTTTATTATTAAGCGTCTAACAGGAAGTACCGGAACTACTAGGTGCTCGGGGTTATGTGATGGAATGTGAGTTTTGGAATGACGCATTAATAAATGCTGTTCAGTTGCTCTACAATGTGTCGCTTGAATCTATGCCCTATAACACGACATGGTGTCAGAAGTCGGGCGGCAGTAAGAGCTTAATCGCCGGGGAGTGAAAGTAAGCTGTTCTGGGAGTGAAAAAAGATTTTATCGGGAGAAAATAATGTCGGATACAGAGGAAGCGGGAGCAAGCGCACCGCATACGCAGCCTCGCAGGCTACCGCCCCAGCTACAGGTAAACAGCGGCAACAATGTTAACGCAAATCCACCCCCGAACGCCACATTCACCATTCAGCCTCCCGAAGCGTTTGATTTTTCTAAGCCTCAGCAATGGGAAAAGTGGATACGGAGATTTGAAAGATTCCGTCTAGCCAGCAATCTGCATCTTAGCTCAGAGGCTAACCAGGTAAACACGCTCATCTACTGTATGGGGGATGAAGCGGACGACATTCTTCGAGGTCAAGCTTTAACGGACGTGCAGAGACAACAGTATCAAGCGGTAAAAGACACTTTGGACATATATTTTGTGCCCAGGAAAAACATTATCAATGAAAGAGCCCATTTTAATCAAAGAGTACAGCTAACTAATGAGACTGTTAACTCGTTTGTCACCGCGCTTTATGCTTTGGCTGAAATCTGCAACTACGGCGCTCTACACGATGAGTTAATAAGAGATCGCCTCGTCGTGGGACTCAGAGACACTAGTTTAGCTGAGAGATTACAAATGGACAAGGATTTGACGCTGGAGAAGGCAGTGAATCAAGCCCGGCAGTCAGAAGTTATAAAAAGGCAACAAACAGACATTAGAGGAGAGAACAACACGGAAATAGATGCTGTGTCAGTGAAATATAGAAAACAACAGCATCCAAAACAACTGTATCCAAAATACAAGTCCCCAACTCAGCCAAAATACACAACAAAGTCCAAAACACCAAATGAGAGATCCTGCTACAGATGTGGTAAAACACCTGCACATGCTAAAGTTCAATGTCCAGCAAAAGATGTGACCTGTCATACTTGTGGTAAAAGAGGACATTACAGTAAGGTGTGTAAGTCTGTTAAATCCGTGCATGTGATAGAAAGGTTCAGATCCTTGGTATGCAGATCTTACCATCAGAAACCACAAAGTCAGATTTAAGATAGACACTGGAGCGGATGTTTCAGTTATCCCAGCCCAGATGTACTACAGTATAAATCAAAATGTGACAGAGTTGTGCAAACCAGACAGACCATTGTTTGGACCTGGGGGCACTCCTCTCAATGTATTGGGTATGTGCAGAGAAACATTGTGCAAAGGTGAAGAAATTGAAGAAAACGTGTATGTTATCAAAAATTTGCACATAGCGCTGTTGAGCAGGCCAGCAAGTGTCAAGCTAAACCTTGTGTCTAGAGCAGATAGCATAGACATGAAAGTGTTAAATGAGAAATATCCAAAGCTGTGTCAGGGTTTGGGGTTAATGCAGCAACCTTATACTATTAAGCTGAAACCTGACGCTGTTCCTTTTTCCCTGGCCACACCAAGACGTGTCCCCATTCCTTTGTTGGGAAAAGTGAAACAGGAACTGGAAAAAATGGAGTCCATGGCAGTAATCAGCAGAGTTGAAGAGCCAACTGAATGGTGCTCAGGTATGGTCCCAGTGCCAACCAAAAATGACTCAGTGCGCATTTGTGTGGACCTCACTCACCTCAATGATGCAGTGTGCAGAGAGAAGTACATCTTACCTTCAGTGGAACAGACACTTGGATCCCTGGCTGGAGCAATCGTCTTCAGTAAGCTAGATGCAAACAGAGGGTTTTGGCAGGTCCCATTGTCACCTGAGTCAGCACACTATAAAACATTCATTACCCCTTTCGGACGCTACCATTTTAACAGACTTCCTTTTGGAATAGCCTCAGCCCCAGAACATTTTCAGCGGAGAATGTCAGTGATTCTCAATGGGCTACCAGGCGTGGTTTGTCACATGGACGACATACTCATTTGGGGAAAGGACCAGCAGGAACATAATGTCAGACTTCACACAGTGCTTCACAAACTGCAAGAGGCTGGTGTCACACTAAATATGGAGAAATGTGACTTAAGCAAACAGGAGGTAAAGTTTCTTGGACACATTTTGTCTGCAGAGGGAGTCCAACCTGACCCGGACAAAATCAGAGCAGTCAAAGCGATGAAAGAGCCGTAAAATGTCAGCGAAGTGCGCAGCTTTCTTGGGATGGTCAACCAGTTAGGTAAATTTATTCCAGGACTGACTGAAAAAGATAAGCCCCTAAGAGATCTGCTTTCAAAGAAAAACCAGTGGGTTTGGTGCTATGCACAACAAAAAGCATTTGATCAGCTGAAAAGTGAACTGACATCAGCACCTGTTCTCACACTCTATGATCCAAACAAAGATCTTAAGCTGTCTGCTGATGCCTCATCTTACGGACTCGGAGCAGTCCTATTTCAAAAAGAAGGTGAGCAGTGGAGACCGGTAGCATACGCCTCACGCTCCTTAACTGAGACAGAGCAGAGGCATGCACAGGTGGAGAAGGAGGCGCTTGGACTAACGTGGGGATGTGAAAGATTTAAAGACTTCCTCATCGGGAGACACTTCTCCTTGGAAACTGACCACAAGCCACTTGTCAGTATCCAACGGTTCCGACTCAGGCTTATGAGGTACAGTTACTCCATCTCACACACTCCAGGCAAAGCACTCTTCACAGCGGACACCCTTTCACGCGCACCTGTCGAGCAAGATTCAGATTCTAAAGCTGCAGCAGATCTAATGGCTGACACAAACATCTACGTCGATGAAATAATCAGAAGCCTACCTGCTAGCTCAACATACATCACATAACTGAAAGAACAACTAAAGACAGATAACACATGTTTTGAAGTCATTTCTTTGTGTCAGAGAGGCTGGCCAGATTACAGCCATCTTACAGGTCCAATCAAAGCATATTGGCCACACAGAGACACTCTAACTGTACATGATGAACTGTTACTGAAAGGCACCAGACTCGTGATTCCTACCACTATGCGCAACTCTGTTCTCATAGCCCTACATGAGGGACATCAGGGAATGTTTAGGTGCAGAGAGAGAGCTAGAGAGAGAGTGGTGGCCTGGTCTGAGTGGCCAAATCAACGAGCTTTTAGAAAACTGCACCACATGCATTAAGGAACGTGCCAATTCAGTGGAGCCTTTAATGCCCAGTGAGCTCCCTGAAAGACCATGGCAAAAGGTTGGAGCTGATCTTTTTACTCTTAACAACAGTAACTATGTTCTAGTGGTGGACTACTATTCCAGATTTGTGGAGTTAGCAAAACTGACGCCCACGAGATCAGAAGATGTTATAGTACACCTAAAGTCAATCTTTGCCAGACATGGCATCCCAGAGCTTTTCTACAGTGACAGTGGACCTCAGTTTTCAAGCCAGCTGTTCAAAGACTTTGCAGCAGTGTACGGTTTCAGACATGTAACCAGCAGTCCAAAATTTGCTCAAAGCAATGGTGAGGCTGAGCGTCATGAGGCTGAGCGTCATGTCCAGACTGTGAAAAGACTACTAAAGAAAGCAAAAGACCCATATCTTGCACTTTTAGCCAACAGAGCGACCCCATTGGCTAATGGATACAGCCCAGCGCAACTACTAATGGGACGGAGACTTCGTACGCCAGTTCCTCAGCTTCCCTCGTTGCTCATTCCCAGCCTGCCAAATGAGGCTACAGTGGTGAAGAGAGAAAGAGAGAGGAGACTAAAGGACAGTTCAGTGTTTAACAAAAGACATCGTGTGAGAGATCTTCCTCAGCTTTCACCAGGACAACCGGTGTGGATCACAGACACCAAGAGTGAAGGGACTGTCATCTCACCTCATTCTACACCCTGCTCTTACATCGTGGAGAGCCCTTCAGGAGTCATCAGGAGAAATAGGCATCATCTATTGCCATTGCCTGAAATCACACCAAAGGTTCAAATTCCAAGTACACCAGTCTGTCCAACAGAGGGCGCCAGGCTCACACCGAACTCTTCAGAGTCTGCAGTTAACCCTCTGAGGTCGACAAACGCGCCCGCGCGTTTTGCTGGATTTTTTTCAGTTCAGTTCAAAAGAAATTAATTTTGCTCTGTTGACTTTGATATTACAAGCAAGTTTCATACATCAATCGATTCTGTTAAATGTGTATTATTTTTGTGTATACTCACAATAAAAACAAACTGTTGTGCTTTTTGCCAAATAAAGAAAAATAAACGTGATGCGAGTTCTGCCTTCTCTCTGTCAGTGAAGACCATTCTGAAACGCGTCCGAAAATGAACAATAACTCAGCGAATACTGAGTCAAACAGGCATACAGTCACACAGGCATGAAGCTTGAATTCTCTTCTTTAAAATGAGGTAATTTATATTAAAAAAAAATATTCTCATCTTGTGAAATCTGTGTTAAAAGAGAGCGATTCCAGTCGAGCTCATTAGAGCTCATTCAAAGGTAATGTGACTCCGCCCACGGAGAGCGCGCGCTATTCAAACGCAAATTACTGAGGCAAACCTGTGAACGCCCCCATATCAGCTCGAGGAAACACAAGTTTAATCATATCATTGTAGCCTACGTGTTTACACCATCTGGCAGCGCTGTGAGGAATAATAATAACGGAAAATCTACCTCAGAGTGCGGGTATTGCAGGAGAGAGGATCCGAATATGTAGTAAGTTTTTTTTCCTTCTCAAGTTAATCGCGTTTCTGTGAATGAATGAACGGCAGCCGCAGAGATGCGCGCTGTTTATCACAGCTCGCAAAAAGACAGTTTAAATTTAAATTGCGTCTCTGTGTGAATGAATGATGATGTTTTAGCAAACTGTATTGCTATACTGAGATGAGTAAACTGAAAATTAACATTTATATGCCCTAATATTTTATAAAAACAACGTTACAGTCAGGCGTTTCTGTTTGTGAATGAATGTTTCGGTTTTAGCAAACTGTATTGCTATACTGAGTAAAAATCGACTGAAATGTTGAAATAAAATGTATTTGTATAAGCAACGTATTAAACTGCAAATTAACATTTATATTTCTTATAATAAAAATGAAAGACCTATGTTACAGACATATGAAAGACAACATTTCGTTGATTAGTTTTGGATAGATTATACATTTTTACTGTAAAATATCTGCCAACTCAAATAAGCTTTTGTTTGCCAATATTTGCTCATGTTAAATATAGTATGTTTTGTCAAAAATAAAGTAATCAAATAATCAATCAAATCCTTAACTTTGAAATATGTATGATAAAATGTATACTTTAGTTTTTACAAAGAAAGATTACACTTGAATTGTTGTTGTAATTGTAACCTTTTTAATAAAAAAATATATTTACAAGGTAGATGTAAACAAACTATTAAAAGGTAAATATAAGCCTTTTCTTTAAATAATTTTTATTGTGTTTTATTAGTGACAAATTTGGGGAGAGGATAAATATTCCAAAACTGAAAATACAGTATGAGAATTAACTGCACAATTACTAGACATGTTTTCCTTGGATATTATAGGCCAAATTGCAAGCACAATATGTGGAAAAATAAAAAATAATTGAGATGCTTCCAACTGTTGCTCTTGCATTCTTGTGGCTCAGTGACTCACCTGAATGAAAGGGTCATTAAGTATGCAGGCCCCATTGTCTCCTAAGGTGTGAACCACTAAATATGCATGATCGTTGACGCCCACTCCGCATATTGCCTTTCCAAACAGAAAGTGCTTTGCAAAATTCAAATCAATGTATTGTGTTATGTGAATGATAAGGGCAGGATGATTTTCACATCATTTTGAAGAAAAAACACTAGGCAATGACATCTATTAGACAAAGTCTTATTGGCACATATTTAGTATGTGTTTTATGGCCTTATTTCAGAAACTTTAGTTTTTAGTTTTTTCAATAACCACGCATAAACATTATTCTCTCAAAAATGCAGACATGTACATTCTTGTTGCTCACATATTATGGTAGCCCTGTTTGTGCTAAATAGAGTGTAATTATACCTTTGCCATTAATATGTTTATAAGCAACTGAAAAAAGCACAAATGTCAGGGCATGTCAGAACATCTCAAGGACACCAAAAACCCCTCAGACCTCAGAGGGTTAAGACTCCAAAGGCAGCTTTCCCAGGTCCTGTCAGAACCAGGTCTGGTAGAAGTGTCATAAAACCTCAAAGACTGGACTTGTGAATACAAAAGAGTTACATAAAAAGAAAGTGTTCAATAAGTTGTAAAAAGTAAAAGAGAAAAAAAAAGTGTTTTCATTCATGCGGTAAATGTTCATTTAAGTCTGCATTCATCTCCTAGAAAGGGGGATGTGGAGTAATGGGTTTTATTATGAAAGGGGGTTTTATTATGAAGCGTCTAACAGGAAGTACCGGAACTACTAGGTGCTCGGGGTTATGTGATGGAATGTGAGTTTTGGAATGACGCATTAATAAATGCTGTTCAGTTGCTCTACAATGTGTCGCTTGAATCTATGCCCTAAAACACGACAATTTGTAAGCCAGTGTTGTGCCTGAACGCGTTCATTGAACGATAGTTCATGAACTCGTTCATATTTTGGGCGAACGTGAACTGAACGTACCGTATTACTGCCTGATGAACGTTACTGTGAACTTGTTCATTCTGGTGTCTGTGAACGCCACGCTCTCTCAGTTTAACTTCGTTCAATAGGATGCCAGATTTCTATAGAGCCTTCCAGGCGAAAACACACCGTAAACCGGCCTTAATATGTAGCGGAAAAAACACCCAATCTGGCAACACCAGCCACCAGTGTCCACTGACTCTCTTGTTCGATCTCGTTCATCAAAATGAACAAATCTTTTTTCGAGTCATTTCGTTCATTTAAGGGGCTTTAAATGTTATACTATTAACTGGCAAATTCCCCGAACACATCCACCAACGCAATCTTGATCATATTCTGAATTAAGAAATCATTATAATTCAGTCAAAAATCGTTTACAGGGAATATAAATAATTACTTTACCTCGAGTCTTTCGTTTATTTGTCACGTGACAGACGCAATGAATGGATCGGTCATGAACGACTCATCACTTACGTTACAAATCAAATCAAAACAAAAAGCAGCAAGGAGGCATCGTATGATCATTTAAACGAGTTTTATGACAAGGTCGGTGATGATGGGAAAAATCTGACGCATAGCTTCAGTGTTAAAACTGATAAAATAATTGTCTGTGGTTCTATATGGGCTGTGGCAATCATTTTGAAAAATAATATCTCGCAGCAACATGGAAAAAAAGAACTATGAACTAGTTCATTTTTTTGAACTGTGAACTTAGTTCCAAATTTTGAGTATATGAACTATGAACTGAACTAGTTCATTTTAAAATTTGTGAACTGAACTTTGAACTAGTTCATGTAGAAAGTGAACTTTCCCAACACTGTTGTAACCAGGCACTAAAGCGATTACCCATAAAATGTGCTTTGAACCACTCGGATTGCTTGGGTCCTAAGCTCGGACTCATCTCTTCAGTCTTGCTGAGTCCCAATTCGCATACTATCCGTCCTAAATAGTATGCGAAACTAGAATTAGTACGTCCCAAATCGTAGTATGTTGAAATGAGTATTCCAAAGATACCCGGATGGTCTACTATTTCCGGTTAGAATTCGAAGTGCAGATCAATGCACACTCTAACAGCTAATATTGCCCACAACCCATTGCGTGCGGGAGGGAGGAGCTTTGCGGTGATGGTGGTGATGTAAAGGCAGTCGGATGCAGCAGCGGAGATGCGCCCTCAGTTTTTAAGTGTAAGAATTCAAATGTTTAACCCTAATTAAAGTTATATTTTATTGTCTCGTAATATTAATGGGTTTATGTTGTGCCAAAAAAGTACCGTGTTTATCTTGAAGATACTGAGCGCCTCATTGCAGGCTACAAAACAATAAATAAAAAGTCTCTAGTACAGTGTCATGCGTGTCTTTTTTATGTATTTCTTTTGATGTTTCTGTCTGACTTATTTGTAGTAATACTGTGGCTGTACAAATGTTAACTTTATCAGTCCAACCAAAGAAACATGGTTACTACACTTTTACTATAGTAAAAGCATGGTTCATTTTCATCGGGGTATTTTTAAGTATTATACATAAGTATAAGATTAAGTATAAAATACGTTAAACAATAGTTACACTATAAACTTTAAATATTTTAACTCAGAAAATA
Source organism: Leuciscus leuciscus (assembly GCF_965113295.1). Classification (NCBI taxonomy): domain Eukaryota; kingdom Metazoa; phylum Chordata; class Actinopteri; order Cypriniformes; family Leuciscidae; genus Leuciscus; species Leuciscus leuciscus. The sequence goes on from NC_138728.1 coordinate 50,086,673, forward strand.
AGTAGCTTTCGTTACACACATTTGCACATGAACGTCAGAACCAGCAGCCTCACACACGACCTGCGTTTGGTTGATCTACGACGACGCCCTGCTTCACTCCTACATTTGGTAAAACACATTGTAAATGTATTGTGGAAAAAAAGATGGGAATAGTAAATAAAATTATATTGGATATATAAGAATGAATGAAATGTAAAATGTTTTGTTAACAGTCGCAGTGTGCGTAACTAGGCAACCACGTTCTCGTTTACGTTGCATGACGTCATCGAAGTATGTCCCAGAACGTGCATACTCTTTTGCTACACATAATATGAAAATGTAAGATTGAAGAGCACTTATAGTTCTTTCATCTGTGAAGATACTACTTGAAAACAGTGTAGAAAATATTGCAAAACCTTGTAGAAAAGACATGTAGAAGGAGTAAAATAAATACAATTTTAGAAGAAAGAGAATCCTTGTAGTATTTTTTATGTAAGGATTCATTCTGTAAAATATTTTAATCATATTTTGATCAAATATAAGTGTCCAGATAATGAAAAAGGAGAATTTTTAAGCTTTTCAATTAAATCTTTTTATCATATGATCAAAGAACACAAAATATATCAATTTATGAAGTATTTATTCATTTATTTATTCAAGAAACCCTCTTTTGGGTCAAAAACTTGTATCATATTTATATGTACGCGTATATTTACTAATACATTCCCTTCTCATCCCAGAAAAAAATCAGGTTTTGTTCTGATAAATCTTTAAAAAAGATTTAATGTATTTATTTTTATTTAAATCACATGAACTTCACTTTTTGAGTCATATTTATATTTCTCCTCTGTGCATACAAACAACAACATTCATTTGTTTTCAATCAGTGCTTATAAACAACTTGCATACAAACAACTATTTTATATTCTCCAACACACTGCTCTATTTTGCTGCAACCCAAAGACTCTAGTACCCTTCAGGATTTTAACACAATAAGAAAATATCATGAATAAAGTTATGGGGGCACGTGCACTGCAAACAAGGCCCGACAAGGGCCGGTCCAAAGCTTAGAGACGGAGGCACTGGCTGGTTAGGGGAATGAGACGTCCAAGGCTTAAACCTAAGGTCTGAGCCTGTGGATGAATTCACGTGTTGTAAATCCAACAGATCCGATTCTCGGTCCATCCGTCCACTGACCACTCAAGACCAACCCGAGCCAGACCAAGTTCACCCCCTCTTATTTCTCAATTATATTATTAGTGTGACCTCTTGATCCCTTAGATAACCCATGTAATAATTAGTAAACCCACAAACCATACAATGGCCTCAAATTATTTTTTAACCACATGAATTATGTTCTATTGATTTTAAATAACATGAATTATGTTCTCAGGATTTTTAAATAACATGAATTGTGTTTTCTTAATAAATAAATGAATAAAAATTTCAGAAAAAGGGTTAAGAAGAACCCGGGCTATAGATCAGGGGCTCCCAAACTTTTTAGCCCGCGACCCCCATGATAAATGCGCTGCTGCCCCGTGAAGCCGCCCACCCCACCTCAACAACCCCGTCACCTGAAATGTACAGCAAAATGATTCTATTTCAGGGCGACCGTTATTTAGAATGTGTCACTTTATTGTTTCCATGGTGACGCGTCATTGCGTGTCACGTGACACTGCAGCAACAACAGAGCTGAATGAATGATGATCTGCTTTTATGTCATTTTTCCTTTTTTATTCAAAATATTCACACATTTGTTAGATATGGCATGAAATATCTGATATTCCGATTGTCAAATATATGCAAGTGGAAGTGTTTTGTTATTTAAACACCTTTATAACGATCGCGTTAGTTGAGCTGTATGCGCGATGGGCGCCGCCATGTTAGTTTGTGCCGCAGACGCAGTTCAGAGAATAAGATCTGTTGGATTTACAACACGTGAATTCATCCACTTCTCCCGAAATACATGAAAGTAAGTGGCTGGTGAACTGGGAGAAGAATAAAGTAAACTTTATAGTTACTTACACAATGTGTATCTGATATGAATAAAACGTGTCTAATTATAATGGAAAGGATTATTAATGCCTCTTCCTTTGACATCAGTGTGTATTTTATAAACTCTAAATGTATTGTTTTTTTTAGTACTTTTATGTCTGAAACCTAAAATAAACATTATGTGGTTGAAAACACTGAAAAGTTGACCTCTGTGAAGTTGGCACCCCATAAAACGAAATAATTTCTAAAACTATGCGTTTGTGCTGATTTGTGCCGCAAAAACGAACGTTTGTGCTGGTTCGGTGTTTGAGATATTTTGAACATTATTTTTTGGGTTGTGTGATGTCACTCTCCACCCCATGTCCTTGAAATCGCTCCAAACCGGTGTCATTCGTGTGTGCTGGTTTGTGCCGTTAAAACAAATGCTGTACACAATTCACAATTCAGATCCAAGATGGCGGCGCGAGTACATCGCGAGGCTCGCGGTCTCTCCAGATTCTGTAATTTAGTAGTATTTTTCTTGCTCATTTCGGGTCTGTTCGTCCAGAACAGTTGTGCCTTAACATCGTACACCCAAGGTGAGCTTTTGGATATTGGTTTGCGAATTTCCGACAGTTTTATGGACAACCTTCGACTCCTTCCTGAGATCGCCAGATCACCCGAGGCTATGCACTCTGCCCGCCCGGGCGGAAGTGCTCGCAGGCGGCGGCGAGATCGTAAACAAAGGCGGGGGAAGCGCGGAGGACTAAGAGCTAAGCTAAAGCTAACACCACACCGGCTCTCTTTACCCAGCATTTTCCTTGCCAATGTACGGTCGCTGTTGAACAAAATGGAGGAGATTCGACTCAACATCACATACAGCAAGAGACTTTTGAACTGTAATGTTCTAATTTTCACGGAAACATGGTTAAACAGCGGAATACCGGACAACGCTATTGAGCTAGCGGGACGCCATACATTCCGGGCGGATAGAACATTAGATGGCTCCGGTAAGACCAGAGGTGGTGGATTGTGCATTTACATTAACAAAGCTTGGTGCACAAACTCTGCTATTGTTGGGAGACATTGTTCAGCTAACCTTGAGTTTCTCATGGTTAAATGTAGACCGTTTTATCTACCGCGGGAGTTCACTTCCACTATTATAACTGCAGCCTATATTCCCCCGGATGCTGATGCCAAGTTTGCTATGAAAGAACTTCACGCAGCCATCAGTAAACAACAGACCGTTCACCCGGAAGCTGCGTTTATTGTTGCGGGTGATTTTAATCATTCAAACTTAAAGTCAGTGCTACCGAAATTTCACCAGCATGTTTCCTGTCACACCAGAGGAAACAAAACCTTAGACCATGTTTACACAAACATGGCTGAAGCTTACGTCGCGACACCCCTCCCCCACTTGGGACAGTCAGATCACCTTTCTTTGTTCCTCACCCCCAAATATGCACCTCTGATCAATCGCGTGAAGCCATCAGTGAAGACCATCAAGGTGTGGCCTGCGGGGGCAGATTTCTCACTCCAGGAAAGGTTTCTACACACAGACTGGAGTATGTTTGCTTCTCAAGCCACCAGTGGCTCTCACACGGACATTGACTGCTACACCTCCTCTGTACTGGATTATATTAATACCACCATTGACAGTGTTACAACCCAGAAGCAGATCACCACATACCCAAATCAGAAGCCATGGATGAACAGGGAAGTGCGACTCCTATTGAAGACACGCAATACTGCCTTCAGATCAGGAGATGCACAAGCCTATAGCACATCCAGAGCAAATCTGAAAAGGGGCATCAAAGAGGCCAAGCACTGCTACAAGCTTAAGATAGAGGGACACTTTTCCAACGCTGACCCTCGGCGCATGTGGCAGGGCATTCAGGCCATCAGTGACTACAAACCCTCTCACTCCACCCCCGCAGCCACTGATGTCAACTTCCTGAACGAGCTAAATGACTTTTATGCTCGCTTTGAAAGAGACAACAGAGAAACTGCCACCAAGCTCAAATCCTCAGCTGACCACCCACCGATCACACTCTCCTCCACAGATGTCTGCAATGCACTGAGCAGGATCAGCGCGCACAAGGCTGCTGGACCAGACAACATCCCTGGACGCGTACTCAGGGCATGTGCGGAGCAGCTCGCTGGGGTTTTTACAGACATTTTCAACCTGTCTCTTGCCCAAGCAGCTGTACCAACATGCTTTAAATGCACTTCCATTGTGCCAGTGCCAAAACACTCCAGCCCGAAGTGCCTTAATGACTACCGCCCTGTAGCACTCACACCCATCGTAATGAAGTGCTTTGAGCGGCTGGTCCTGGCACACCTAAAAGACTCTCTACCATCCACATTGGACTCACACCAGTTTGCCTACCGTAGCAATAGGAGCACAGAGGATGCAGTCTCCATGGCACTGCACTCTGTGCTCACACATCTGGACAATAAGAACACTTATGCACGCATGCTGTTTGTTGACTTCAGCTCAGCATTCAACACTGTCATCCCAACTAAGTTAATAGCCAAACTTGGAGACCTGGGCTTCAACACCTCCATGTGCAACTGGATTTTGGACTTCTTGACCAACAGACCCCAGAATGTTCGATCAGGCTCCAACTGCTCCACATCCATCACACTCAACACTGGTGTACCACAGGGCTGTGTGCTAAGCCCGTTCCTCTACCTCCGACTGCAAGCCTGTGTACGGATCTAATTCCATCGTCAAGTTTGCGGACGACACTACGGTGATTGGTCTCATCAGCAACAACGATGAGACTGCCTATAGGGAGGAGATCAAGCACCTGGCCACATGGTGCACCGAAAATAACCAGCTCCTCAACATCACCAAAACGAAGGAGCTCATCGTGGACTTCAGGAAAGTGTCAAGAGGCACACACGACACCATCCACATCAATGGAATGGCTGTTGAGCGTGTCTCCAGTTTCAAGTTCCTGGGGATCCACATCTCGGCGGACATGACCTGGACAACCAACACCTCCAGCCTGGTCAAGAAGGCTCACCAGCGCCTCTTCTTCCTGAGGACACTGAGGAAGAATCAGCTTTCCTCCACTATCCTGGTGAACTTCTATCGCTGTGCAATAGAAAGCATCCTGACCAACTGTGCTACAGTGTGGTATGGGAGCTGTTCTGTTGCAGAGCGCAAGGCACTGCAGCGGGTGGTGAAAACCGCCCAGCGCATCACTGGGACTCCACTACCTGCCATCAAGCACATCCAGAGGAAACGCTGTCTGCATCGAGCTCGCAGCATCCTTAAGGACTCCTCTCACCCAGCCCACAGACTGTTTTCTCTCCTGCCCTCCGGCAGGCGTTTCAGGTGCCTCCGGACCAGGACCAGCAGACTAAAGAACAGTTTTTTCCCCAGAGCTGTCTCTTTATTAAACTCTAACCCTCATTGATCCCACTCCCCTCATATACTGATTGACTCTCCTCTCCCTCCTCACACCTGCCTCCATTTTGTTATTTGCAATACTATAATGTTCATTTGCACTGCTGACTGTTATTACAGTAACAACTGTTTACATATGCATCTTGCACTACTACCTTGACTGGAATATGCTCAATTTGCACTGCCGACTGTTTATTTACAGTACCGACTGTTTATATATACATTGCAATATCGTACCTTAACTGTAATATGCAATTACTTTCCACTGCACTTTCACTCGGATAGCTTCTTTCCAAACTTTATTTGCACTACTTTAAATCCATTGTTATACTGCTCATTAGCCTAACTTATACATATATCTATTTGTTAAATTCTGTTTATAGTAATAGCCATCTGTATATTATGCTCACATTCTGTTTATAGTAACAGCCATCTGTATATATATTCATAGTACATATCTATCTGTAAAATTCTGTTTATAGTAACAACCATCTGTATATTATATTCAGTACATATCTATCTGTAAACATTCTGTTTATAGTAATAGCCATCTGTATATTATTATATTCAGTACATATCTAGCTGTAAACTCTGTTCACAGTAATAGTTATCTGTATATTATATTCATAGGACAATCTATCTGTAAATTTTTGTTTATAATAGTATTCAACTCTATATTTATTCAGTACATATCCATGTTCTGCACTTATGGAACCACTGTATATCCTGCACTTGCTGCTATTGCACTTCTGGTTAGACCTAAACTGCATTTCGTTGCCTTGTACCTGTACTTGTGTAATGACAATAAAGTTGAATCTAATCTAATCTAATCTGTTTTCCTTTCGCAGATATAATAAATTTAATTTGTGAGCTGTGACGTCACTCTCCACCCCACCTCATCTGAATCGCACCAAACCGGTGTTGTTCGTTTGTGCTCGGTTTGTGCCATTGAAAGAAACATTGCAACTACGATCCCCTCTTAAACATAAAAAAAGAAACTCTTTAAGTACAGTTACATAACTGTCCACCCCATATGGTCCAAATCGTTGCAAAACTGTGCCGCTCGTTTGTGCTCGATTTGTGCCGGTTTGTGCCGTTACGATGAACATTGTATCTTTTTCCCCTCCTTAGAAATAACACATTGGATTCGGGACAGTGACGTCACTCTCCACCCCATGCCGTCCAAATCGCCCCAAACCGGTGCTTTTTTGTTTGTGCTCGATTTGTGCTGTTTTGTGCCGTAGAAATAACCATCATACATGATTCCGTTCTTTAGACATCACAACATCTTTGTAGGAGTAGTGACGTTACGCAGGCAAGCCGCGCTCTCCATCCATCTTGTCTACAAACCTGTCCGGTTCGTTTGTGCTCGCACAGGGCCGCAGCTGTCAGTGTTCTTCTTTAGATATGGGAATATTTTATTTTAGATTTGTGCTATTGACATTTGGTCTTTATATAATCACCAATGCACTACGATATGTAATGTACTGTCACTACTCTGGCTGTAAGCCACGTGTGACTGATGCTTAATTTTGCATTAAAATAAAATAAAAATAACCAATAAAAAAAAATAGTGTAGTGTCTTAAGTTTTCTGAATACTTTTAACAGCTTACAGTGTCGGTTTGTGCTGTAAAAAGTTTTGTTTGAGCTGCTTCGGTTTTTTAGATATTAAAAGAATATTTTTAGGTCATTCTGAGGTCACTCAGCCCGTCTCGTTCGTTTGTGGTGGTTTGTGCCGGTACAAGTTTACTTTGTGCTGCATCGGCCTTCAAAATATTAGACACTGAATGAAAGCGAATTATAGACGGTGACTTCACCAGCCCCCCACCTGCTCCAAATTCACCCCAAACATGCTCAATCGTTTGTCTGCAAAAAGTGTATATATATATATATATATATATATATATATATATGTTTTAACAGTAGCTAGTTGAAGTAACAAGGTAAGACCGAAACGGCAAAACCAAATCACAGTATTCACTGTTATTTATCCTGTGTGTTTTGAACTTTTAACAGACACTGCGGATCACAGGATGTGTGCAATAACACAAACTCCAAGGTAGGCTAAGTGTTTTACTTGTATTGTTTTGTTAATAACATAATATGAACATTGTCATGAATACACGCACCATAATCTGAATTTTTAGCATCATTACTCCAGTCTTCAGTGTTATGAATTTGATGCTCTAACAGCTCTAATGTGCTGCTTAATATTGTTATTTATTTATTGTTAATGTTATTTAACCATTCAAAGGTTTTGGTTAAGTAGTATATATAAAAAAATAATAATTTTATTTAGCAAGGACGCATTAAATTAATCAAAAGTAAAAAAATTATCAAAGTTTCCACAAAAAATATTAATCATCATAAAAATAAAATAAAATAAAAACCTACACGATGTGTATAAATTGATACACATTGATATCATTGATATAAAATAAGAGCCTTTCTAAACTGAGCAGTGAGCACCAATAATAATTGAGCACAAAAATCAACATCTTACGATTTCTAAAGAATAATGTGAAATTGAAAACTGAAGTAATGATACAGAAAATTCAGCTTTGACATTACAGGAATAAATTACATTTTAAATATAGCTGCAAGCAGCAATTATCGGGGCCAAGCACAAGAAGAGGATAAAACATGCAAACATGGCTGGGAGTGTCAGATCAATTGCAGCAAGAAGCAATTAAAGACATTAAAAGATGAATTTGACATTTTTGCTGGTATTAAAGCAGTTTTATTTCCAGAAATGTTTGAACATACAAAAAGTAACTTTTAAATAATAAATAAATTATATATATATATATATATATATATATATATATATATATATATATATATATATATATATATATATATATATATAATTTAGTTGTAAATATGAATTAACTAAAATGTATGGTTTGAAAAAACTGAAAAAGAAGTTGTGGAACATATCTCTTAAGATTAACTTATATGGTGGCAATTGAGTGTTGTCTTTTTTTGTTATTGAAAGGGTTATTTAGCTTTTTTGTTGTTTTAAGAGCCTGAAGCTCATTTTTTCTGGGTTGACTTTTTTTGGCTTGTCAACCTTTTCTGAGGGCAGACAAGGCACTAGATTTCTGTCTGTGATGTCTCCGGTAGTTTTGGTTGGTTAGTGGAAGGTGTTTGTGTTGTGTTTGGTTGTTTTTTTTGGTTGTTGATCATCTGTAGAGAGCTTTTCCTGTGCAATGTGCTTCAATGTACGTGGAGTGTTTTCCTAAGATGTGGATGCACAGATGTTCTTGGATGTTTAAGGTTCCTTCTGGGTTGTTGCATCTGGCGGGGTAAATGCAATTTACAATGCAACTCTGTGGTTTGCCGAGTTGTAGTTAGTGTTGTCTTTCCGTTGAAATGTCTAGTGGTGAGATTTGTGAATGTGTAGGAGTTGTTTGTTTTTACCAAGTCAATATGACCCTCCCACAATGCCAGTTCTATATCAGCAGTTGTATCAGCAATGAAGCAGGTTCGGACCTCGCATTCTTTGTTTCGAAAAGTGATTGTGTTGCTTGAAGGTTGCATGTTGCAGCTTCTAATCTGGAGATCTGTAGGTGATAAAAGATATTTTTTATCATGTTCAGTGTGTTTATTTAACCTAATTTAACATGATAAAAGGTATTTGACATAATATAAATGGTTGGTGTATATCTTTGTTGCATTTTAAATTAAAATGTATTTGTAGTGTCTAGAATTTTTTGGTCAATTGTAGTGTATTCGTGTTCTTTATTCAACAAAAAGGTAAAGTAGTAATTAAAAAATATTTGTTATAATTATTGCTGATAATGAGACTTAACTGGTTATGTGTCAACAACTGTAAGAATTAGTAACATCAGGGTTTCTGCAGGTTTCAGTAAGTCAAATTTAAGACCTTTTTAAGACCTCTTAAGACTATAAAGATTGAAATTTAAGACCTACACGACACATTATCCAAGTTAGATAGATAGTTACCTCGGGATCAATAGAGTATCTATCTATCTATCTATCTTTCTATCTATCTAGGATTATCTGATGTGTGTGTGTGAGAGAGAGGGAGAGGTAGATTTTTTTTTAATAGAAAATTGTACTTGCCAGGGGTGTGCAAAGCAGCCGGTATTTGTATCTGTATTTGTATTTGTTGAGGGGGGAAAAGTATTTTGTATTTGTATTCGAGTAAAATTCAAAATAGGTGTAAAAATCCAGTTTTTTTGCGTTACACTTCTAATTTACGTTGTAGTGTAAGTATTCTTTAATTATATCCATTATAATAATTATGGATATGCAATATTGGTTGATGGTTTTCCATAAATCCAGCAATGAACATGTAACAAGGAACGTCATTGAAAAGAAAATAACATAACTGTAATTACCTATGTTAACGTTACTCTGTCAACAGCCTATTGTCTAAATTACCGAGCTAACAGAGCTAGTGTTGTCACGGTACCAAAATTTCAGTATTCGGTACCAATACCAGTGAAAATCCACGGTTCTCGGTACCAATTTTGGTACCAAAGCTTAATTTAGATTAAATTTACATATATTAAAGTTTATATCACGGTTACAAAGATAGAAACTGTAGTATTATTTTATTATCTACATTAGATAAAATGACCTAACAATAAACAATAGTTATATACTGTCGCAATTATTCTCCTTGGGGTTAATTTAAAAAATACATTTTTAAAATCAAAAGTTAACATTATTTATGTTAACATTATTTAATGCACAATGAATGAAGTGAACAAACATGACCAATCAAGTGTTTGTATTAAATAACATTCACAAACATTAATTAATGTTGTAAAAATATATTGTTCACTCAATGTGTTGATGTTAGATGCGCATTAAGTAATGTTAATGAATGGTATCTTATTGTAGTGTTACCAAACTATACAGGAGATAAAACGTGTTTTATTTGACTTGACTGTACTTCTATTTAATCCAAAACTGCATTCAAATTTAATTTTAAAAGGGCTTTTTAAACCTGCTAAGAGTTATCCAGCCAAGAATAAGCCTAGAACTGCTTTTCTGACAGACTCATATTAATGATGGCTTTTTATTTAATTTCTCATCTCCATAAATATATCTAAAGCTAATATAATCAAAGTCCTTTTAGGCAAGTCGTGCCACTCGGCCGCCATCTTGGCAACGCCTCCGGGCAGCTATTTCGGACTAACAAGACCAGGCTCCTATCTAAATGAATGGGCAGAGAGTCAGAACTGCACTTTCACTGGTCACCGGGACATAAAAACTGCATATATAGAAACAGCAGTAAAATATGATAAAAATCGCTGAAAAAGTTTGATGACTTTGCCCACAAATAAGGTTTAAAACGCCTTTTTCCCCACAGGTTATACTTCTACTACGCATGCGCAAGGATTTACGACACCAACTTCATTTACGTCTCTATCCAGAATGCCGGTGTTGTGCCAAGCACTTAAACAAATGCTCAATGTCATTTGTTTTATCTGTGTACAGTACAATTATTTGAATTATTTTCTTGTGTCTCACTTTTTCTTTGCTTTGTCTACCCCTGATATGGACATAATTTTTTGTAATCTCATTGTATAACGTTGTGTTCTGTAAAATAAAATTATTTTTTAAAAACCCTTGAAGAAATGCTGTGCTTATTGACGTTAGGGATACAGTCAGCATATAAACAGAGACAATTTATATAACGTTACCATCTATATTTACACAACGCACACGTACACTGCATATCAAATCTGCCGCCTTTTCAAACAGTGACGTATATTGGCAGACAAAAATAACGTTAGAATCAAGACAGATTTGTACATTTCTAAAGTTATACTCCATAACTTAAAGTAAAATATAAGTATGCCACATTTATGTGCCTTATATGGGTGCAATAACAGAGTGGGATGTGGGCGATCCTTTTTCGCCTTCCCAAAGGAGAATAAAAGGTAACATCTTAAATATTGTAACCATTAACGTTAGACTCCCGGTAACTTTAGCTTGTTTACTATTGTCATTGTAATCTCGCTAGCCTAGGCTAACGTGCCACATAGCTAGACCATATAGCTAAAAACACAGTTCAGATACACTTATCAGAGAAGACATGTAAAACGCTTATCTCTATGGTGCTGTACTCAGGTTTAAGCATTTAACATGGATTTGTTCATGAACGAGTTAGTTACTTTGCATAAAGCACCTCTCATTTTAACCTTAATATTACACAATGAAATGTCAAGTAACATAAAAACAAAATACATTTGGTCCCACTATGAAATACCACATGAAGAATAAGCCTGACACAGCATTCTGATGATGTATTTTATTAAAATATTAATCAACACAGGAGACAGAAATGGCTTCATAATGTGAGGAGGGGAGATCTGTCCTCCCACATGACAAAAACAGAGGCAGAAAGGGGAGGATATGTGGTCTGTGAAGATCATTTCAGGCCAGAGGACCTAATATCAAAAGTATGGTCAATATTGGTCTCCATTAATTAAATATAAGCAGGTTTGCACTTTATCAGTAATAACAATGTATTGTATAGACAGAGACTGATAAACATTGTGTTAATGTAGTAATGTGTAATGTACTGTATAAAGTTACCTTTTTTTTTAAGGGTAAAAGAAAGCGGCTGGCTCCCAAAGCCATCCCTGTCCTTTATCGGTGGCACACCCCTGTACAACAGGAAGGAGGTACCCAAATACAGTAAAAAAAAAAAAAGCCCATAGAAAAGGGATTCACAATCATATTCATGGACCCCCTGCCCCCTTATGTTTCGTTTTCTTTCTTTTCAAGCACATGACAGTGAATAAGTGTAATTAAAAGTTTTTTAACTTTAAATATTGTGCATTGTTCTTTATCATCTTTTCAATGATTTATTCGGTCAGGTTTACAGAGCAGGAACAGATATACAACATGTAGATTTCACCAAAACTGTATGCATCAATACTGTGTGTAATATGATTAAAGATTCTGAGGTACATACCAGTGTTCATGAAGTGGTGACATTGCAAGACACTCCACAGTGTCAAGTGGTTGTGGCAGAGTTACTTGATGAGAAAGACAAGGTGAAATGGCATTAGTGATCGCTGCATATCCAACATGATGCTTTACTTACAGAAACTGTATCATATTAACATCCTATAATATATTTACAGAAAATCAAGGAACTTAAAAGGCTCCTGCAGGGAGAGAGGGCCAAAATGCGGCAGCTCAAGTTCCGTATGAACTTTAAAATAAGAAAACTCCAAAAACAGTACGTAAGCAGTGTAATAGCACAAGTCGTGATATTAAAATGTAGTGTACATAACTGTAAATATTCCAGTCGTTTTACTTGCAGACTGCAACATCAGCAGACAGCAGGAAAGAGCAGGGAGTCTTATCAGCCACTGGCCACTGACTGCCTTCCAAAGGCAACCAAAGATTTCTTTGATATGCAAATTGCCATGGGCAGGGTGGCCAAACATGGCCAGAGATACAAGACCAGCGAGAAGGATTTGGCAGTCCAACTGTTCCACCACAGCCCAAGGTGCTACTCTGAACTCCAGAGAGTATTTAAGCTGCCCAGTAAAACAACTCTAAGGAGGCACGTAATGGGCAGCCTGGGGGGCTTTGATGTGAGTTAAAAACATAACGCATTGACACACCCTCTACTCATCCCACATGAACTTGCGCTATTCTAACATCATGAGTGCACAAATCCAAATACACGTTTGCAACTTTAGTATAATCATGAATGTCAAAGCAGAGTATGCAAGAATTAACACAGAGCAATACTTCCATTTATTCTGTAGCCTGGATTTCTGCATGGTGTTCTTGCAAAAATTAAAGCAAAAACAAAGACCATGACAAAGGAAGAGAAGATGTGTTCCCTTGTGCTGGACGAGATGTCTATAAAAGGCCACCTTGACTACAACAGGAAAACAGACTCGATTGATGGTCTTACACCGGATGGCTCCCAGGCTCGTCAGGCTATGGTGTTCCTGGTTAGGGCCATAAATGGAAAATGGAAGCAGGTCTGCAAAATATAAATGGGCACAATGTACAAACAGTACAGTAAACATTTGGAAGCATCCACAAAGTTCAGAAACACTACTATGCGTTTACACTCAGAAGAGTACATACATGTACAAATATTAAAAACATCTTTCCTCCCTTACACTTCACCTTTTAGGCAATCGGCTATTTCCTGTGCAAATCTGCCATGCCAGGTGACGAGATTGCCAGGAAACTGAGGGAAGCCATCACCCGCCTCGACAGTGCTGGACTGAATGCATGTTGTGTATTACATAGTGAAAAAACAAAATTCCAAAATAAAAGGTGATTGATCCTTAATAACTTACATCTTACTTTCAGGTCAAATGCATTGTCTGTGACCAGGGGTCCACAAATGTGAAGGCCATGAGAGCCCTTGGTGCTTCCTTGGACATCAATGAGGATGGCAATGGATCACACTGCATCCTACAAAGACAAATTCCCCTCATATTTGATGTTCCACATCTTGTAAAATCAATCCGGAACAACTTTAAAAGACATTCACTGAATGTAAAAGAAACTGTAACAACATTTTAAAATTCACACTCACTTTCATCACTGTAATGATTACAATCATTGTAATTATGTCCTCTAAGGTTGGGGGACATGATCTGACATGGAGACACCTGGAAGATTTTTTTAACCAGGACAAAAGAAGTGTCATCCGGATGGCTCCTAAACTGACAGAGCGGCATATTCACTTGCCTCCATTCACCAACATGAGGGTCAAACTGGCCACTCAGGTCTTCAGCCACTCCGCAGCAGCTGGTACAGCTACACAACTTATCTAAAACAAAAACACAAAAAATATATAATACACTGAGAAACATCTGATAATTCTCCCCTGACATTTACAAGGCATGCAGACCATGGTGCTCCACCATAAACTCACAGAGGATGCTCTTCACACAGCCAAATTTGCAGAGGACATGGATAGGCTCTTTGACATCCTCAATTCCAGGTGGAACTAAAATACACAAGAACAAACAAAATACACAAACATGGTTCTATTAAAGTGTGAACAGTGTGTGTACATGTATCATTCAAACTGAGGTCATAAATTGTGAGATTGTGTGTAGGCTACTTCTATAAATCACCAAAATTAAAATGGTTCCGCAGGAGCATGAGAGACAGTAAATGGTGGAGGAGGCCGCTTTGTGCCAACACCACCAGGCTCCAATATCCCCAGAACAGCATCAACTGGATAAAGTCCTGGAAATTTGGGTAAGCCTTGGGGTAAACTCCAAGGTGAGTTACTAAGATGAGTATGGTACCTTAAAACTCACAGAACCAATCCTTTAAGGTCTGGAAAAATACCACCATGCCAGATGGGACTGGTGACCAGCATCCAGAGTATCCTGATGCTTCACCAGCAGCTGATGTCAGAGGGGGTGAAATATCTTTGCACATCCAAGCTCAACCAAGACTGCCTGGAGGTATTAAAGCTGATTTTAGTGATGTTCTGCCTAGGGTTGGGCCGATGGACGTTTAGCTGGCGTCGCAGTTGTGATATAGCCTATGACAAGAGCTGAGCGCGTCCGTCTTTGGTACAGCGCAAAAGCACAGGTTGAATATGGCAGTTATGTCACATCACTGTACATTCGCTCCTTAGTGGTCAGCTGCTGCAGAGCGTGCCGAAATCGAAATTGCTGATGAGATAAAGAGGAAAATATCTAATGGAAAATGAGAATGTTACATAACCACCTCCCCTCTGATGTCATCGTCCATCACGATGTTTCACAGTAGACATCGTCTGATGCCATATTGGAAGACAACGCCCAACCCTAGTTCTGCCCCAAGCAGTTGAGTACAGTTATACAGACAACAATGCACTTACCTCTCTTTGTAGAACCTGTTCTCAGTCATCAGAGGAAAGGGAGGACACCGCTTTCACCCCACTGCCAGGGAATTTGCTGCAGCACTAAGGAGTGCATCAGTGGCCAACATCATCAGCTTGCAGGGCAGTGCTACAAACTGCATTCCTGATAATGCCACTCAGTTGTTGCAGTCTTCTCCTGTGAAATGCAGTGAGCAGGTATGGCCAGTGTATAACTCTTTATTACTGGAAGGGTACACACAATAATATCATGACAATCCCAATCATGTAACACCAAAATAATTAAGCCTCCCCAATACTTTAGTAAACGGTTGTAGTTGTTACACAAAATCTGCAATTCTGCTGAAATGTTGATTTCATTTTTGTTTAACAATCCAAAGACACACCTCTCTTTTGTGCTCCTGAAGCAACATAATGATTGGGTGAAATTGTTTATTACTTGGTCATTTAATTACAACCTGCTGGATTAAAATGCAACTTTATCTTAAAGTGCTCTTTTTGTGCCCTAGAGTGAATGTGAAAATGAAGAGCTGGATAAAGAGCAAATAATGGTTAATGAGCAGGTGATCACTGATTATGACTTGATATGATCCAAAATGTATAGATGTTTTCTTTAATATTTAAGAATTCACTAAATTCGATATTTCTCATTGTAGGACATACCGGATATGGACAGTTGTGAAAAGGAGGCACTTGCCTATGTGTCTGGCTGGGTCGCACGGAAAGTGGCTCAAGAGCCATCAGTGAGAGAGTGTGGAGAATGCGAAAGTTTGCTCGTGCGGAGAAATGACGCCGAGCACAACTACCACGCTCTGGCGGAGGATGATGCCTTCATTGCAAAAAAAAAATACACCACCACATCTAGGCTATTTCAGCCATCTTCCTTACTAAAGGAATGTATTTGCAAATGGGAGGGCGTCATTAAAAAGATCCCCCCCAAAGCATGGGCAAAAAAAAAACTAACGGCGAGACTGAAGACCTCGCTCAGGGACAGTGGTGTGTTCGCCGACCTCCACCGCATTCACCCTGCCCACTCAAATGCCATCGAAAAGGTGGCCTTAAAAAAATATATGTGATGTGCAGGATGGGGGCAGAGCTCAGAGCTCGCAACCAAACTTCACTTAGTAAAAAAAAAACCGACACCACAGCACAGCGGAAACTGACGTGCTTTACCAATTAAGCATGGTCAAAATAAATACTCAATTTGTACAACTACAACTGGTCTGCATCTTCATTTAAGTTGTTCCACACAAATTAGGTATTTAACAGTTATCTAGAGTCAATTCGATTTTACGTTTCTGCTTATCATTAATGGCAGCTAAGTTAGCGTTAGCTATGTAGGAAAGCTGGCTAACTAGCTACGCCGTACCTTGATAACACAACATACTTTGTGCCTTTTACTTAGAATGTAAGGTAACATATTTGTGGTAGATATAAAATGCTTTAACTACCTTGGTAGTCCGGTGTTTTCGCGTTGTTATCACCCTCTTCCATGTGGATTCCATCTGATCTTGCACACACCAGAACTCGCTGTCACCAAATCGTCTCCGCTGTCGCAAAACCTCAACTGTGCGCATGCGTCAGTGGAACCAGACGATAGGCTTAAATGTTTCCCGGCTTGACTGATGATTGGCTTTCCAGCGGGAGGGGCGGGACATGTGCATACAACCGCCATCTTTGCCGTTACGGGTTTTCCTTATATAGTTGTATTGAGGATTGAGGAAGTGGCATGTCTCATAATAAATAGTCTCTGGCAAAGGTCAAGATGGAGGAGCATCACTTGTGGAGTCCCTCAAGGTTCAGTATTGGGACAAATATTGTTCCTGTTGTACATTAATGATCTGTGCTATGTATCGTCTAAACTTAAATTTATATTATTTGCCGATGTAAGGCCTGTGAAATTGGTCCAATGGAGGTTTTCCAATAACACAGGGAAGGTCTCACGTGCTCTGTCCTCACTCATGCGAAGTATTGGTTGGTTAAATGCAATATATATTAATCATATATTTACTCGTTTATTTCATCTGACTCCATAAATGAAAAGGTTTTAATGATATATCTGTGGATCATTAATCATGAGTGAATGTTTGACTATTCCGTTTAACTCTTCAATGGAAATAATATCAAAGTCAGTTAGAATAATCAAATGTAACAATTTATTATGTCAGGTAAATGTATCATGCCAATTTCATAATCAATTCAAAGATAATCGGTACAAAACATCAAATGCTCTGGAATAGAGAGAAGATGCAAACGCAACATTAAGAAATACGTGAGGCTGAGAGATCTATATCTCTCAGCCTCACGGACCGATCTGAAATACAGAAAAAGGCCCCGATCTGCCTGCTGTACTCCATTAAATAGCCAGACCTCTTTCACATGTAAACATGTGCTAACAATAGTAAATTTGCATTCTGAGGTACACTGTAGCACCTCTTGGGGGGGTGTGACCATTTGCTTGAGAGATCAACCCCTCCTTGTATGCTAGTTATCCATAAACCTTCAAAAACCTTATTACCTTGTGTTTTACTTATTCTGAGATGAGAGAATTGTACCAGTCGCACTGTGACATTTTAAACGATACCAAACATGAATATACTCTGTGATAATCATTCACATTAAACTGTACATTTTCTTGGGTGAAATCAGGTAGTCACCTGAGCATGAGAGAGAGGGGGTGAGGGGAGAGGGAAGGAGATGCAGATTAGATGACTCGGGGGTGAGACTTTCGTCTCGATGGTGCATGAGAGCCAGTTCAAATGCTAATCTCCAGAGAGGTCCTTTTGTTCTCTCAGGGCCTGGTCACCCCCAAAACAGACTGTCTAGAATCTCCTAATTTATCAATTCTTACACCGACGACACCACAATCTTATACTCAGGCAAAAATCTTCAGCTACTTGTGAATGAGATCACAGCGGAGATAGAGAAACTTAAACAATGGTTCTAATTGTTCTAATTAATTTTAAATATAATGAAAATAAAAGTGATGTTATTTGGAAAACGTAAGGAGGATGTACAGTTTCAAATCAAAATTAACAAAGTTGAAATAGAAAGAGTAAAAGAGTATAAATTCCTAGGAGTGATTCTTAGACACAATATTAGCTGGAGACCACACATAAAGAGCATACATACTAAATTAGCAAAAAATATTGCTATTATGGCCAAGTGTAGATATCTATTGGACCAACAAGCTATCCTTATCTTGTACTATTCGCTCATACTTCCTTACCTCAGTTACTGCACGGAGATTTGGGGAAATACCTACAGTAGCCATCTAGAGACTGTTTTTAAACTACATAAAAAGCTATTAGGATAGTGCACAACGTTGAGTTCAGGGACCATACTAACACACTGTTTATAAAATCTAACCTTCTAAAACTTGAAGATTTAATAAAACTAAAAGTGCTTTTGATTGTATTTAAAGCTAGAGCTAACCAACTTCCTAGCAACATCCAACAATTAATCATCAACAGAGAAGGCGGATATAATTTGCGGGGAACGCTTAATTTTAAGGTGCAGTGTGTTCGTACTTCCCTCAGGAGCCAATGTGTCACTCGAAGAGGTGTGAACTTATGGAATGACTTAAGTGATGAATAAAAATTTTTTTTGTAAATTTTCATCAATTCAAAAAACAATATAAGATAAGTATCTTAACGCAATATGTCAAATGTAACCACTAAGCAGGATTTCTGTCACTGTCTATTAAAGGAGTCATAATGTTGTTTTAACTTTGGTACCCAATGCTCTATTATAGTCTTTCAGGCACTTCTAAAAAAGAAAAGTGGAAAAAAAATCACCACAGAGCCCCTCAGACCCTTATTTCTAAAGGCATTATTGTCTCGCGAGATCTGATGCGATGTTTTGGCTGTCGTGGACGGTCATTATAATAATGCAAATGAGGGGCGCGTTGATTGGTTGCAGGAAGGAGGGGGGTTGACACCGCAGGTAACTTCAGCATCATTACAAACTGACATGGCGCAAGTTGTCAGAACCCGACCCGGCCGCGACATACAGTATGGGATTCAACCGTACATGTTTGAGCCGGACTCTGAACCAGAGCTGGAAAGGGAAGATGTAGAGTTGTTGGATGCACGTCTACATCAAGATGTCTCTGAATGGTAAAGACAATCATTTTGACTGAGACATACATTAACATCAGTTCGAGCAAAAACGTGTGTTGCTATTTTCTCCCACATAAATGTACCTTTTATTTAATGTAGATTACATTAACGGAGATGTAGTTTTTTTTTTTAATCAGCTTACAGTGGTTTTGAGATTTTTACTATCATGTGGTGTTTTTGCCTTGTTTCACGTTGTGGTTATTTAGACATTCAATATGTTTCTTCTTTAGACATGCAACGTGATGTTATACTTGCATTTAAACAGTTTTAGCCACTGAGCATGGACTCCTGTACCGTCACTACTGTAGCTGCTAGTGTAAAACAAAGTCGAAAGATGTGGCTAGCATTCATAGAGTCCATTCCCCGTGTTTACCTCGAAGGTAACGTTACATACAATAGCCGCATTAGCTGTTAGCTGCTATTTGTTAACCACAGTAGAGCAATAAAAACACAGTCTTACCTTTTCAATTTCTGGCAAGCCCTGATGGTTGGGATGGCACCTTTTCCCAAACGGAGCTTCGAGGCCAAGTTCGCCTGATACTGCCCCAAATTTGTAAATGATTCCGGTGTAAAATGTTTAGCACACACACCTAACGATACGCCACTTGAAAGAGTTGTTGGGACAGCGTCATTAAAAATGAATTTCCTCCACTGTTCCCTGATAGTTTCGTCCGTTTTTGGTAGATAAAACACATTTGCATGTTGTTTGTGGCAGTCACCCACAGAGCATCTCAAGTGTAAGCTACACTCGGTTTCTCCATCTTTCTCGAGTCAACTAAACTGAATCTGAGGGGGAGAGGGGCGGGCTTCCCGCGGCATAGGTTTGCGGTGTCCATATTTGGTATATCCTCCCCCGTCTTGACGTCAAGAAGGGGAAGAAATCAAAATCTCGTTTTTTCGTGCGCGTGCACGTGGCCTATTTTACAAACCCCGAGGTAAACAAACGCTTCACTTTTAAATATCGGCTTCCCGGCCAGTGTATAATCATTATGCAATCATAACATACATTGATTCTCGTGGAAAAGTGAAATTTCTACATTATGACTCCTTTAAAATGAGTATAATATATCATATCATGCTGATACAACTACTGTCACCAATGTCTCCACATGATCTGTCATAATTAAAATTAGGAAATTGAGTTAAACGAACGCCGTTTATTGCCATTGTCATTACTATTGCGACACACGATAGACAAAAGAGAATTAGGGCAGACGAGACATGGACCTGTCGGGTGAAGGGCTCCCTCCTCCAGACTGGCTCATGAAACATCGTCTTCTTAAGCGCATCACACAGCAAAGGATGCAAACATCGCCCACCAAGACAATTATTTAGGGTAGCTGGGCGGGCCTGTTGGATGGGGGCTAAGACCCACTCCCGACTGGCCCACACCCTGGCTTTTTAATGCACAACACAAGATAGGGTACACATCATAATCAAAATGAATGTTGTAAATGTACACCCAGTTGCTCTGGAGATGGTAATGACAACAAGGTGATAACAAGATAAAATATGTATAAGAAAAATTATATTTCTACACAATACTGTTAATAATGGTGATACCAGTGAATTTAATACTTGCATAATAGAATTGATAAAAATTATAATAAACATATGATTAACCAAAAATTACTATAATAATAATAAAAATAATAATTGAAAGAAGTGAATAATATGGAGACTGGTCATGTCAGTTATGATTGTTGTTGTTTTTTGCTAACATCAGGTGTAAATTTTCTAGTAGTATGCAGGATTCTGTGTTATGTTATCCTTCACGACATAATGCCTTATGGAAGAACTTATTAATACAGATGTAGTCATGCTGCTTGTACAATAGATGTATAACTCAAACATTGTACAGTTATCTCTATAAGCTTGTGACAATATACGTTTGATGTGGAATGCAGCTACTAGCTCTTACCATGTCAAATGCTGCAATTTGTAACGTCCATATTACTGATTGTATGGTTGGAAATGTAACTCATAAACAGGTGCACGCTCGTGGTTGTGTGTGCCTGGGTATGAAAATGATATACTTGAATTTAGCATATTTTATGGTAACCTTATCAATGTAACATAAATTGTTAAATGCAGTGTTATTAGTTGAGTTACAATTGGGAATACAAATGTGAAATCCATGAGTACTGAGAGTATTGAACATAGGGGAAGGCGCACATAAGCTTCCTTGCTTCAGCCTACTCCTTTTGAGCTTCCATTACTGTGTAAGTTTATGACTTCTGTAACAAACATGATTGTGAACAGCTCAAATAAACTAAACTAAAAAAACTAAAAACTAAACACTTCACTGTGTTTCACTGATGTAATGACGCAGTGACGTGCACTTGCTAGCTTGTTCCATTTACGTGTTCTCCGAAAGCTCAATAATCAATAATTTGACACAAAATATTGATTTAAAAAGGAGTTTATTGATTTAAAAACGATTATATTGCCTGAGTGAACAGAACTGCGTCCATGGCAACGCTCTGTTTTCATGGCAACGGTGTGTTATACTTCATCTATTATCAAGAAATAACACACCGGAATTCAACCAAGCCATGTGATACATTCAGAACTATTTGTTAAAGACTTGTCCTATCTCACAAACAAGATTTTTTTAATTTCCCCAACTAGGCTTTTTTACCCTATTGAGCAAAATGATCCTTCAGTCTTTCTCTCCACATTTTGAACATAATGTGTTTGTGTGTGCTATATGTGTGTATGTTATTGCATTCAACACAAGTGGAGCTGGCATCTTTTCCATTGACACTTTTTATTTAGAAAAAATTAATTGACAAATTGTCAAATTGACCCACAACATAATAGGAGTGTTAAGCTTATTGACTGGTAACATTCTAGCTGTTAAAATTCAGGAAATGGGGATTCAGAGACACTGATATCTCAATTGACAGACAAGTGACATCACAAAAGAGATAGAACTCCACGCTACTTTCCTCGAGAAAATGACAGAGCCGAGGAAAGGCCTCAAAGGTTCACACACACAACGAGTCTATACCAGCCCAGCCAGCACTAAACAATACGATTATATCTTTTTATGACATCATCAGATTTAAAAAAATAAACTGTCAAATAAAATAATTTCTCACCTGTCACCCATGCAAAAACTTGCGTGAATCTCTATTACATCGAGAGACATTTCTTTTTGACATTATGGGGCAAGTTGCCTAAAGTAAAAAAAAAAAAAAAAAAAGTATTAAAGTATATATTATTTTAAGTATAGAAATATTATATTAAGTAAAAAAAAGCATCTCTAGAAAACACACACATGTATATATTTATTTGATACCCTACTAAACTTGCAAATTATTTATTAAATTAAAATAACTATTTTTAATATACATTACTTGTTTGGTTTGTTCAGCTTCATCACTGGTCTGGTCAGCATCATCATTTGTCTGTTCAGCATCATCACTGGTCACACAGGTATTAATGTGTGTAGTCAGAATCAGTAGTGGATAACTGACTCCACATCTCTGGCATTTCTCTTTTGGCATTTCATTAAAAGATTCAGATTCAGGTGGCAGAGCAGTGGTGTCAAGTTCTATTTGTAGTGGAGCAATGTATAGAACTCCTTTAAATCCATTTGTTGCCGTCTTCAGATGCTTGGCATTGTACCCACTTTCATCCGGTGGAATAAGAGTAATGCCGCGTTCCAGGCAACCTGTAACCCGTGTTTTTCCAACTCGTAACTGGGAGTACATCGATCTAGTACGAGTTCACGGGTGGGAAGTCACGGGTTTGATTGCCATTCCAGTGCACTTTCACGGGTATCCACCTTATTCCCGGAAGTAGCACTGGGTGGCGCCATCCGCGTAATCTCACTTCCTGGTTTAGCTACTTAGCGCTTTGTTTTTGCCCTGGTCCAATCTGTTATCTGTCTTGATATAAGTAGATAGACTATAATATTATAGCCAAATGCGTTGACCTATGGTTATTAACAACTGCTGCAACGTACTAAAGTACATTTCACTTGAAGCTTTTGAAACAATGCCACAATCAAATTATTTAATAGCTGTGTCTTTCTAATAGCTATTACTTAGTTATGAAGATGTGCACAAACTACATGTAAAGTTTGAAACATTATTACACCACAGTTTGTTTGCTTAATCACCAGATACATTTGCAGTGTATAGCCAACAGATGAGAAAAAAATAGCCACGAACTGGTGTAGAAAGAAAGTAGAGCCTCAACTAGATGAACAAGAGGGTAACGTTAGCTTAGCTAACTGCTAGCTGCAATTTCTTATGGTTTGATCTCTAACACAAGTAATGGCTGTAAAATAAATCCAGCGACTAAATTCTAGAGGACCATAGCTTTCAAACAAGGTATAGCATGTGTATGTGTCCTGTAGTGAGACCATTACAACATTAGATGTTTGTGGCTAATGTAGGCTAAACACTACACATCGGCCGGGCTGCGATCAGACAGGCAGACGGGTCATATAAACACCTAAAAGTCGTTTAAAAATTACCCCGAGAAACAGTGTATTGCTGTGCTGTTGGTACACACGTACATAGCACATTTGGCACAAATTAGCTTATCTTATGTGACATTTTATCAGTAAGACTTCTTTGCAGTTCTCCTCGAAATTGAATGAGGGTCCGCTAAACCGGAAGTTGGTTTACAACGGAAGTACTGGACAGAAGTAAAAGTGGGCGGGGCGGAATAAGGTGAATAAGGTTGGAAAAACACGGGTTACAGGTTGCCTGGAACGCGGCATAAGCTTCCGGGAGCCCCATCCTCCTTAAAATAAAAGTAAATAAAAAAGACCATTGTACAAAAATATAGAAAAATACAAAATGCTATCTGTATTTTTGAGATCAGGGTCAGTTTTTACTAAATGTTTTGTCCCTGGTGATTACCTGAAGATTTATAGAGAAGCCAACCCCCCTTTATTTCCTGAAATTTGGGGTACATCTCCTTCAGTCGGGCACATATCTAAAAATACAAAACCGCCAAACAGGGTAGCCTTATCATTAAGCCTTTATTGTCAGTATAGCACACTGAAATAAGTGTGCAAATAAATACATAAATCCACTATATCCACATAAATGGGCAAGGAGATAAATCATTTAATAAAGAAAACATGTTGGGGGAAATTAGAAAAAATGTTAAAGGAAATGCTAAACTGAAAGTTGTCTCTTCCTTTTAACCGTTTATTCATTTTTTTAATGTAGTTTTTCATGTTTTTATTTTTCCTTGGCACATGCAAATGAGAGGGTGTCAATCAAACATAAGCCGGTCTCTGTGAAACCATTGGCTGACAGTTATATTAACAGTTTACTGTACAAGCGAGATAGTGGCAGAAGCTCATATACAGCAAGTCAGCCTGCCCACAAGGCATTTACTAATTTTGCAAATATCATTCATTTGAATGAATGATTGAACGTTTATATTTTTGGACTGTGATTGGAATTTGCAGATGGTCCCTTTAGCAGCCTAAGCGAATATGCAGTGAATATCAAAACTGAAATAATTTTACTGCTTTTTTTTAGCAGACAAATGGATCTACACCCACATCAAATGTAGCTGCTAACTAACCTAAAGCGTGTATAGATGCATCCACTCTGAAGAGAATATAATCAGCGGATAGCATAGCTACTACTATTTTCAACGTTGTCAGCCAATGGTGGGATATAGAATGCCTTCTGATGTTTGATTGACACCCTTCATTTGCATGTTGCACCAAGGAAAAATAAACACGGAGATACATTAAAAAATGAATAAATGTCTTGAAGGAAAAAATGAAACCTTTCAGCTTAGAGTTTCCTTTAACTTGTTTTCTTTAATTTCCAACATTGGTTTTATTTATTTATCTCCTGGCACATTTAATTATTTATACTTTTATTTTTGCAGGAATATGTTGATTTATGTATTATATATATTTATCCATTTATATATTTATTTATTTGTTGTTATTGCAGGTTTCGTGTACAGTGTAGATCAAGCCGTACCGTCATCAGTTCTCAGTTCCACGCAACAGAAAAGTAGTAGTCATCTGCTACAGTTGTACGGATTATTACAACTATATTTAATCTCTTTCTCATCAAACAACCAGACTAATGAATGGCTCGACACAAACCGTACCGGGGGATATAGCATAGACAGAGCTTTCTTCTGCATACACACACATTTGTGTGCCCTGATTGAAATAGTTATCATATTAAATATTAATTTACGTTGCATCTGCTGTCACAACTACCCCTAGCCTACTTTTTTAGACAGAACCAACTGTGTTTATGTAATTTGTGTATTTGACAGTTTAAGCCCAATAAGACGCATAAGATAACAGTACTCACGCGCTGCAAGCTTCTGTAGATTGTACTTGCTCAGAACAGCAAACAAATGAAATGTTAATGCAATGTTATGCATTTATTTACACACACAAATTATAAACGTTCATGACTGCGAAAAACTACAGTGTCACGTGAGCGTAACTCTACCACTGTGTTAACGTGTGATGTGAATGTACATCTCGTTGTATGTTGAGACGGAGGAGCCAGAACTGCAACTGTTCACCGGAAAATGTCATCTGAACATCCACTTTTGTTCTTACCAACCAAAGGGAGAAAAGCATGGCAGTAAAGTGTTACAGCATTTACTGACCTCTCACAGCAGCATTAAATTGTGTAAATACATCTAAAAGCAACTTCAGAATGATGCTGCTTCTATGCCACCGATGCAGCGCAAGATGCCTTTGGTTAAAACTGACTTTAGTGTCAAACTAATTTTATTGACTAATTTAATTCTTACATTTATAAAATGGTTTTTAAATCTTTTAGATGGCAATAAATATAAAAATACTCTTCATCTCTGGCTTTATTGTTCAAAGTGTCTACCCTTGAATCGATTCTGCTTTGTGCCTCACTACAATGTAGCTTATGCAATTCTCTCCGCGCTGTCCAGTGCATCGCATATAGCTTTAGCACACAGATTTCAAGAGTTGGTCAGCTAAATAAAACAGCGGTGTGCACAATACGTAGGCTAGGGGTAGTTGTGAGAGCCAATGCCACATAAATGAATATTCAATAAGATAAATTAGTATTTCACAGCATGCAAATGTATCTGTACACAGAAGAAAGCTCTGTTCAGGTACGGTTTGTGTCGAGACATTTATTAGAAAGAGATTAAATGTAGTTGCAACTTGCAATAAACTGTAATAATCCGTACAACTGTATCAAATGACTATTATTCTTTCTGTTGTGCGGAGCTGAGTAAGAACTAGAGATGCGCGGTTGGCGGTTACAGCCGCGGACTCCGCGGATAAACCGCGGATTGGGCGGATGACGTGACGAAAAATTATATTTTAATTAAATTCGGGCGGGTGGCGGGCGGTTGAACCAATCAAATGAAAAATATATGTATACACAAATCAACGGATGGCGGATGAAAATTGGTCAAAAACGTTGGTGCGGATGGATGGCGGACGGAAGATGAGTTTTGTGATGCGGTTGCGGATGAAATAATAGCCCATCCGCGCATCTCTAGTAAGAACTGATGACAACACGGCTTGATTTTGGTGGACCAATCATCACAAAGGAGCGTTTTATTCCAAACCATGTAGAGATCTAATATTCAAGCTGTTTATCCATTTTGGTTTTATTTATTTTTCCATTTGGAGGATTAGAACAAATTGTGATGAAAATAAAAATATAAAAAGACAAGATTTGTTTATGTTCATGAGAAGGGTTGAATGTGTGATAAATGAACGGTTTCTTTGTTTTTCCGTTTAGAAGACAAAAACGAGAAAACAAATTATCCGAAGGTATACGGACTACAGATGTACTAATGAATTAATCTTAATCTCTGTTGCACTTAGCAAAAGACCATTTTAAAAGATGCAAGAGAGACATCCTTTACACTTACTTCTTCATAGGTGGCATTTTCCTCTAAATGCATCGTTTTTCGGCCCAACCCAGCTTGCACGTGGATGAGTTACTCACTCTCTTTAGGCGTTCGGTCAAAGAGGTGAGGCAGCAAATAAATGTTGACAGGCAATAGTT
Organism: Leuciscus leuciscus; assembly: GCF_965113295.1. Taxonomy (NCBI): domain Eukaryota; kingdom Metazoa; phylum Chordata; class Actinopteri; order Cypriniformes; family Leuciscidae; genus Leuciscus; species Leuciscus leuciscus. The sequence goes on from NC_138728.1 coordinate 50,114,034, forward strand.
TAGCGGGTTTGCTAGTGGTTGTTGAAGTAATCCGCCTTTTACCCCGTCCTTTATTAAAAAAAAACAGGAAATGATCTATTGGCAAAAAAGTACAATAAAAAAATAATAATAACTACCATCAAATAATGGCATGTTTCTTTATGTAAGTATTAAATAAAAAATAAAGTAATTGCAAAACCGGGTCATCTCAGTTTGGATGGTGGCCCTCTGCTGAACAAGGTGCTGCTGAACAAGGTGCTGCTGAACAGGGTGCTGGTGAACAGGGTGCTGCTGAACAGGGTGCTGCTGAACAGGGTGCTGCTGAACAAGGTGCTGCTGAACAGGGTGCTGCTGAACAGGGTGCTGCTGAACAAGATGCTGCTGAACAGGGTGCTGCTGAACAGGGTGCTGCTGATCAAGGTGCTGCTGAACAGGGTGCTGCTGATCAGGGTGCTGCTGAACAAGGTGCTGCTGAACAGGGTGCTGCTGAACAAGGTGCTGCTGAACAAGATGCTGCTGAACAGGGTGCTGCTGATCAGGGTGCTGCTGAACAGGGTGCTGCTGATCAGGGTGCTGCTGAACAAGATGCTGCTGAACAGGGTGCTGCTGAACAGGGTGCTGCTGAACAAGGCGCTGCTGATCAGGGTGCTGCTGAACAAGATGCTGCTGAACAGGGTGCTGCTGAACAGGGTGCTGCTGAACAAGGCGCTGCTGATCAGGGTGCTGCTGAACAGGGTGCTGCTGAACAAGATGCTGCTGAACAGGGTGCTGCTGATCAGGGTGCTGCTGAACAAGGTGCTGCTGAACAGGGTGCTGCTGAACAAGGTGCTGCTGAACAGGGTGCTGCTGATCAGGGTGCTGCTGAACAAGGTGCTGCTGAACAGGGTGCTGCTGAACAAGGTGCTGCTGAACAAGATGCTGCTGAACAGGGTGCTGCTGATCAGGGTGCTGCTGAACAGGGTGCTGCTGATCAGGGTGCTGCTGAACAAGATGCTGCTGAACAGGGTGCTGCTGAACAGGGTGCTGCTGAACAAGGCGCTGCTGATCAGGGTGCTGCTGAACAGGGTGCTGCTGAACAAGATGCTGCTGAACAGGGTGCTGCTGATCAGGGTGCTGCTGAACAAGGTGCTGCTGAACAGGGTGCTGGTGAACAGGGTGCTGCTGAACAGGGTGCTGCTGAACAGGGTGCTGCTGAACAAGGTGCTGCTGATCAGGGTGCTGCTGAACAGGGTGCTGCTGAACAGGGTGCTGCTGAACAGGGTGCTGCTGAACAAGATGCTGCTGAACAGGGTGCTGCTGAACAGGGTGCTGCTGATCAAGGTGCTGCTGAACAGGGTGCTGCTGAACAGGGTGCTGCTGAACAAGGCGCTGCTGATCAGGGTGCTGCTGAACAGGGTGCTGCTGAACAAGATGCTGCTGAACAGGGTGCTGCTGAACAGGGTGCTGCTGATCAAGGTGCTGCTGAACAGGGTGCTGCTGAACAGGGTGCTGCTGATCAGGGTGCTGCTGAACAAGGTGCTGCTGAACAGGGTGCTGCTGAACAAGGTGCTGCTGAACAGGGTGCTGCTGAACAAGGTGCTGCTGATCAAGGTGCTGCTGAACAGGGTGCTGCTGAACAGGGTGCTGCTGAACAAGGCGCTGCTGATCAGGTGCTGCTGAACAAGATGCTGCTGAACAGGGTGCTGCTGAACAGGGTGCTGCTGATCAGGGTGCTGCTGAACAAGGTGCTGCTGAACAGGGTGCTGCTGATCAGGGTGCTGCTGATCAGGGTGCTGCTGAACAGGGTGTGCTGCTGAACAGGGTGCTGCTGAACAGGGTGCTGCCTGAACAAGATGCTGCTGAACAGGGTGCTGCTGAACAGGGTGCTGCTGATCAAGGTGCTGCTGAACAGGGTGCTGCTGAACAGGGTGCTGCTGAACAAGGCGCTGCTGATCAGGGTGCTGCTGAACAGGGTGCTGCTGAACAAGATGCTGCTGAACAGGGTGCTGCTGATCAGGGTGCTGCTGAACAGGGTGCTGCTGATCAGGGTGCTGCTGAACAAGGTGCTGCTGAACAGGGTGCTGCTGAACAGGGTGCTGCTGAACAAGGTGCTGCTGATCAGGGTGCTGCTGAACAGGGTGCTGCTGAACAAGATGCTGCTGAACAGGGTGCTGCTGAACAGGGTGCTGCTGAACAGGGTGCTGCCTATGAGGCGGAATCATGAAATGAATGCATATACTTTTTAAGTAATTTCAACATAACCATGCATGCACAAATTCATTTATATAACAGGGTTTTATTTTCTCACAAGCTATCCTTAACGCAATAAAAAAAAAAAAATACACAAAAAACCTGGCATTTTCCTGACTGGGACCAGCTGTACTGCCAGAGGTCAGCAATGACAACAAGTGCCTGGCTGACCTTACAACTTCACTGTCCTGTAAACACAGTTTAAGCAGAATAATTTTTATCTCGTTCATTATTGGTTTAACGGTCCACTGCTTTTAGCTAGATATCAGTTCAGGGCGCAGGGTAATAATGATAGTCTTTGAACACGACGGTCTGTGACAACTGTTTGTTGCAGTTCGGCGTGTGAATTAGCCATTAAATGTCTTACAATAAGCCTACATAATGCAATTGTCCTTTCAATATTAAAGTCTTCTCTACTGACTGATGACTGACTCAGTAATAAAGACTGTCTTTGCCGCCATCTAACATTACAGGACTTTTGGTGATTTTATTTAATGAAAGTTGCACTAATACATTTTATTTTTACTTTAATATGACTAATTGAGTGGTAATCGCTTTAGAAAAGCAATAAGGTACTCAAGGCTAGTGCTGTCTTGTGAATAAGTCACGTCTGAAGGGGTTGCCAGCACTCCGGTTCGCGTCGTATTCACGATACAGCACACCCTCTCGTACCTTATGCTTACATGTACGACGCAGTCTAGACCGGACGCGAACGGTGCGACGCGACCCGTGAAATCCCCAACAGCACACGGATTCCCCATCCTATTTCTGACCTAGTCCCAGCTCTTTGCAACAGTCGCTTCAAGCACTGTGTTGCGTCGCGCCGCTCGCGTCCTGTCTGTGTAACTTAGGCCTAGTAGACACGGTGGCGTTCTAATCAATTTTACACAAAATATACTTTAAAACAAACACCAGAGACCACTTAGACAAATGTCTCACGTGCTGAGAACACTAACCTAACATATAAACACAAAATCATTCATGTTTAAGAATCACTTACCTCCGGGCGATTCATGATCAGAGTCAGAGAGTGGCAACCTCTTGAAACACCACCACGTTCGCGCTGGAAAACTTCCGCAGTCCCCAATTGACCAAAATGCTCTGTTCGACTTTTCTGAGATCATCTACTCTTCCCTGTGGATGACCTGTGACCTAGATCTGAATTTTTGAGTTTGAATTTTTGACATTGAATTTTAGAAAACTGAATTTGAAGTTCTGAATTTCTTCATCTTGAAAACTTGAATCTGAATTTTTTTAAACTGAACATTTGTAGTATAAGAATTCAGAACAAAAAAAACTAGCTGTTTGAAAATACAGGTCTATAAAATTCAGCCATAATTTTTTTTTACTTTGTTCAATTTCAAATGTTCAATATTCGTTTAAAAAAAAAATCAAATTCAGAACTATTTAAACTACCACCTAAAATTCAATTTTGTTAGATTACACTTGCAAATAATTCAAATTTACACAATTCAAATTCAAATCATTTTGTCATAATATAAGCTCCATATCGGGGGCAAAACCTTGTGGCGAAGATTTCCTCATTCTCCCTCTCTGTAGATTATCCCCACCTCACTGGTCCATAGGTGTCAAATCAATTAAGAAATAGGGAAAGAATGAAACAACAATAGCAGACTCTGAAAACGATAAAATCCGTGTTTAAACAAATACTGCTAGAACCCTAGTGTTTAAACTGCTACAACCTTAGTGTTTGAAGAAATACTGCTCTCTGTTTTCTTTCTTACTCTGTGCAGATACAACTTGATGGCTGTCCCGAGACACATATGCAACGACCGCCTCACCTGCATATGAAGCCACAACCTCAAGAAGACAACTAGACCCACCGCTGAACGAACTATCACAAAATAAAAAGAAAAAAAATACACAACGCAGAGACTCACAACCTTCAGTCATCCATCGACATGATCAAGATTATCGCAAAATCCATCAAGACATTCTTGATCTTTCAACAAAAAAGCCTTTGCCTGCGCCTCGTCCATTAATGTATATAACGTTTGTAGGAGCCATTTGTGACATTTATGTTGAAGTTACTTTAATGACCCCTGCTGGTGAATCATGATCTTGCGGCCTTGGAAGGCCTTGGAACAGAAGGAGTTAAAATTGCACACCTGTGCCAGTTAGTGGCATAGAGGTAGACAAAGGAGGAATCCATGAGGGGGTTGGAAAGTTTTGGAATTGGATGTTTGAAATGAATGGACGCCAGCAGGCATATGGTTTTCAATTTATTTACTTGTCGGTTTATTTATCAGTTTAGTGACAGTTTATCGCATTGGAAGTATTGGATGGATTACTTCGTTCGTCATCCATATTTATGTTTTAGTTTTTACAAGTTTGAGTTTATTTATCGAGAGAATCAAATGCTATACTGGAATAAAACTAACAATCTATTGAAACCCCTGAGGCGTCCGAAGTGACTTACTGGAAGGCACTACAACGTTATATATAAAGCTTGCAGGACAACTTGGTTGGCATTGCCTTTTCAGCGTGTGGCGTGTGAGCGTGTGAACTGGTTGAATTGCGTGTGTCTTACGGCCAATGCGTGAGACTTGAGAACCCTAGATAAATAAAGCATCGCAATGTTTCT